>NC_142190.1:3370000-3742500 GCF_026936395.1 Plectropomus leopardus | reverse complement strand
TTTTATCTCTGTGAGCACAAAGGGTGCTGGAGAGGGGAAGTGCACCTTCTGAGACCAGCAGAGACATACGCACTGCTGACGGCGAGGGCTTCCAAGATGACTGTGAGGCCAGAGAGGGCTTCCCTTTAGACAAAGGCTGCAGCGCAATGCAATTCCAGTTTTTGTCGTCTCCACAATGAGACCGGCTGTTACGCTGATTTCTGATGGAAGCATCGACATCTCCAAGGTGACTTTGCTATTCATAAGCCTGTTCTCTTTCTTTACCACAATAAATTGGTCTCTTTGGTGAGACAAATATGATTATGCGGGTTCATGTTTCTATGACGTGAAAAGTCATAACAGATATTGCATTACATTCCTGTAATTTGAGGTCACAACATTATCAAACAAAATCAATACAACAAATTCAAAGAAACCATCTTTTTTCGGTTCCATGCACTTATCTTTGTTCTCCAAAACTGGGCGCCAACTTCTAGTTCGAGATACAGGTGTGTCATGTAAGAAGCAGTTAGTCTAGCCTCAAGCCACTAACCTTGAGCCGAGATGAAGACTGGTCTTCAGTGGTCTCCTATCTTTCATACATCCAAATATTCTTCAGCTCCAACTGATGCAACCCAGTCACAACATAGAGGGTGACATTTCACGTTTCTGTAAACGACAGGTAAACCACGTGTTGAAACTTTATGTTTCAAAAGTAATTTGTGATTAGGTTTAGGCACAAGAAGAACTTGGTTATGGTTACAAAAGTATGTTTTAGCATAAAATACCCAGTTTTGGTGGCTCACCGGAGGCTGGAAATACCAACGATGTCTCAGCTTGGTTGCACAATCACTGCTGGAAACCTGCAGATGTCTCACCAAAAAACATCTAGTTTTGGTGACATAATTGCGATGGGAAGTGCTGTCAATATCTCACTAAGAAGTGCCCAGTTCTGGTGGCGCACTACAGCTAGAAATTCGGCCATTGGCTCATTGAAAACATCCAGTATTTGTGGAAAAAAATACTGCTGGAAATGTAGCTGTTTTCTCATTAAAATATATCCAGTTTTAGTGGCACAATCATAGCTAGAAATGTTGCCAATGTCTTACAGCTTTGGTGTCAAATCCCAGCTTGAAGTGCTATTACTAAAAAAATATCCAGCTTAGACTGCTCAAACTACTGCATATGTCTTATTAAAACTCAGCTCATAAACATGCAATCTGAACTACGTCACTTTAGAAACATTGATGATACAAATGTCATGTATTCCTGGTTTGCAGAATTGTATTATGCCAAAAGTTTCGACTGGGCTGACTGACAATGACCCAGGCTGCACCCCTTGAGACATCGTTTCAGACTTCACGCAGTTCCATAAACAGATTTACATTACTTACAATACACTTCGATGATTCCACTTTAAAGACCTAATTAAGACCTGCAAATTGCAAATGAATTCACATTCTTTTAAGCCTAAAGACGTGCCGTAGAATTAAAGTAAGGACGAGATGAGGTGCATTCAGATGTTTTGATCCCTCTCGACTTTTCATTCAGAGTCTGAGAGGTACTGTACGTATAAACTTTACATATTTCTATCACCCCTTGAAATTAATTAACTTGTGTTGGATTGACTTACAGCTCCGGCATGCTGAGGAGGGGATAATCCAATCATCTTCTGTTGCTCTGCGTGGGGAATTCAGTTGCCGCTACAAACTGTTCACAATGCTTTACAACAGCAGTTACATTGTTGATCCGTGGTGATACTCATTAAATCTCTCACAGACCTACAACACTCCCATGGGCATAGAAAGCAGAAAATGGCAGCACATTGCAGTTATGTGGCACTCGAATGAGTGACAGCAAGACATGCGAGTTGTATTGAAGGAATAAAACAACATAAAACAATGGCAGTTTGAAATATTTCGTACCTCAAGTTCACAGTTGGTGGCTCTCTTCAGTCCAACACCCGGTAATCCAAACACAACATGACAGTGGGTACACAAAGGCTGCCAATGGATTCTGAGTTTTTCCTCAAGCAACGCTGCCTGTTTACAAGTACAGGAGTTAAATGTGAGGCGTTTTTTTCTGTTTATGCAGCTCGCAATGATGTAATGGACAAATGGTTTGCTTTTTGTTTTGCACAATAGAGGAGAATAAATTGTGACAGTACCCCTTTGACTAGACATAAGTGGGTGAATAATTTTGGGACATTTTTCTTATTCCAATTTGCAAGAGAAATGTGCACAGACAGATGTGAGGATTTGCATATTGGTTTGTTTAAAGAGTAACTCAACATGCTATGAAAGTCTAAATTGTCATTGAATCAGTTGGATACATAATCCTGTCCAACTGCTATGCATGAACATGTTACTACAGTGTTTACATGCACAAAATACGGCACAATACAACAATAACCATCGCTAACCTGGCTAGAACTGTGCTTACCTGGTTAGGACTGGTAACAATGGCTAAGCTGACTAGAACTGTGCTTACCTGGTTAGAACTGGTAACAATGGCTAACCAGGCTTAAACTGGTAACAATGGCGAACCTGGGAACACAGGAACTCCGAACTCCCACACGAAAGTCAGTTGTCTGTGGGACCTATCCACCTCCCCACCTATCCACCCTATGAACACACTTGCACTTTTCCATTGTTACTGGCAGCATTATTACCTGTCTTTTAGCATTTTATGTGCATGTAACCAGGTCAGTCCAGCCGTGTTCTCAAAACCACTGCCCGTGTGCATTGCATGTGGACGTGCCCGGTGCTGTTCGGCTGTCTGTCAGCATATGTTAACAACATCACCGGTTCTGCCTGGCGTCTTCCAGACGTCTGCCATCTGACGCCATCAAGCCACTTACCAGTTGGACGCAGAAAGTGGCTTTTGGCGTCATGCTCGTACACAGAAAGTACTGACAGAGCAGTGCAATTTACAAGTTCGGAGTGCAAACAGGCCGGACCAAACAAGTTACTTGGCATAGTTCAGTCTTTAAAGTTTTTGGACTGCAAATTCAACCTTTTTTTCCTTTACTAGTAGTGGCTGTGTCATAGGTGGATGAAATTCAGAGGTAGAGGGATATCCAGCTGATGCATGGGCACTGACCTTCAGAGGCTGATTGCTCGATTTCATATGTTTTGATGAAGTTGCTCATTTGGAGTCGGGCCTCTTGGAAGCTGCATTTAAACATAAAGTCGCTGAGGACAGCAGCCTGTTGACTTTTCTAAGCTCCATTTGATAATCTCAGTCGGTTCCAAGTGTCTGGCCTCAGGCTGTCATTGGCTCGGTTTTATCCCGGAGCTATTCAGAGCCCTCATCAAATAAAAACAATATGCAGGTCTAATTTCTGCACAAAAGATAGAATTTTATCCTCCACCAATACCTCTGCGAGTTATAAAAATATTCCATTTCCTCAGGCATGGGATGAAATGACAGGTTGCAGTAATAACAAGATTATAAAACTTTTTATTGATCCCCTCTGAAGATGAATTTATAAAGCAAATTCCACACATATCTCAGGTTCACATAATATTTTTTTTTTTTTTACGCAAAGTTATGGCACCATTACTTTCTATAATTTCACCAGAAAAAATATTTATGTGGCTGTGGCCATGGTTTTATTTATACAAATGATGAGGAAGTATGTGTCTTGAATTGACCCACTGTAAAATAGCAATTACACTATATCAACATTCTCCGAAACAGAATTAGCCGGGCCGGATGGATGTTTAAGCCAGTGATTTTGGGTGCAAGATAAAATATACATTCCACTGACGTATCGTCTGACACCGGTGTAAAACTCCGGCAGGCAGAACAGTCAAGGAAGCACAATTGGTTTCCCCTTTGGAAGCAACACAGTGGTAAACAACTGATGGACAACATTAAACCCAAGGGGAGAAGCTGAGTATGACAAACAGATTTATGCATGGGTGAACTCCACCGCGCCAGAGCCATCAATTCTCCATCTTTCTCAGTGCCTGGAGATGTTTCTTTAGCCTCCGTCTCACCGTGCCCGTCATTACATTTATCCCTGCCCCCTGCTAAGTGCTAATACATTTACATTTTTAGTGCTGCTCAGTAATAAAAGAGGTGGAATGAGTGGAGGCCTTTTAGCACTGCTAAAACAAACATCAATGAACTCGTCTCACTGAGGAGTCTCCCCACCTCCAAACTCCCCCGGCAGTCCATCCACCCACCCACAGCTTGGCCACTGCTCCACAGTGCAGGTCAACAGTGTTGCGGTTTGAGTCTCCTCAGTTTCACTCACAGTTCTCACCCTCATTTCGAGGTTCACTCACAAGAGTCTGCCTCACACAGCAGGCTCCACATTAGTAATTTGTCCAGGCTGGATTCTCTGCGAACGCCGCTTTAAAATGTGGAGGACAACACTTTGTAACCAACTGAAGTCACAGGTTAAGCACACAGGCACAAAGTGGGGAAAAGAAGGGGTTGAGGTTGGCCTCTATCGTCTCTGCACATGCTCGTCTTTGCGTGGGGTCTAATTTTTAAATCACATGTTATGAACAATTCACTCTTGAGGAAAACATGAAACTGGAGACAGCCGTCGGGATATTTTCTTCACTGTTTTGTTGTTCGGATGAAACAAGTCATCAAAGTCGGGTTTCATCAGTAATGACAAACATGAGGGCGTAAATTATAAAAAGCAACTTTAGCAGAGACAAAAAACCATCACATAAGGGACAAAATAAATAAATAAAGAGAGCTGTGCGGGATTTGATTACTAAACAAACCACAGATAAAAATAGCAAAGCATTTTCTTCAAACACAGCCCAGTCGGTATCTAAGTAAAATTATCTACACGCTCGTGCTGCATCTCATCCAATGCAACAGTACAATACTCATCTTAGGTGAATGATCTCGAGAGGTATAACCAAGGCCGACCAGCCATGATAAGATCTCCACCCTGCCAACTACTGAATAAGGTAATAACAAGCCTACTTTAAGACAAGTGGTTATTGGGTCGTTTGAAATAGAACAATTCACAGCTTTACAAAGCCCTTTCCTTGGATAGCTGGTAGGGCACATCAATATAGTTGAGGCATTTGGAACAATGACTTGATAAGACTACATACTGTGTATGAGCGGTGAGCAGGAAAAGAGTACCAAAAATGTCATTTCATCACTTCTTAATCCGCTTTGAATCGACTGCTGTGGCTCCTGTGTGTGAAAGAGGAACTCTACCTGCACCTATGCAAAGTTTGACCTTTCCACAGTGTATACATTCTTTGCTTGCATGTCACACGGAAAGAGCAGAAGAAAAAAAAAAAAACATACACAGGCCATTACTAAGATGGTGAAACAGTCAGCTGTGCATTTACACCTGGGGGCACTGGCTGCTGCTTCCTGCAGTCATCTGATCCCACACGGTTTCAGTTCCAGGTAATCACATACTGTCCTTTCAGTGCAGTGAACAGCAGGTATTTTGGAATGGGAGACCAGAAGAAGAAGGCACAGAGGGGTGCTTCAGAAGTGTCCATGCGAAGGGAAATTGTGCATCTATACAGTTTACCAATAACACTGTGAACAGGATCTGGTACAGTGCATCATGTGTAACAGTAGTCTATATCTGGGATTCCTCCTTCTCTGTAACCACGGTTGGTGCCATGTCCTGCGTTAGAAACATGGTTGTCAGCTTTGTACAGGCCAGTGCCATTGGAGGGGAATATGGTATGAATGATGTAATCCTCTCGTAGCGGTTTAGGCTGCATTGGCTGGCAAGCCGCCATTGGCGTCATCTGGAACCCGGGACTGCGGATCTCCAAGATGGTATTGTCCTTCTTGGTGCCCGACTCAATGTAATCATCATAGTTCTTGTTTTTTCTGGAGCTGCTGCGAGTGTAGTGGTCACGGGAGCACAAGTGCCCAGTCCTATGTCCGTACCAACAGAAGATGCCAAAAATAAGAGCCAAAGATACGATGGCGGTGGCCCCACCAATAATCCCTGCCAGGGGCAGCACTGTCATCTGCTGCGAGTCTTCATCCTCCTCCTCCTCCTGAGGGGTGAGGTCAGACGTTTCAGCTTTTGCGCACACAAGAGCTTCATCAGAGTCGACATCTCCAGAAATCCCACCTTTACTTTCTGAGCTCGCAGCGAGGGGCACCATGCAGATGATGTAGCTGGAGCGTGGTTGGAGAGAGGTAAGCAGGTACTCCCGCCGGTCGCCCCGGACCAGAGTCTCTGTGATTGATCCCATGGCGCTTCCGGTGCCTAGTCGGAGCCAGCTCAGCCTGAAGGAGGAGCTGGGCTGGGCCACACTCCAGGTAACACGGACACTGTTGTGGGAGAGAGGCTTCACATTGAGCGCCAGACTCTTCCCCACGCCGCTGCTGCTAAGAGTGTAATCTAAGCCAGAGTCGGGAAGCCCCAGGCCGGGTCGCTTTGAGCGGAGGGTGAAGAGAGAGCCCTGTGGAGGGGTGTGAGTCGTAGAGCTATCGACACCACCCCCGCCCACTCTGTCTCTGGTCCCCGCTGTCCTCACCACCTCACACTCCTCCATCTCGCTGCTTAGGTCTATCAAAGCCATGTCTCGCACCCTGTCAGGCCCGTGGCAGGTGAGGCCTCTGACGGTGATGGAGTTGCCGCGGGCGTGCAGCCAGTCATACAGCCAACGCAGGTTGCAGCCGCAGTGCCAAGGATTGCCTCGCACCAGCAGCTGGCCAAGGTTGTCCAGGTCTTTGAAGAGTCCCCTTGGCAGGGTGGTCAGGTTGTTCCCTGACAGGTCAAGCCTCAGCAGCCTGCGCATGCCGTCCAAGGAACCACGTGGCATATGAGTCAGGGCGTTTTCCTGTAGGGAAAGGCGCTGCAAGTGGGCGCTGGGTAGGTTAACAGGTGGAGTCTGGAGGGAGTTACGGACTAGAGACAACTCCGTTAAGTTAGAGAGACGGGAGAATGTGTCATCAGCAATGCGTTGGTTTGCCAAAAGGTTCCCATCCAGGACAAGACATCTTAGTGAGGCGAGGCCTCGGAAGGCGTGGGTCGGGATAGTGGAGATTCGGTTGTCATCCAGACGGAGTTCTTCCAGAGAGGCGGGCAGTCCTGAGGGGATACTGGACAGGTGGTTGCGTGAAAGAAAAAGTAGGCGCAACCGTGGATTGTCAGCAAAGGCCTGGTCCTCAATGCTGACAGTGGAGATAGAGTTGTCGTCCAAGTGGAGCTTCTCTAGCAGGGGCATCCGAGCCAGCGCACTGCGAGGAATAGTGCGTATGTTGTTATCCTGCAAATGCAGTTCACGCACAGATGGCGGCAGGTGCATGGGAAATTCATCCAGTTCATTATCATAGAGGTAGACCACACGGACGGAAAGCTGGCGCTCCAGGGAGGTGGGCAAACCCGGGTTGTTTATCTGGTTGTTCTGAAGGTAGAGGACAGACGCTGTAGGAGGCAGTGACGGGATGGCGCTCAGGCCACGGTCATTACAGTAGATAAAGTCCTCATCGCACCTGCACACAGACGGGCATATCATGTCCCTGTCTCCAATGTACCCTTGTATTGTGGCCGTAGCAAACTGAAGCATGCCGGCACGTAGTGTCAAGCAAAGAAACAGCAAGAAGAGCCGAGTCCGCAGCTTAGCCACACCCACAGGTGCCATTATGGTGAACATAAGCACTGTCTTTCTTTTCCAGGTCTGTTGTCAATCTTCAGATGGCTGCAGTGAGCTGGACTCCTGTGACCTCCACCCTGAGAGAGAAAGAGAGATTACAGTCAGCACTGACGCACTCATGAATAGGCCGTAGCAGGCAGCAACATTTCTAGGATTTCAGGATATTTCTTTCTTTTTTTTTTTTTTAAATTAATCGGTTACTTACCGTTTAATGGTTGCCAGCTTATCAGGAGCACAATTAATCCCTTGTTTAAATAATGTAAGAGCCCAGGAACACATTACAAATATAAAATCTAAGCAGCAACATTTTGCACTCAATGACAAGTTTGTTTATTTCAAAATTAATAGTTATATCATCGAGGAGATGTGGACAAATGGCCGGATCTGTAAGGATTCCTCTCAGCTTCTAACAACATTCTGCCATCGATCCAAAGCCAAAAAAACTCTGGAAGATAACTGCACAGCCAGCCATCATTATGTTGAATTAGCAACAGTAATCCAAGATTACAGACCATAATAAGACTTACTTTGTCCCGTACTGAATGTTTAAAGCAGAGTGAATATTTAGCATTAGGAAAAGCAACTCTTGGACTTGACAAATCCAAACCTACAGTTACAATTAAGCCTTGCGCATAAATATGAAGTCTTGAGACTATTCTCCACTTCTGCATTATTTAAGAGATCTTGAAAGGCTCTATAACTCCATTAGGAGTTGCCAGCAGATGGCTGCATTAGCCAGACAGAGCTGGAGATGCTTTTCATTATCGAGACGGAACAACATGTTTCAGCTCAGAGCCATCGTCTTCAAGAGCTCAATTCTCATCAGGCAGCCAAGATGGCACGGGGCGCCATAAAACTTCATTAAAACTTTTACACAAATCTTAATTTAGTTGTAATAAAGCAGATTTAAAGTATCAATGGAAAGGTTTTATCTAAGATGATGTGACAACTAATTAACAATTTGTGATCACTTCAGTTGTTGCGGGAGTCCACGTGAGTTGCTTGATTGGCATCACGAGTTGCTGTTGCTATCGATTAAGCGAGAGTTGTCATAACAGTAAGTACATTATTGACTGCAGAGATTTGGAAACTGGTAAATTGCCACAGAGTGACAACTTGAGCCCATCACAGTCCTCAATAACCAGGGCCATTAGTCAAGCCGTTCAGGCCCACACAGCAGCAAACGTAGTCCGCCTGTGGTATTGATTTCCTCACAAATCCGAGGTGATCTGCCAGAGCCAGTCGGCTCTCATGCATATTACAGGATTCCCAGGAGTGTAAGTCAGACAGCACGATAATTAACCAAATGAATGACAACTCTGCTGGGAGTTGACGTTGCTGAATATATATTTGCAAACATTAATCTGTGCTTATTCACTGCCAAAATATTGAAAATGATGAGAGCAAACTTTGTTGACACTGCACTCATTTTCAAGTGTAATGAATCACCGTTTGCAAAAAATAAACAACACCAAACCCTCCGATGGCTGCTCAGCCGTGGCTGGCCGGGGATCATTTAATGGAAAAGTAATTACTGTCTGTCTTTTGTCAGTTCAGATGTTTTGTAAATTCTTGCTGCAAATAGAGGATGGTATTTGTTCTCCACTGAGAGTTAATATGAGCAGGATTTTGTGACAATCTCATTTAACATAATGTTAGATGTGATCTGGACTTCAGGGTCTAACTATCAAACTTATGTGGACACTTTTAAGATGCCAATAAGCTTCTTCAGCAGTGCCTGTCAGGTGGGCTAATGGCTTTGGAAACTCCCTCCCCTCACATCTTATCCACATCAGAATTATCCGAAAATCTCTGTGACTTTCCAAAACTCTCAGCCTCACATTTACACTCACTTTGCTGGTGACTGGAAAGCTATGCATAAGTGAGAAAGGAGCCAGGGTTTGAATATCCTTCTTTCTTTTTCATTCGTGGAACAACTATCTCTATCACTTTTGATGTGAACAACCAAGTCAAACACTAAAAAGCAGTGATACTCAACTTACGGCTCACGGACACTTTATGCACCCCAACCACTTTCTAATTCACAATAAAACCTAAAGTGATTCACACTGAGAATTGCTTTTATACTTTTAGAATACATAAGTTGCCAGAGTCTATAAATTAGCATTAAAATAGAGCTTATTTATCCAAAAAGTTCCAGTGGAGGATCTCCGCACCCCCTGACAGAGGTTCTAAAATCCTAGAAACATCCTTAAATCCTAGAAATATGCTACAGTCTGAGAAATGTCCTAGAATCCTAGAAATCTTCTAAAGTCTTAGATACATCCTAAAATCTTAAAAACATCCTGAAACATTAGAAATGTCCTAAAATCGTAGAAACATCCTAAAATCCCATAAATGCCCTAAATTCCTACAAATGTTCTAAAATCCTTGAAACATCCTAAAACCCTAAACATGTCCTAAAATCCTAGAAATGTCAAAAAAAAAAACAAAAAAAAATCCTAGAAACATGCGCTGCTGTGACTGGCCCCTGGCCGAAGGTTTCCTCCTGTCATATTGCAAAAGTGGCCCCCTAACAGAGCAAGTAAAGTATCGCTGCTACAAGCAAATCTTGCACCAAAACAAATTTTGCAAGGGTGTCGTTGCTGCATCCTGGGGCACGTTCACTCTAAAAACGTGTGTGCGCACCAGTCTGCAGGAGTTTAGGGGTCCAACAACGTGTTAAAAATGTTGCACAGTGGGTTTTGAGGTGCGTTTTTTCTTGTTTGGTGTATGTTAGAGGTGTTACCCAATCAGCAGCGACATGTCGATACACCAAATTCTAGTAAAGATCTTTATCTATCATAAGAGTGTTCATAAGAGTTTTGTCTGAATAAACATTTTGCTACGTTTGTCGGAGCTGAATACAATCCTGGACTAAGTGCCGCCCGAAACAACTGCGATTAGTTTAAAGAAATATAAACAACCCTTTTAGAGCTTTTATTTCTTTAAGAAGAATTATGTTGGGTTCAGCCAGACCTTCTTCCAGAGCTGGCACAGCAAAATAACAAAGTGTGGAGATAAGTCTGTCTATGTGAGACTACTTGTCTTCTGAAGGGATCTGACAATCTGTTGTACCAATTATGAACATTTAATATTTCTGCTAAAAAAGATGTATGAAGACTACACCAGGTTACTAATATGGATGGTGACAAATTCAGAAAACAGTATCTGTGAGGTAAGGTGGGGTAACGCATGGTTAAGTGGATGTCTGAGATCGAGACTGGCTGAATGTAGTTTATGTTTTGGCGGCAGCAGAATGTGTCGCTTGATTGAATTCACTGTTTGTTCCCTCCTGCACTCATTCCTGCACATCAACAAAGAGGGAAAATGTCATTTTTAAAGCTGTGAAGTGTGACGATTTAAGAGGAAGAAAAAAAAATAAAATCAAGTATATGACAAACTTTCTGTTTGTTCAGTTGTTTTCTTCAGTGTGGTAATTTGTGACTTAAAATTGTGGGTGCTTCAAAGCATTTTGCACTTCTTTCACCTCCAGATGATGAATATATTTCTACATTTAAAACCCAGATGGGACAGATTATTATAGGAATCTATATGTAAAACTTGTGTCAATCTTCCCCAACAATCTGCTCTCCAACATGCTGGACTATTATTATATTTCTTCATTGGATATCAGACATGGGACTTCAGAATAAAAGCTTCAATAAGAAAATCAATGCAAACCTTGTCCCAACATGACCCTTATAATGGAGGTTATTCTGAGACGCACTCCCAGTGTTATGACAAATCATCTGCAAGACAGCTGCACAAGCAGCAAAAGAAACCCACAAAAGTAGAATACACATGGTATTATTTTAATTTAATGTAATTTTTTTCTTAAAAAAGTGTCTATGTAGCTACCTATCTATCTATCTATCTAATGTTGTATTGTTATTGCTGATTTGTGCATGCTAGTCCTGAATTTTGGACATATTTCCATGTCGCAGAAATTAGCTTTCCACTGGTTCCCTATCAAAAAGCCTATGAGATTGTTCCATTCGATTTTGGATTATTGCAGAAAATGAGCTCTGTGGTAAACAAACATTTAATTTTACTTACATTTACACTACATGACATTTTTATAGACATGCTTTCATGAGATGTCATCTCTGATTAATTTGTCTTTTAATTGATCTTTTACATTTTTTTTAAGAAATCTTTATTTTTTTCTCGATCCTGCTTATTATCGTTATCATTAATATGAATATTTTCTGTTTACTGCCTTTATTTTGCTATTGTATTTTCCTAACACATTTCTGCATCTAATCGCTTATTTAATTCTACTTTAATTCTTGTCTGCTCTTTGTTTCAACATTATTGTTTGACTTTTATTGTTATTGTCTCCTTGTTATTGTTATTGCTTTGTTTGTCAAAGCACTTTGTAAACATTGTTTTTATAGGTGCTATATGAATAAAAGTTATTATAAAATTATCACCATCATCATCATTATTATCATTACTATTATTATTAGGTGAGGTTTAGCCAAAAGAGGCACATGGTAAAGGGTAGCAAAAAAACCTCCCAAATTCCTGCACAAAAGTCTGTTATTCTCCCCACCTGCCCGCCCTGTAAGCGCATCCGTGCTCCTTATATTACGTGATTAGTGGCAGTGTTAGTACCTGATGCTGTCCTTTAGCATTTCAGGTGCACACGATCGGTTATGTGTTGTCAAGTGACATCAACGCACCTGCTGCCTTCCGGCCATCGGCAAGCGTACAATAACCACACCCCCGACCTGCCCGCCAATGTCATCATCCTACGCCATCCGTGCGTATTGCATGTGGATGCTGCGGATGGCTTTTGGCGTCACTCTTGTACACCAAAAGCACTGACAGATCGACGCGATTCGACGAGTTTAGAATGTGAACGGGCTGGCTGCTATCAGTTAAAACACCTAAGAGCTTTTGTGCCTATTTCTGCTTCAGGTCTCTTGATTGAAGTGAAGCAGCGTCTGTGAACCTGAGATCGTTTCTGAAAATAAAATAGCTGCTATTGTCTCTAAACTTTGTGCGGTTTGATATGGGCTGATTTTATGACTAAGAAAGCTGTATTGTGCTGCGGATGTTCACGTGTGTGTGTGTGTGTGTGTGTGTGTGTGTGTGTGTGTGTGTGTGTGTGTGTGTGTGTGTCTGAGTCGTGCTAAAGAATGGATGACTTTTCAATCCCAGGAGCTTCGGCGTTGAGTCTCTTGAACACTCGAGTATTTGGGTCAGCCCTTTAAAAACAACATAGATGCGGTGTGAGATTGAAGTGCTGCAGAGCGCCGGAGGGATTAATAGAGCATATTGAGCTGTGATTCTCGGGATTAAGCAGGTGCTACAAAGAACGGCAGACAGTCATTTTGGGATGTTTTGCCCTTTGGTTGCTCATTTTTCTTCTTCTCTATTAGAAAATGATGTAAAAGCGCAAAGAGCACCTGAAGGCTCTTTGTGTTTGTGTCTGTTTTCTGCCTCGGACGTGCTGTGTGTTTGTCTATCCATGCATGATCAAATTGCAAACATTAACCCATATGGGGACAATCTATATGGTTGCAGTCTACATTTCAGTTATCTGCAGAGGGGGATGTGGGGTAATGTGTTAGCCAGACAGCCAGCCGCCTCAGGCAGAGCACAGCACACACAACAACCCCCAATCCAATGCTGGAACCCAAGACTGGATCGATTTACATAGAAAAAAGCAGGGAGGGAGTGAGAGTGACAGAAAGCAGCTTTGAGCAAGACCTTTGAATCCCATCTACCCATTAAGACCCCCGCAGAGGGATAGGAGTGGGAAATCTGGAAAACCAGATTTTGGATGACCGAAGGGGCCGCCGATGTTTCAGCAAATCCACTTAACTGATGGCAGGGAAAAGATAATAGTGGCCCACAGCTTATCTTACATGCCATGCCCATGGATCGCATTTTAGATTTACAGATTGGACATGTGGAAAAGATGACGCAAATAAAATAATGATTATGGTGATGACAGAAAAAATAAGGCACGCCAGAGAAGCAGAGGCTATTCATTTTCGTTAATCGTAGAGGTTGTCTGGTTTTATTTGTGTGTATTTCTCGTAATACTCTCTCTAAGAAGCCACGTCTCTGCAATAATGTACTGTAATCTTCAAGCTATTAGAACACTGAGATTAAAAAAAATGGACTCTAATCCCCAAAAGAAGCAAACATGACACAAATATGCAATGACGCATTTAAAAAAACAGAAATATTTTCCTCCCCATGCTTTGCTCCTTTTACAAAATCAGGATCCTTACTGGCTACAATTACATGCACACAAATATTTCATGATTAATCTGAATATGATAATTTTCTGTAGATATTCTTCAATATTCTTCTTCAGCGTGTAGACTGGCAACATTACATTGACAATCTGCATGTTCACGAAGGGCGTCTGGCCCAAAACATCAGTGTGGCAATAATAAAATTATTAACGCAGACTTGGCTATTAATAACTTGGACATGCACAAATATCGCAATGCTGACCTTTTAAAGAGGGCAGCTGAAGGAATGAAAGAGGGAGGCTGTGTTCACAGTGTTGAACTGGCTCCAAACATGACACTCTTCTATATTTTGACATGATAAATGTTAGAGCACATTAACTGTTAAGGATTGTTTGATGCATTTTACGTGGTTTTCATTCTTCTTCTTTTTTTTTTTATTTATAATTTTGGCTGTGTTCATGCATATGGCATATGTTTTGGCAAAATTGTGTATTTTTGTATGATCTTGGAGTTTCCAAATGAGTCCAAAGTTCAAATAATGCACCATTTAAAACTGCAATTTTTGATCTTTTGATTTTGAATTTTTTGGTTATTTTTTGTCATTTAAAACAAAATGAAGTCATGCCAAGAAGCTGGCATTAAAAGTTTAAAATTCTGAAAATGAATTAATTTGATGTTAGTTAAAAAAAGAAAGTAAATGAAAGTAAAGAATCCCAATAATGTATAAAATATTTTATAGCCTTACTTTTAAAAGCACAAGTGTGAGGACTTGACACTGCAAAGAAAAAAATAGATAAATAAAAATCAATATTGCTGCTAATCATCGATGTATCCTAGGCTGTAATAATCAAAAACAAATCTAGTTAGTATGTAAGAAATTGAAAATAATTTGTTGTGTTTTTCATAGTGGCATCATGAAAAAAAAATGGCATTTAAAGGGCTTATATTCTGAAAATCAATGAATATTTGATATTTACAATTAGGGCTGATGTCAGTTAAAAACTTAACTTTATGAAAGCAGAAAATAAATAATAATTTATTATATCTTTTAAAGTTGAAAAGTGCATGGTGTGTGCAGAGAGTGATATAAGTGTGTGTAATATTAAAACGAGCCCTAAGGGTTGATCAGAGTATGCATGTTAACAGGACAAAACATATTCATTTTTCATTAGCCATGTTAACATCTTCATAGAAATATTGTCTTTTCCAAAATAAGGGTTAAAATAGCAACATTGTGTGCATGTAAATTTGGTCATTGTCACTTTGATGCAAAATAAACAGATGCTGCCATCATCCCAAATGACATTCAAGTGTTTTGAATAAAGCCATCTGTATTCATCGGCTCACATATCACATTCAAACCAAATGAGTCTCCGCGTTTGTGGCTCATGATAAATTAGAATTATGAATTATTTGATGTGCCCGATGCATTAAAATCCTTTTTAAATCTCTTATCATCCTCTCTTCTTTGAAAACATGCCATGTGAATATGCTATAGAGGCAGACTGAATAACATGTTAAAGGCTGAATAAGTAATGGATTTTTTCGCCCACATACTTTTTTTTTCTTGGTTTATGCACCAATTTCCTGGCATGAAGGAGTGATTGGATTTGTACTCAGCAGTTTCTCATCTGAACTGCTGACACAAAGACCCAGGGTATGTGACATATATAAAGATTTGTGTTTCCAGATGAAATAAGTTGTCTTATTTTTGTCATATAGTCTATATTAACAGTTGAGTGGAAAAGACCTGTATTTTCTGCTGTGTTTAAGATGGATTAAGTGAAAAAAAATCCACAAGGAGATTAAATTCTTCAATTACATGTACAAACAAACCAGAGATCAAATTCCATTTCTAATAAATTACATGATACTCGTGTAAAATTGGATATGGGTGCAAGACATTACACTAAAACTAGGCCGGATCTTTCAATGCACATATTTAACTGTCCGATTACGAGAGACTCCGCATGTTTGCATCCAATCTCCATATAAATATGAAAGAATAACAACAGGAATCAATATTGGCCCTGCAAATTGACAGTTCATATTGTGTACTTTACTCAATATTGCTTTGAAAATAATGCTGTGGCAAAGTAATAGAGATAGTGCAGCAGCAGTGGAGTGCTTCACATAATTCACAGCAGGGGATGAACCTTCATCTTGGGGGTTTTTGTTTGCCGGTGGGTATGTGGCTCACAGGGCTCTGAAGTGACGTGATATATGGCGCTAAAGCACTATAACATGTTTTATCTTTACAGCACTATAATATGATCTGTAGTGGCACCGGTCTAATTCCCCCGTCCTCTCCACTGCAGCTGCTGCCACCACTGAATTCTCTCGGCCCGATGTTTCTTTCTCTAGACAGCCAGATTACAGGTAAATCCTTTCAGCATTAACAAAAGGACCGCAGCTCCTCACAGCAATATGCTTCTGCTTTGTGTGCCAAGGTGAGGATAAATCCAACATGATGCTGACAGGGTTTTGTGTGGGGAAGGGGGTATTGTTCAAAATGTAATGACTCAGTCCAAACTGGACTGGATAGTTTTATCTCTACGTTTTGCAAAAATTTGTTTGGCTTAAGGGTTGGGCCATATTGAATATACTCAAGTATCATGGCCTGTTCAACATGCGATATATAAAATATAAATAAAGTATATTACAAGCATCAAGTACAAATTTTCATATTGTTTTCATAAGCCACTGGCATTTTTGGTTGTCTTGCTCTCCCCTACGGCTCTCTCTCTCACAGACACACACACAAAGCAGGGCTTTTGCAGAGCTCCAGGCCGTGACTATAAACATGAAGCACTACTGGGATTTGCAAATACTGTTAATATCTGAACTGGAGTACTGTTACTTTGTTTTTAGCTAACAAAGAATTAATCATCACGTTTAACAGCGCTGCGATAACAGTCTAACTTAATGAGTGGTATCGGCCATATTGTGAGCAGGTGAGGCGTGTTTTTGTGTCTGCAGCACTCCGATCGCGACTATTTAGTTGCATTTTGCAACTCAATCATCAATACGACTTGGATATATTAGCAATATATGAACTGGAGAGCTGTTTGTTGCCCGTTCACACTGAATGAATCCTCACAGTCAAAGGCCCCGCAGTATCTGTATGTGTAAATCTTGACTTTAAAAAATAATAAATATAAATATAATGTTGTATTCCTTTTTTATTTCTTAATTTGATGCTACTTTTACATACTACTGAATTGCCTATGTTATTGTTTTATTTTGTTTAATTTAAATATTTGAATCTTGTGTTTTATTGTGCTATTTTATACTGTAATATTTCATGAAACGCTGCATTTAAGATTAGAAGCTGAGCCTTCAACCTATAAAATTGCTATTCTGATTATCAAACAAACATAATATTCTCAAGTAAGTCCCCCAGTGTTTGCTTGCTAATTAATATTAAAACAATTGAACTGCATGGTCCCAGATTTAATTTATGAAGCATTTTAAAATAAAGGTTTTGAAATGCAGTGGGAGATTTTCTGTTCTGCCATGTCGGTGGATGATACAGTGAGATAGCACGAGCTCGGCAGACCAGCTGGCAAATAAACTTCAGATGTGTCAGTCTGTGTCAGTGGTCATAATACAGTCTTTGATCAAGTCCTCGCTGGCTCCTCATATCATTTGCACAGCTTTTTAATGTTGCTGGTTTCTCCAGTAATGTTGCTGCTGCATAAATAGAGGAAACAGTTTATTCTGGAGAGGAGTTTTAAGAAAACATACTTGATCATTTTAAACGCGACGCATAAAAGCAAATTTATCTTCCGCCTTAAAGTCAAGGAGTCAGGCTGTGGTTGTCACGCTTCAGCTAAAACTCTGATTGGATTTTTTTTGTGAGAAAAGGAGAGAGCGAGGTTGGTTAGCTTAATTGGTCAAATTTGAACCCTGGCAATTTGCAATATAAATACAGGGCAGTGGGAGGCCCACGCAGCTCAGTCAAATGACAAGGCTGCACTTTTAGGGTGAAATTTAACCCAAAGCAGAAATAAAAACAGGACAAACAAAGCTAGAATTACTGCCCTGTGAAGTACAATTTACACCCATGTGTGAAAAAAAGGGTGCTTTGCACAAATCTTCAACCCAGCAGCACTGAAGATTTATACAATCAGCACAGTTTCAAGATTAGTGTCACAAATTCAGTGTCTGACCAAATGTCTCCCCTTCTGTTCCTGAGATATGAAGTTAAGTAATGAAAGTTCATTAAGTAATGAAGTTAAGTAGTATATTCTAAAAGCAAACTCAAGACCTACCATTTTATTTTGGCTTTTAATTTAACTTTAACTTTATTTATTCATACTTTTTAGTCTGTTTTATTAGATGGTATATTGTTATTTTTTATTTTGAACATTTTTATCTATTATTATTTGTGCTGTTATCCTTTATTTTACATGTTAACTATTAATTTGAGTATGTATTTATTTATTTACTTATTTTTAATACATTTATTTATTTTCACATTTTTATCTAAAGGTTTTATCCTGCCTCTGGTGTTGACTACTCTTACTTTAATTCTTCTAGTTGGATACAAAATGTAATCACTTAAATTTTATATACCACTGGACATTGATGTGAAATTTTGTTATAATTTGTGCCTGAATTATTGAGTTATAACCAAAAACTATTTATGAGGTCACAGTGACCTTTGACATTGGACCACCAAATTGAAGACTATTTATTGTTAACTCCAAATAGGTGTTTGTGCAAAATTTAAAGACATTTCCTCAATGGGATTATCATGAGAATGAGAACGAGATGGATGTTAGGCCAAAGTGACCTTGACCTTTGACCACCAAAATCTAATTAATTTATTGTTGCATCCAAGTGGAAGTTTGTGCCAACTCTTCCCTAAAGGCATTCTTGAGATATTGCGTTCACCAACATCTACTCAATGCATTGTTAAGTCAAAGAGAACATTTGTGCCAAATTCGTATCAATTCCCAAAAGGTGTTCTTGAGTTATTGCAATCAAGTGGATGTTTGTGCCAAATTTGAAGAAATTCCCTAAAGACATTCTTGAGATATTTTGTTCACAAGATAGGCAATGTCACAGTGACCTTGACCTTTTAACTATGCCCAACAAAATCTAATTCATCATTGAGTCAAAACAGACGTTTGTGCTAAATTTGAAGAAATTCCCCCAAGGTGTTCTTGAGATATTGTGTTCATGAGAATGGGACGGACAGATAAACAACCCAAAATAATAATGCCTGTGGCCGCGGCACAGAGGCATAAAGATAACATTGATGAAAACGCTCTCTGTTTCTTACACCCTCACAGGGCTGTCAGGTTTTATCTGGCTGCCATATTGGCGGCCCAACAGCTACTGAGAATGCCTGCAAACCACCTCACCACTGCTCAAATGATGTGAACGTGCATTTGAGTGTAAACTGATCACTTCATGCTGCTAACCATCCCCGTTATGTTTTAATCACACCTGACTTTAACATCCCACAGCAGCTGCTAGCTGATGCACCTTTTAAAGATTAAGAAGAGAACTACATATTTCATCTTTTCATTACTTTTTCATGCAATTTATTTATGTATTTTCTAAACTTAAATTATTTGTATAGCTGTTTTTACTTTGCATTGTGTAATGAGATGTTGCAGTCGGCCTTTAATTAATTGATTAATGCATTAATTTTTTTATTCAAAACTAAAACTCAACATTTTCCCCAGCAAGGAACTCATATTGTGCTCTTCAGTTCAGATTCATGTCAGGTCTGTGTTTTTGTTTTCTGCATGAAAGTGATGGACTTTTTCTATCTGAAGAACCAGACAGTGTTATTTGGTTTGCATTTATGTTCTGACCGATTTCTGGCAGGCAGCTGTCACAGAGTTGCAGTTGTAATCAAAATGACCTGTGAGGAAATTAGTTTTTTGTTTCTTTGTTTTTTTTCTCCGTCAAGTGAAAATTTCATTTATACTGCTTTTTATATACAGCCATTCAAAGTAAAGCTTGATTTATAGATGCGCATTATAGAACGAGACGATATATATCAGCTGATAAAGGCTTGTTGCAGATTTATCAGTCTATGTGTTTGTCGGCTGAGACGTAACACAAAATTGCAGTGCAGAAATGCCAAAATGGGTTTGAGGTTATTGAGAAACTATGTCACCATTATAAGGATAGCCCCAATATCTCAAAGCCCTGTTAGTCCCAAAAAATCCCGTTGGACTGAAAACATCATCCCAAAGCAAATGTTCATTGCTCTGAAGTAGGGCTGGGCGATATAGAATAAAGTCTTATCGGAGTTTTTTTTTCATATATCTCACAATATACATGAAATAACTATTTCTGTCAAGCTTAAACGTTCACTTTTACCCCTAAGTGAGATATGAAGATATCATAAGATTAATTTTGGTTTAAATATTTATTTTCTTGTTGCCCTCATAGTTCACTGAGACAGTTTCATGTGACCATGGTGTGTTGGAGTGTAATAAACACGTGATTTATTATTATTTCTTAAACTTTCCAGCATTATATAAAAATTAATAGCCCCATCTTAAACAAACTTCAGGTAAATTTAAGCACATTGTGATGATAATAGGCCAACCTCTCCTGACTGCAGGACTCTGACGTCAACTTCCTTGAAACTTCTGTGCTATTAATCATTTTACTCAGGAATTACAATATTTTGAGTAGGCCTACTTCTCCTATAGCTGCCAACAGCCTGCCAACATTCCCAGTTAGAAAAAGGCTGAAAATAAGGTCAACGAGCGATGTGTCCTGCTGTTTTTAAATAATTCATCCAAAGTCTGATTAAACCCGAAACTAACACAAAGTAGCCTGTAGAAGTCTAAAGAAGTCACTTTACACCTGTTTCAGCGCTGTGGCTGTCAAACACTCAGCTGTCCTACAGTCAAAGTCATTCACTGCAATTGGTTTGCTGCAACGCTATTCTTATTATCATTGGCTGTTCGTGTTGTCTGTCAAAACATGGCTGGAATGCGTTCTATCGACATTTTTTCGACTATGTCTCATATTTCAATTGAGGAAAAGCTATTTTGCAATTGATATCATTATCGTTTTATCAGCCAGCCCTACTCTGAAGTCCGTGCATTCAGACAACCCAATTGCCAAAAAAACTGTTTGCATTGTATGTTTCTGTGGTGAATGTGTGGTTAAGTTTAGGCACAAAAAACCCACTTGGTAATGGTTAGGCAAAAAACATGTTTTGGCTTTAAAACACCCACATTTGTTGGCAAAAAAATAAGAAACACCCAATTCAGTGGCTCAAACACTGCTGGAAAAAAATACTCAGAATTGTCGGTAATAACACCTGAGATCAGTGGCTCAAACGCCACTGAGACATGTTAAATAGGGTCGATACAAACACCTGAAATTAGTGGTTCAAACGTCGCTGAGAAAAGTGGCGAAGGATCTGTGAAAACACACAGTAACAAAGGCTCAAACACTGCTGGGAAATTGAAACTGCAGGGAATGTGTTTTTGGAGAAGCAGGACTTTGAAGCGATGGGTTTTTATTTTGGGGATAACAGGCTGTTTGAGAAATGAGCTGCTGATGCAACTTTGAAATTATTTGGACTAATGGGGATTTGGAATTTTGGGCCAATGGAACAATGACATGGCTGCGCCAATAAATAATTTGTCATAAGGCGGCTTTCCAGTAGGGATTTGCACAAAACTTGAGCAATATTTTCAAAATGTGGATAAATCACAATTGCGAGATGACTGCATTTTCACTGAGTGATGTTATGCGACTTTTATTGCAGCTACTGCACTAGCCGTTATTACTTAAAATCAAAGGCGACGTAGGCGTTTTATGCGAGCAATAATGGAAAGGCGAGCCCCTTATATGTGGGAGCGGCAATGTGTGAGGGATTTCTGGGAGCTGATAGTCCACAATTTCACAGAGGATATGTGCATAAAAAACTTCCGGATGATCCGCTCAACTTTTGAAGAGTTATGTGAAACAATAACAGCTCTTGTTGCTCCTGCTGCATCGTGAGGGAGCCAGTTCCTACTGACAGGCTCATAGTCATAGCATCATGTGACCTGTAAAAGCCAGAAGTGTTTCTGTTTCCCACTTTTGGGAAATTTTCGAATCGCCTGAAATACCACCTTGTGAGCATAAAAACTTTTTTGCAATAAATGGAGTTTTTTCCCCCAAAATTGATGTGCACATTTTATATTCACAATTTCAATTTGCCCAATTTGAGGGTTAATGGAAACCCATCTAGTGTCGGGTTTTTCATTATAAAATAATGTGATGGATCCTAACTAAATGTGTACATGCACACAAAAGTAAAAAAAAGCGCATGCTAAAAAATATTCTGATTTACAGAACCATGCTATGCATGCTTGTGTGCAATTTCCTTATGTAAATGCTAAATTGTCCACATGTGGATCAGCATCATATCCTGCCCTCTACACGCCCACATTCTCCTCCTCTTGGCTCTCCCCTCTTATTTTCTCCTAAAAGCGTCTGTTAACTGAAGAAATGCTCCGTAATCTGCTGCTTTACAGTATCAACACACATGTAGCAAGAACAATTCCTTTGTGTCAAGCAAATTGTGTCAAATACAAATATGGCTTAACTTCCCAGTTGTACTGCACATATTCTCCCAACCTAATATAGTTTCCCTCACTGTGACTATTCAACAATACAGTTCAATTCAATTTGTCCTTGGCCACAAGAACATTTCAATATGAATCCACCATAATAGAAAGTACCAGCAGATCATAGGCCGCTTTCCATCACATGTCGTGGTGCCGTGATCTCCGCCTGCTGCTCCCAATCTTCTCTATTACTCACCTCCCTGTCGGCTACTTGAATCTTCGCGTTCTGCAGCCTCCACATTACAATTTACACATCAAATCCCACACTGTACTTCCCAAAATCAAAACATGTTTGTGCACGTCTGCGTGCATGCGGCCCGGAAGACTCAATTTCAGTCCGCATTGATTGAACAAAAGCAGTCCTTTTTTGTTTTTTTTTGTGAGCAGAAACAGTTCTGCCTCCCCGCTCTTCCTGCCACAGTTCCTGCACTCGTGTGAATGTGGCTTGTGGGAACAACGAGGCTGCAGACTGAGACCCAGTTTTCTTTTGCTTCATCATCACACCTCCCTTTGCAATCATGTCTTCCTTTCACTTTCGTCCGGCCTGTCACCTGTTTGTGTCGCATTTACAAAAGCATCATCTATGTCAAATGAATTTTTATGTTTTCATCTTTCCATATGCGATTCTGTTCTTTTTCTGCATATTTTGTTCCAAAGCTTTCAATCTGCAGCAGCGTCTCTCTCTCTTTCCCTCTATATAACTCTCTCTTTATGCAACGCTTGCTTAATCCCATTTTAAACGGTCTTTATGTCGTCCCGGCAGAAAACTAGAGGCAAACTAAAACTTGCTTTTCCTTTGACTTCTTGAAATAACAAATGTTGGCAAATTTCATCCTTTTGAAGCTTCAGTCCAGGCGCCACAAGAAATGTGGGCATTGTGCATTTCTTCAAATTAAGAATACTTTACATTTGTATGTTTCATATGTCTCAAATCAACATCTAAAGTGACGTAATATATAAGCGGACTTTGTCATCAGGAGGTTGAAGTGATGGATGGTGTGACATGCTGTAGACAACAGCTGCATACCAACAGACAAAACAACTTGATTTTTAGGCAAGTCACTGCTGTGGTTCCAGCTGCATTTTGGCCAACAAATCTGGGCATTTTTTTTCAAAACGATCTGCTGTTTCTGCTAAGCATAGTGTCACAAAAAGTGGTTGTTTTTCTCAGACATAGCTGCATTTTCTGCTAAGATAGTGCCACGAAAAGTGGTCATATTTTAGTGAGCCATCACTGCATTTCAAGCAGCTTTGTACCCAACAAATGTGACATTAATTTGTTTGATTTCTTCATCTGGTCTATTCCACAAAGTGACCCCACAAACTGAAACGCATATAGCGCATTTGTGATATATAAATGTCACAAATATGTAGTTTGCAGAAAAATTACAATCCCAACATTTATTCTGGCATTTGGGTTGTAAAATCCACTTTGTGTAACTTTGCAAAAAATAAATACAGCGCCATTTAATAATAAAGTTAATGTGAGGCAACGTAACTGCAGTTGTGATTCTAAAGGACTAGTGCATTCATGCAGGCTTTTGTTTGTGTGTTCAGAGCTGTATACGTTTGTCTTTCACTGTATGAGAAATCACAGCGGATAAATAGATACAGGCCGCCTCCGGGGCTCAGAAAAGATCCTTGACTTTGAGTTCTCAATTTGTGTATGTGTGTGTGTGTGTGGGGGTGGGTTTCTCCTGCATGAAACATCAGCTGTGGGAGTGTTCAGATCTCAAGCAAAAGTTTGCTTTGAATCCTGCGACGCCTCACACAGTCGTTGAAAACTCTTTACTCTCTCATGACTCCACATGATCTGACTTTCACCCCTGAAATCTGGTCAGACTGGGTTCAAAACACAGAACATATTGTGTTTTTGCTGACGGAGAAGCTCAATCTGTGGAAATTATTATTATCAAATGTACTCTCACCTTTCGCTTAGAATCTTGGCTTATATTTGGAAAGCAGTAAAGCAGGAGGAAAAAAGAAAAACCTCACCCTTTGAACCAAAACGTGTTGGCTTTGGAAGTGAAAAACAAATTGAGGCAGTCAAGGAGTTAGTATCTTTCATTAATGGGTGTTGGCTTTTAGAGCAACCTTTACTGATTGCTTTGTTTGGCCTCTTGCCCAAAAGGAGAAAATGAGGGGGATAATCGAGCTTTATTGCCCACTGTTAACCGTTGATAAGTGTTAGTTTGTTTAATGGCTTCATTTATCTCTTATTTAATTACTGTCACCATCTGAGAAGGTGGTACAGTCAAGGTGCTCCTCTGGCCTCGGTTCTATTTGCTGCACTTTCAAGGTCTCACAACTTTTAAATTTTCATGGTAAACATTTTTTTCCCCATAAAAACGATAAAACATGAAAGAAAACTGCACTTTTAGAGAAAAGTTTGTAGTAATTATATTGCATTTTTAAATTGAGTGCATCAATTTTGATCCTGAGTTAAAGGTTAGATGGATTTAAAATCCTTTAAAAGTCCTTTTATTTGAGTAACAGCACTAAGCTTCAGTTTGGCCAATTTTTGAAAAACCTTGATGGTTGTTAGACAACATTTAGCACTGTGTGTGTTTTTTATTTAATTTGTAACATTTTTCCCATTTGTATTACCACTCCACATTACCTTTAATTATTATTTTGTATAAAAAATTGTGATTTCCAGCTACCCAACCCTATTTCGACAAAAAATGTTGGCATTAAACATTCCTGCAAACCACGGATATGTTACTTTTTACTGTTACTACATAGCGGATATATAGATATAATATACATTTACATTAATACAATGTTGTGGTTAAAATGTGGTTAGTCTTAGACATAAAAAACACTTGATTATGGTTTGGAAAAGTTTTTTTTTTTTTACTACTGTATCTGGTTTGGTGGCACAACACATGACAACATGTTGTCAGAGGGCTTTTATTTTGAAAGGGAAGCAGGGGAGTAAAACATACGTATTTGTATTTCCTCATCTCTGTGACTGAGAGAGACTTTAAAACTGCAGTAAAAGGTGGTCTAGAGTCAGTATAATCATCACAGTATCAGGCCCGTTTCACACAGCATGCGTCACCTGTGCATGACTTCAGCCTCGCTGAACTGCAGCGTGTTTCATGCTTGAGGTGTTCACACATGCAGCGTTGTTTCAACGTCGCTGCTGCATCACAGTAAAATGTGGTCTTGAGTCAGTATAATCATCAAAAGAACATATTCAGTGTGCGTCACGTGTAAAAAATCGGCGAGCCACCGTTTCTCTCGATGCTCTCTAGAAGTGCTGCTCAGGCGGGCGGTGTGGATGCTCTAACTTGATAACACCAATAACAAAAAACAACACGTTCAGCGCTTCTGACGCACTGCTGATGCACTGCTGTGTGAAACGGGCCTCATAGTGCAGTGAACTTGGTTTCCTGAAGTTGCTAAAACTTAGAAAGGTTAATTAAACCTGTCATATTTATGCTCATATATTTTAAATGTATCAAGTGAATCAAGAATAAACAAACACATACTCACTTTTTGAAGTGGGGTTGCCAGCGCAGGAGGTGCTGCAGCACCATTTGCACTTTTCCTCCCAACACGACTCCTTCAAAGTTCGCAAACTGTATTTTCTCCGGCTTTTGTCGACATGTAGTCCAAAAACTAGCAGGGGTGTGTTCTCACTTGTTTCGGGAACAACTCTTCCTTCTGTGTTTTAATGTTCAGCTTTGATGACGATCAGTCGTCACCGCCGCCCTCAGATCTGCGGGGAGACAGAGTGACAGAAAAATCATAAGGGAGCACAGATGAACATCGACGCCAATCAAATGTCAAGATGTTGCATTTTCTGATGAAACTGTAACGGCATCGCACATCTTTCTGCATGACTGTCGTGTGTCGTCGCTGCATCTCATTCTGCTCTCCATTTTCTATCTTTATTACTTTTTCTTTATCTGCTCTTGGTTAGAGGATTAAATGATTTATTCTTCATTTACTAAACTTTAATTCCATTTATTCCAAATAAATTAGATGCAATAGCTGTGACTCCATTTAATCAAAAACCGTCTTTAAAAAAGAAAAAAAAAACAGACTGAACTTGCTGTTTAAGTGGTTCTAATGCCAATTATAAAAGTATAAAGTCAGCAAACTTTAAAAAAAAAGCCATTTCTTTTCCTTTGATTTTTTTCATCAAATTTATTGCTGTGCTTTTTTTAAGTTTTCTAAGTTGACGATTGCATCACCGTGATAGTCATACGGTTGTAAAATTAACTGAAAGAAACGGGTATAAATCTCAGCTAAAATATGTTGACGTGGAAGAAACCTCACAAAGCGACCGTCTTTCTCTCTCCTCGAGCTCCATCATACATCTGCTTTGAGGATTTTGTCGCACACTTGGAAAAAGAAAATGGATAATGACATCTGAGGCTCCAAACCACCAACAACCATCTCTCCTTTTCCCAGACGACGCCTTGAATCTCTGCCAGCAGCCCCTCCGCCCTGATCTCACTCTCTTCCCCTCACATCGATGCTGATTGGGTCTCTTTCTCACAGCTAGCTGCTTTGTGACACGAATCTGCACGCCATCTTCCTTCGAGTCACTTCTACTTACTCTTCTTGTCATGAAACCAAAAAAAAAAAAAAAACACACACTGACACCTGTTGGATAATTTCAACAACATATCTGCAAAGGTTTTCATGTAGATCAGATTTTAAAGTCTGACATTAGGCGGGTTTCTATTGCAGATTTGTGCAAAACTGTAAGCGATTTTTCAGTTAATACCACCTTATGTGAGTGTAAAAACTGTTTTCATATTCCCAGTTTCCATTGGTGCAGTTTGAGGGTTAATGCAAACCCATCTGAGACAGCTGCAAGAAAATAGTTGTGCATTTCTGCAGACCACAAATATGTTATATTTGCATGTATCATACTTTCATCAACATTTCTGAAGTTACATATGGCTGCATATGATCTGCCAAGCTGCAGACAACTGTTTGAGACCGACAAATAACAAAACGCATTGTGTTTCAGCGAGTTATTGCTGTGTTTCCAGCCTCTTTTTAGGGATAAAAAGCTTTTCTTTTTCTTTTTTATTATTATTTTTAATTACAATGAGACTTAAAGGAATGAAAACTGTTTTTTCTATTGGTTGGACAAATGTTAAATTACTACAGTCGACACTTAAAACTATTTTTATGGAAGTATGTGTAAAAATATTTAAAATAAAGGCGCAATTATCTGTTCTGTTTATTTTGAAAATAACAAAAGCAAATGTACACGGTATGATAACTGTCATTGTCCATACCATGGTATACCTTGAAACTGGTATACTGCCGCAACCACAGCGAGCAAGAGTCCTGGTTAAATTTGTGGTGTGTCTGATCTCCTCTGATTTTTTAAAGGGAGTTTGGTGTTATATTTTCCACCAGGAGGAGGATGGGAAATAATCCCAGAAGGAGTCTAGTTGTAATCTTGCAAACAGTGACCCTGAAAGATCCCAGTCTTTAAAAGTGTGTGACTAAGAAATAAAATTGTCTGTAGATGAAAGAAGCTGTCAGATTTGAGTCTTTTAAACTTTTTTAAAAGTCTTGTCGTGTATGTTAGGTATTAATCGCCTCCATGGGCTGCGTTTCACAACCACTGCAGTTGTGTTTGGGCCAAACCGAAATGAGTAACTTCTCATTGTTTTTAGAACACCTGCAGATACACCTGTCCCTTTCACCTCACGCAGCGTCTCCTCCTCATGTCTCCGTTCTCCCCTTTCAAACCCGCCCCCCCCACCCCCAGGGAGGCGCGCCTCACAGTGTGAAAACCTCTGATGTAGATAAACACTTAACAAGATGAGAATCTGTACTCGGAGTTAGAAATGTAATCTTGCCACCAAAGTGGAACTGAAACAACTGCAGCAGCTGCCAGATATCTACGTGCCGGGCAGACCGCGCAGCTCGACTGCGGTTTAATTCCACATCAGTTATGCGGCTGGGTTGTGATTAAATAGTCCTCCGTGCCAGGTGTCAGTGCAGTGTACTGATGCTGCATTCACGTCATGTCAGAAGGTCGGAAGTGTCTGATTTCCGAAGTTACTTTTCCGATTTTATTGTGTCAATGCGCTCTGAGGTCGCAAAGCGGAAACAACACAGAAGCGACAAAGAAGACGGGTTTTATTCTCACGTTAAGAGCATTTAAACAAGAGACTGTTTCCAGTTTATTTTTCTATATTTTTCTGTTGAATCGAGGTCACTCTACATGGTAAATGGTAAATGGACTGTATTTGTATAGCTCTTTTCTAGTCTTGTTGACCACTCAAAGTGCTTTCACACTACATGTCACATCCACCCATTCACACACACATTCACACACTGGTGGCCGAGGCTTCTGAACAAGTTGCCACCTGCTACTCAGTAATCATTCACGCGCACTCACACTCCGGTGACACGGCATCGGGAGCTATTTGGGGTTCAGTACCTTGGCCAAGGATACTTCGGAATGTTGTCCAGAGGAGCCGGGGATCAAACGACGACCCACTTTACCTCTGAGCCACAGCCGCCCCGACAGCAGTTAACACTAATACCATATTACACTTTACATTTGATCAAAAACTGAGATTTATTACAATAATTAATAAAAAAGTTTCTTACCGTTGACCAAACATTGACTTTTGCCAGCCATGTTTATGCATTTACGACGACAAGTCAGCAACTCGTGTTATTAAATAACGTTATTAATGTTAGTATCCTCGCCTGGCATGCTTTAGAGTTAAAAGTTTGCTTGCTTGCTACGGCTAAAAGATGCATATCCTAAAATATGCAACTACTAAAAGTAAATGATAGCTACAAAATAAAGAAATATATAGTTTTTACTGCCCAAAAATAACACTTTGTAGGTCGTTCATGTGCTCGTGACTCGTAAATACAGTAAATATGGTAAATATGATATTATCTGCATTAACTGCAATATTTGATGCAATAATTTCAACTACAGCAATCCTCTGTGCAATTATTCAAACCTGCAATATTCTTCCAATTCTTGAATATAGGCTATATTTAACATGTGACACATATTATTGTATTTCTCTATATCCATATTTTTACATACTTTACATACTCAGCACATTATAAATACTTTTATTTTCAAATATTTACATATGAGTACTTATTGTCTATTACTGTATTTTTTTACATTTGCATTTTTACACACTTGCTACATTCTCAGCATATTATACGTACTTTTATTTTTCAATACTTACATACTTGGGCTAATCGTTTACTGTTATTGTATTTCTATTTCATATTTTTATATACCTGTACTTATTCCTACTTGTTATAATTCTCCATGCTGGCATTAGAGCGACTGTAATGAAGATCAATTTCCCCCTGTGGATCAATGAAGTATTTCTGATTCCTGATTCAGAATAACTGTCGTAACTTATTTCGGCCATCAGAGGAGCAGCTTTAGTCTGCTGCTGTTAAGTAAACACAGCAGCCTGCTGTAGGAAGAGACAGCAGAAGAGAGACTGTGGGACAAAAGTCCCCAACTTCCTCTCCAAGGAGGTCCAACAGGAGCCAAACTGTCTTCCTTACTGACACTAAACCCATTGGCTCTGTCACCGCATCCCATAATTCCTCTGATCATTGCAGTGACACTTAAACTGACCTTTTGATTCCCAGCTCTGACACACAGGTTGGGATGCATATCTCCAATTTTCAAGCTGAAATCTCCAATTGGATTCCTGCCAAACGCCTCGCGATTGACCTTGACAAGACTGAGCCGCTGTTCCCCTCTCAGGAATCCTGCCCTTAACAAGAGCCGTCAATCACGGTGACACCCGCGCCGTCGCTCCCTCCCGCACTGACGTTCGGTTTGATCTCAGACAACAGCGGCTTCGGCAGCTTTTTGCAGATTTTCGCTGTGTGTAAAATCCGCTGACTCAGCTGCTTGTGCAAACACTCTTTGTCTCCCATCTGGACTGCTGCAGCTCCGATCTGGCTGAGCAACCTGGAAATAACTGCAAGCAGACAGTTGTCAAACTGCACTTCAAAATGTACCCCGGCTTGTTTCTATTACTGGAACAGACAGCGGTGATAGAGTGTGTGTAGAGATGCTTTAAACTGTTGATGTACAGTCCTCACGTCAACTCAGTGTTTAAAGTTTTGGATTCAAACTTATCCAATGAGGACTCAAACAGCTTACAGTTTAAAGACATCTGTGTAAACGTGCAAGTATTTCCCTTTTGAGAAGGTAGCCGGGTTTCCATTAACCCCCAAAGTGCACAAACTAAAATTGCAAATTAAAAAAATTCCCAATGGAAACACATCAGTTTAAAATAAATAAATAAATAAAAACTCCATACCATAAATACCATATTACACTTTACATTTGATCAAAAACTGAGATTTATTACAATAATTAATAAAAAAGTTTCTTACCGTTGACCAAACATTGACTTTTGCCAGCCATGTTTATGCATTTACGACGACAAGTCAGCAACTCGTGTTATTAAATAACGTTATTAATGTTAGTATCCTCGCCTGGCATGCTTTAGAGTTAAAAGTTTGCTTGCTTGCTACGGCTAAAAGATGCATATCCTAAAATATGCAACTACTAAAAGTAAATGATAGCTACAAAATAAAGAAATATATACACATCAGTTTAAAATAAATAAATAAATAAAAACTCCCATTTATTGCAAAAAAGTATTTCTGCTCGCATGAGGTAGTTTTTCAGATGATTCCAAAAAAAGACATATTTTGCAAAACTGTATGTAACATACTGTATATGACTTAAATATAACATATTGCAAGAATAAAGGTAGGTCACATGATGCTATAGCTACGGGTTTGTCTGTAGGAACTGGCTCCCTCGAGCATGAAAATGTTATTTATAAATCCATTATTACCATATCCCACAAATATACATATTGCTTATTTTCAGGTAATTTTACTTTTTGTAAATTTCTCTGCAATTTTTTGGGTCATGTCTTTTGTTTAAGCTGCTCATTGCCCTTCCTCTCCCTGCCTTTTACAGAAATCAAGCCAGTTTGCTCAGGTGTTAAAGGGTTAAGGATTTGTTTCATCTCTAAAGTGAACCCTTTACTGACTGTTTCCATGTGTGTTTGAATACAAGATTAAATTAAATGAATATCTGTGTTTTAAATTGTTTGTACCTGATTTTGAGAGAGCAAAGGTGCAGAACCTGAAGCTGAAATAACTTCACACACACACACACACACACACACACACACACACACACACACACACACACACACACACACACACACACACACACACACACACACACACTCCTCTCACACACAGATCCCCTCCGATGTGATCAGACTTTCAACGCAGCTGCACATAATGTCTATTCACAGACGGGGAGGTGGCGGAGGGTAGCGCGGACCCGGGGACGACACAGATGACAGATGATTGAGACAAAGCCGAGCTATGAGCGAGACGATTTCACACGCCCGTTCAGCTCGGACCTTTTCTCCATCATTGTCCCAAAGTCGTACTCGCTCTTTCCTATTCAGTGTGCTAACGTTTGACTTTTTCCTCCGAGGCCCATCTCAATGACAACCGAAAGAGCATCCTCTCTTCCCTCGTTACCGGAGGAGTGCATCAGTCCTAATAAGAAAGCTTTTACACGGTTAATTAAGAGACACTGTAATGCAGTAAGTAATGCTCAATTTACTCATCTCGCTCTCCCCCTCGTCTTCTTTAATTTCATTCAGAATCAATCTGTCGGACTCTCTTTTCTTTCCTCGATTATGTGGACTCTTCTGCATCTACACTGTGTGCTCGCGTCCCATTTGGTCCCATTTGGCTCCATTTTGAGCCTTTCCAATCGTCTCTCTCATCGTCCTTTTCTTTACATTCTCAGCCTCGATGTTGCGGGGCAGAGGAGAAGGGGAGAAAAGGGGAAATAAATGACCCGGTCGGGGAAGATATTAAGATGGTAAAATGCTGGAAATAGGGGGCAGCATTCACCACAACACAAATATTGGCAGGGGACTGAGCCGCAAGGACTTGCCAGTGAAACTAATGTAAACACGGAGGGAATATAGAGTGGAGAGGAAGAGAGGAGCCGCGAAAATGGAGAGCAGGATAGTGTGGAAGTGAAAGCGGATGAGTAAATAGACCACAGATACTCAGCTTATGGCCAGCAGGTCAAATCTGGCCCCCTGTAGGGTGTAAAAATAAAGTGACTCACACAGGGAACTGGTTTTGTATTTTTAGTATAAATTAGGTGCCAGAGTGCATAAAACAGCATCAATATAGTGACTGTTTATTAAAAAAATGCCAGAGGAGGATCCCCCGCACCAACCCGTAATGTCCTACAATCCTTCAAACATCCAAAAATTCTAGACTTGTCCCGTAATCCTAGATATTGTTAAATCCTAAAAACATCATAAAATCTGAGATATGTCCTTCAATCTTTTAAATGGCCCAAAATCCTAGAAATCTCGTAAAATCCCTGAAACGTCTGAAAATCTGAGACATGTTCCAAAATCCTAGAAATGTCCTGAAATCTGAGAAACATCCTAAAATCCTAGAAATCTCATGAAATCCTTTAAACATCCGAAAATCTGAGACATGTTCTAAAACCCTAGAAAAGTCCCGAAATCCTCAAAACATCCAAAAATCCTAGAAATTTGTTAAAATCTGACAAACATCCTAAAATCCAAGAAATGTCCTAAAATGCTTGAAACTTCCTAAAATCTGAGAAACATCTAAAAATCTGTGAAATGTTCTAAAACCCTAGAAATGTCCAAAAATCCCACAAACATCCTAAAATCCATAAAATGGCCCCAAAATCCTAGAAATATCCAAAAACCCATAAAATGTCCTACAATCCTTGAAAAGTCCTTGAATCTTTGAAACATCCTATAATCCTAGAAACGTCCAAAATTCAAGAAACATCCTTAAATCCATAAAATGTCCCAAAATCCTAGAAAAGTAATAAAATCTTAAAAATGTCCTAAAGTCTAAAAATACAGGAAATGTCCTAAAATCCTAAAGTTGTCCTAAAATCCCAAAATTTCTTAAAATGCTCGAATTGGCCCAGAAGTCTAGAAACCTCCTAAAATCCAAGAAACTCGGTCAAGGCTGCTGCATCTGGCCCCTGGCGTCCTGTGGTTTTGTAAAAGTGGCCCCTGAGCAGAGCAGGTGGAATATCCCCGAAAATAAAGCGGCCGCTCTTTAGCAGAGAGAAGACGAGCGGACGCTGGGAAACAAACAGAGCGGACAGCAGAGAGCGAGCTGAGGCTGCCGTTTTTAAAGGTCCACACGTTTGAACATTAATTAAAAGTTATCCACTGATGAATTGCCCGGTGATGAATTGTTTCCCTTACCATAAAAACTGTGTATGCAGCCCAGAGGGATAGAGGCAGGCCACTAAATCTGTCATCCATGTTTTTCATGCTCTCTGCTTTTGACAGTAATGAGCCGGGCCCGTATGATTGGCTGCTCAGCGGCTGATTAAAAGTAGTTTCCTCTAATACACGGATTTACTTTGACATTTCTCATGAAGGATACTAATGGCTTCATAACAGTGGTGAAAGCAATAATTATTTTCATTAGCAATTCATCTCCGGGTTGTTGTTTTGATTAGTAAATGAGTCGTTTCGTCTTTAAAATGTTACAGAATGGTGAAAAATGCCCGTCACAGAGCCAAGGTGACACATTAAAGCGGCTTCTGACAATATCTTTATACTAAAACTGTCAATCAGTGTGAAAACAATGTGACATTTGAAAGGGGTTTGCTTGCTGAGAGAAACCTACGGAAAGTTAACGCCTGAATCTGCAGCTCCACGTGGCTTTATGGGGCTTTACAGTCTTATTTAACCCTTCGATATTAAACACACTCGTATTGCTCTGCTTTAAAAAATATTACACATTAATATTATTTTGTACTTCATTAAGTTATTTAATCAACAACATCAGCCCTAATCATAAATGAAAAAAATATTCATTAATTTTCAGAATTTTAACCCTTTAAATGCCTGGTGTTGGCCACGATGCCACTATGTTTTTAGATGAAAAATAAAAAAAAACACAAAAAATGAATTATTTTCAATAACTGCATGCAAACTTTTGGTGGTAGCAACTCATGAATACGTTACAAAAACACATCATGTCGACGTTTTTAATGAGACGTAGGCCGAGTATATGAGCTGACTGTCATCCAGAGGTGGAGGGGATGGTGAAGGGTTTGTCATTTATGTGAGACGATTGCCAAACTGCAGACCACGATTCAAGACCAACAGACATCAAAACTGGCTGTTTTTAGCGTGACATCCTTGTGTTTCCAGCGGCTTTTTTGGAACCAAATGTAGGTATTTTGTAGTGACACATGCAACAAAAACAGTGCATTTTGAGCCTAATATGCTCTTTTCCTAACGATTACCGAGTGGTTTTTGTGCCTATACATAACACACTAACCACAGCGTTGTTGACACATTAAGTTTTAATGAATCTGCAACATAATAACATGCAAATGTACAATAAAACCTAAGAATATGACTTTGGCTTTCAATGCTTAAATGGTTAACGGTTTCAGATGAACCTTCTGTCATTTGCAACAATTCGTTGATAAACTGATTAGCTGATCGACAGAACAACGATTTTCTTCATTAAATAATGATTCCAATATTTCTTTGGTTAAAAATGGAAAACAGTCCGGGATTCGAGCTCACCTATGTGACTAAGTGGCTCTTTAATTACCTTATTTTCCAAAGATTTCAAACAAATTTGCTCAGTTTTCAAAGGGTTAAAGAAAGTCACAGGATAACTGAGGTAAGTATAAGTCAAAGTGTAGTGACAGTGATACCGTATATGTGTCCCTGCTGCCATGCAAACACGATGCTCTAAAAGCCATAAATTTATAGCTATACCTCGCTATAGGTGAACACTCAGAAATGCATGAGGCAGGACGAACGTGCGCGTTGCAAACGTGCACAAGCAAGCTGCATAGGGGCTGTTATATGACGCGAAGTGAGAGACAAATTGCAGAGTTGCAGACCGAAACGGTTCAGGGCCTCGGCTGAGTCTGATAAATTCTGCCCGCTGAGCTCCACTAATCACTGCAGCCTGTCACAGACACGCCCCTCTTCCCCAGAGAGCCGACGACCACGCTCCTGATCTCAGGGCAGACCCCATATAACACACACTTACGGACACACCCATGCAGCCCCCCCCACCCGTCCACACACTCAGACGTGCGCTCTCTATGCATGAATCCGCTGATTGTCAGACGGACCACAATCAAAATACAGTTCGAGTTTCCTCGTTTTCTCTCCTTGGTAACAAAGCAATCCTTTTTTTCTGCTCCCCGTGTGTTTTTTGCAACTCGCATGAAGCCAGAAACTGCAAAGAACAGCACAAAAATTTCCATATCTATCATTCTTAATTGTTTCTCTATTCCAACCCCCTCCGCACACTCAAACACACAAACACACACGCACAAACGCACTCAGCGTGCTCGTTTGTAAGCTGTATCAGTGTAATTGATGCAATGACTGGAAATAAACAGGCAATTTAAGTGCTGGACACCTCACTGCTCACTCTCCCACCTCTAGGTTTCCTCTTTGTCCTCTCTCACACACATACAAACGCACACACACATTGTGGACTATCTCGCAATCGAACAAGCTGGAATAAGGGACAAGGTCAACATGCTGGGGGGGAATAAACGTGTGAGACAGAGAGGAAATTAGGCAGGATAAGAATAGAGAGGGACAGAGGGCATGCAGAAAACAAAGAGTAATCTCACAGATGACTCATGTCTGGATGGCCTGTTTAACGACAAATTTACAGCCCATGAGAAAACCAGAGCAACAGACCGTGTTGTCACCGGCCGATTTTTAAACAGTTTTTGCTGCCTTGACCACTACGCTTCATGTTATCCAGAGGCCTGCAGGAGGTGCACTTCACTGCTTTCACCTTCCAAAAAAATGTTTCCCTCTAAAAAGTCTTTCCTGTTTGCGTGATGGGTCGCCCTCACTCGACCACTCAGCCGAGCGGACAGTGTTCCGACCTCTCCTGCCTGCAGCGAGCTCAGACCAAAAAAGACAGAAATAGCCCGAGCTGATCCAGCCGGCCACGTCAATCTGACCAAGCTGCAGCACGGAACAGACTTCCTCTTGACCGCTTAAAAGATCCCTCATGTTGGGCATTCTCTGCATGCATGTGTGCATCTATATCTGGCTTGTGACAACACCTTTTACCAAAAATGTGCATAAAAACTTTAACCAAAGATGTGCACCAAAATGTGACCCAAAAAAAAAAAAAAAGCCAGAAATAGCCAAGAGGCCACGTCAAATCTGAGAGGGCTGAAGCACAGATCGCACTTTTTCTTTGCTCGTTTTAAATATTCGTCATATTCTGCACTGTGTGCATGCACGTGTGCATATATCCTGCCCTTTAACAGTACTAATTCCGAAAAAAGCCTCATGCCAAAATGTGCACTAAACCCTGATCCAACTGGCCATGTCAATCTGACAAGCCTGCAGCACGAAATAGCCTTTTTTGACCGTTTAAAAGCCTACATGCCAAAATGTGCATTTCAATATGACCACACATTGCACGTGTGTGACAGCACATATTACTTAAAATGTGCAGTGATATCTTTTCAAAATATGTGCACAAAAATGTGACCAAAAAAAAGACCGAAATAGTCAAGGCTGATCCAAGAAGCCGCATCAATCTGACCAGACTGCAGCATGCAACAGACCTTTTTTTTGACCATTTAAAAGACCCTTCACATTGTGCATTGCATGCATGTATAATGAACCATTACAGAACATACTCATTTCTAAAGAGCCACATTTTCACCAAAATGTGATAAAAAAAAAAAAATCAAAAATAGCCCAAATTTAAGCAACTGGCCACGTCAATCTGAACAAGTTGCAGCATGAAACAGACTTTCTTACAACTGTTTAAAAGATCCCTCATGTGTGTGCATCTATATCCTGCCCTGTAACAGCAGATATGTCTGAAAAATGTGCACCAACATTTTTACTGAAAAATGTGCACTAAAATGTGACCAAAAGTTGCTCCAAAATGTGATTAAAAAAGACAGAAATAGCCCGGGCTGATCCAACCGGCCATGACAATCCGACTGGGCTGCAGCACGAAACAGACGTTCAAAAGATGCCTCATGTTGTGCATTTTGTGCATGCATGTGTGCATCTATATCCGGAACCCGTAACAGCACTAATTACCCAAAATCTCCACGCCAAAATGTGCACTTGCTTGTCTTACTCTGCACGTGCATGTGACTGCATTAATTTGACCCCACTCGGTCCTGTTAGCATCAGTTGGGAGCAGTCACGCTGCATGAATATTAATAGGTTGCAGCCAGTTGTGTTTGCTACAGAGTTCATAATAAACAAGGTCTAATAATTTAATGCGTCTGCATGTTGACATATCCCATGGGCTGCCATACTGTCTCTACATGAGGTAATAGAAAAAGAGAGTCAAGCATGAAATGACGGTGCAGGACTTGACAAATGGAGAGGCAGAAACCAAGAACACAAGGAAAAGAACAGCGGTCCTTTGCCTCCTCCGTTCTTGATGGAAAAAAGCCTCCAGAGTATCCTCGGATCACCTCAGGAACCCCGATCACCAGGAGCCTCGGAAAACACAGTTTTATGGCGGCCTAACCATGCAGATAAAAATCTAAACTGAATCCAAAATAAACATGACATTTTGGAAATAAAACTGCACTGAAAGGGGTCAGTGTACACGCTCTATCTATACAGTCAACCAGTTTTTTTTATCTGCATCATTAAAACTGTTGGCCTCCATATAAGCATCATTAGCTTTAAGGAAAAACACAGCTCTGTGTCTCTCAGGACCTTTGACCACAGCTCTGCTGCACAGCCACATTTTCAGGACTGATGACATTTGCTTTCCTGCTGAGGAAAATATAGTTGTCATCTTTCAAACGACATGCCCTTGACTCAAGCAAGCAGCTCAACCTTGACTTGAGCCCTAACATCAGACCGAAGGCATTTTACAGAAGTAAACAAACATTTGATTCGTCCACAAGATTAATTGCTGTAGAACGGCCACGTTTTAAAGTTACAGTAATGTTATCCAAAGTCATATATAGATAAAAATATACTGTACTGCAGTGTCTGTGTCTTCGTTTTAAGATTTACAGCTTATGAATTATTCTCAGATTTCACAATGCAGCAACATAAAAAAAGAATAATCCTACTTCTTATGTCTCAGCATTTTTACGACTTCTGATAATTTAAGACAGCTACAAATATACAAATACAAATTAAGGCCTTACTTTTAGATTGATGAATTCAATGGCTTTTAGGACATTTTACAGATCCACAGGAGCCCTGTGGATCTGGGTTAACATCTTTCTAGTGAACGGCGGAGTCCACACCAAAGAATCTGAATTTACAGGCCGTCACATTCGACATGGCAGATGACATTACAGAAAAACGTGTCACTGAGGCCACGCTTAGACGAGAATGGCCCTACTAAAAATGGAAAAGTCTTTTGCATTTTTAAAAAAATCCACATTTATATGACAACATTGTTAAAACGAACACTGTGTGCACGGATTCGCAAAAACAACTGAAAACGCTGTAGTATGCACACCAGGCCAGTAGTTGTGGTGGTGTAATTTGTAACTGCACACCAAAGAAGGACACCACATACCTGCATAAAGGCGTTCTTCTACGAAGACGATGGTGAATGCACACGCAAAAACAGACAGTCGGTAGTCCGCCATTGTTGTTATTGTTCTCCTACTGGTGCACGGCTATGTCAGAAATGTAATGCGCAAGGTGTGGTCGTGACATTGCCAGTTTACACGGCGATAGAAGGGGTGGCGTTACACTCTGGAACCCGTTTTTAAAAGTCTGCATTTTTAGGCCCCCAAAATGTCGTTGTCGTGTTTCTGAAAGGCCAACAAAAGTTTAACGTTTCATGCAAGAACAACACAGTCTCACTCTGAGGTCGTCACACAGTGACGGTCAGTCAGTCATTTTCCACCTGTGACCTTGCAGGATGCCGCTACCATGACGTCAACAAATGCACGTGTGGTGGGAATGCGCGGCATGGTCCCTATGCTCACACAACGGTGCGGTCACGACTGTTGGGATTAGGCACCAACGTCACAGATGGTAAAGTTTAGGCAAAAAAAGGCATATGATAAGGTGAAGAAAAAAACACACAACCTGGTTTCTGGGACCTGTTTTCAAAAGCTTGTGTTTTCAGGCCCCAAAAATGGCGTTGTCATGCGAACGAAAAGGCCAAACCACAATAAAAGTTCAACATTTCATGCAAGAACCGTTGCCATGTAAATAACCCCTTAGATTTGGTACTGTGTGGAAATTAATGAAGAAATCAACAGCTGCCTGAAAAGTCGGGAAAACGTTTAGAAATGTTAAATTTACAGCGTGCATTACATCTTTTGTAGTTTAGGATCTAAAATGAGACAAAACACTGCGCCAAAAGATAGAGACTCTTGTCATGATGTACAGTATTTGTTGCTTTTTCTCACTCTGCGTCTGTTTCTTGCTGTGCTCTTAAATGTCCTCATATGTCCTTTCTATTGCTCTAAAATCAACACCTCTCTCCCTGTACATGCTCATTCTCCCCTGAAAGACTTCACTCCTTGATGGCAGCATTATCACCGCAGCCCTCTGACAAACAAACCCCCACTCATACAACAAAGCGCGCACACACACACTCACACACACACACGCACTCACACACACACACACACACACACACACACTGCGTGGGCTCTCTGCAGTGCCTCTACCTCATTGGCCACAGTATAATACTTCATTAGCTATATAGCAGATTTTACCGTTCTAAGTGAGATTAGCTTCCTTTGTCTCCTTTTAGCCTCTGAAAAGCTCGCTGCCATAAACCTTCTCTGCAGTCACAGAGCCAATAACCTCAAAGTCAAGAAATTTTATGTTTTCCTGGCATTTTTTTATTTTTTATTCGCTATTCATTCCTTTATTTCCCAGAGTGTGTGTGTGTGTGTGTGTGTGTGTGTGTGTGTGTGTGTGTGTGTGCTGGAAGAGCTCCATGGCAATATGACTGATTGTGACTGTGACACTGAAAACTGTGACACTGTAAAAATACAGATGACGGACTCCCAGAGGGGTCAAACTCTCCCATTTATTAGTTAAAAAATAAAGAAACCAAGTTTGAAAATGGTATGATGTAATTTTCTAAAAAGCTCATAAATCATGAAATGCACCGTAACGTGTTTATATATTTAACGACTCTCTACTGTAATATTAAACACCTACAGTATTAACAATCAAACTGCTTAAGGCGGTTCCATAAAGGGCAGCCATTTGTCTTTTCCGCGCAGAGGAAAGTTAAAAAATTCAGGAGGCAGACCGCGGCCACAGAACTCCATTTTAAACCTTCGGAGAAATTTTCAGCGCAATTGATCATCGCACTTCATTTCACAAAGCACAAAGCCTGAAGCGCGGGGAGGAGGACTGCTCGGTCGCAGGAGGAGGGAAGGAAATCAGAAACAGTAAACCTGTCCATCTGGGCCCCGTCTGTGTGGGCTGCTGGTTATTGCACCCTGACAGGGCTTCAGCAGAGCGGCGGCTGATGTGTCGCTGTAATCTGACCCGGCGTGGGCGGCGCAACCAGCTCCGATTGCCTCTACGTTCCGGTCTTGTGACGCCACAAAGTTTAGAACAGACAAGTTATTAATGTTTTTTTGCTGCTCTTACCGTATGGCAATTACCCACAGCTGACTGCACTAAACAGGAGGCGTCAATCTGAAACAACAAACTGAAAATGTCACAAGAAAGCTGCGAGCAGAAATGTTCACTTTTATTATGAACTGAATGTTATGTTGAAGCCTTTTGAAACTAAAGCTGTTTATCCTCCGTCAGCGCACATTATACATAACGATAGCTGGGTTTACATTACAGATTTGCACGAGACTTAAGCGATATTGCATACATGTGTGTATTTGTGTGCATATATATTTCATTTCTATTTATTTTTGTATTCATGAGTTACGTTTTTAAGTAAAGAAGGATACGTAAATTTATTAGTGAATGAACATTTGATGTGATTGTTTCTTTTCTTCTGTTGCTTTGGTTTTTTTTTTTCTTTTTTATGCACTATTCTTTTGCTGGTTTGTACGTTTATGGTCTTGGGGGGGGGAAACATGTTCGAAATAAAAAATTGAAATCAATCAATCAATCTATTTCGATAAAACACAATTGCGATATAACTGATTTTCTGTTCTATTGATTATGCGACTTCTCTCTCCATGTTACATGATTACAAGCGTAAAAACATTTTTCTGATCAATGGGATTTTTTTTTTTCCTCAAAATTGACGTGTTTCCATAAGCCGTATTTTGTATTTGCGGGTGTCAGATTTAACCCTTTAGGGCCCTTTAATATTACAAACACCTGTATCGCTCTGTGCACAAAATGTGCTTTTCAAAATCATGCTTTAAAAAAATATTAAACGTGAATATTTTCTGCTTTTATTGAGTTAATTTTTTCACCAAAATCAGTCCCAATCATAAATATCAATTAATCTTATTTTTCATGATTTTAACCCTTTAAATACCAGAGTTTTATTATGATGCAAACATGTTTTTTGGTGAAAAATTGTCTATCACAGCCTGGCCTGTTAATTATTACATTTTATATGCAAAATAGATTTTTTTTTTTTATTATTATCACTTCCTGGGATATGTCAATGCTTTGCAACAACATGACAGGTGTGACAGTGCACCTAGTGGGAATAGCATGTATTTTCTCCATATGCCAAATATGTTCAAAGACGACATCATCAGGTGGAAAATAGTAAAAACGACAAATTCCAAGGCAAAAGCCCAGAATGACACCCAGAGTGGCAGATTGTTTGCACTTAACAGTATGAATGCAAAAATGTAGTTTCCACAGTGTATTTTAGACTTATTGTAGAAGCTTGGCTGGAAATTCCAAGATTAAACAAAAATACATAGTCTTGCCAAAATTATCCAAAAATTAAGAATATAAAGTGTGAAAAAAAATTGACAGTATCAAAACAAGTCACCAATTCAAATGTCGCTAAACTGGGTCCCACCCACTACAAACCAGTAAAAACAGCACAAATTTAAAAACAAAAAAACAGGAATCTCTAATATTAAATAACCAAAAACTATCCTCACTTTTATAGAGAATGTGTTGATTTATCTTTTATAGCAAAATGCTGTTTGAGGAAAAGGTTTTCAGGGCTTTTATTATTTCTATGGACGGCAGCCTGTTTTCTGTTCATACGACATTAAAGCTTTGAATTTCTGCCCTGATATCTGACAGAGAGGCGACAACAATATTCAGATCAGTTTGGCTGCTGACCAGCTGCTTCCAGCTTTTCACGGTGGCAGATTCCTGGTAACACGTTGATCACGTTGCTCGCAGAGCGTCCGAGCGCGGCACAGGGATACACAAATGTTCCCTTTTATATACATTTTGACCTTATCCACTTTTCCTTTGGACCGATTCCATGCAGGTCTCCTTGCAGTGTGAGGGGCAGCGCCCTGCTTGTGAGCCATTTCACTGAGCTTTCTGTCATGGTGGCTTGTGAATTATTCATTTAAACATGATTGACCGTGGGATTGAATTACGGGATTGATTGATCAGTGGGCTCGTAAAAAGGAATTCCAATGACCACTGAAACCTAAGTGTGACTTAAATGACTACAGGGCGGAGCGTGCTCAGGCAGAGCAGGCTGAAAATGCATCACAACGTCCCTCAATATGTGAAAACAAGTGGGAAATGGTGGATGTTGGCTGGGAAACTAAAAACAAAAACAGAAATAAGGATGGAGGAGGGAAAGCTATGATGAAAGCACGACATCTGTAAACTGTGAATACTCCCGATGCAATGTACGGAAATATAAATAAAAACGGCAGTCTGTCACTTGATGCAGAGGCAGAGATTAAGTCTGCAACCAGCAATTATTTTCATTACTCTTACTTAAAATTAGTTTCTTGCTTAGAAGATTAAATCTGTACAATATCAGTGAATTGTGAAAAAAGCAACTCCCAAAACCCCAAATATATTCACTTTATCATCAATAAAAACCAAGAAAATTAAAAGATATTCACACATTAGAAGCTCCAAGCATTTTTGCATGGAATAAAATGATCTATCATGCATTTCCTTCCTTTTCTCTCATATTTATAGAATGATGCAACGTCCGATGTTTAATAGTAAATGTAGCAAACGTTTCAAATAATGAGGTAAACATATGTAAAAGTAGTAGATGTCAGCAAAACCTCAGACCGTTCTGAATACTCTTTTTCCAATGCTTTTATCTGCTTTTATAACAAAATAAGCAGCGATGGATTTCTTTGCATGATCATCTGCTCCAGGCACGCTACTGCAAGTGTTTACATTACATACACTGCTACATGTGGCTACATGCTAACATCAGTGAAACATGTTACCTTGGTTCCGAATGTATTTTTCCCCAATTTTGGATAATATTCCTGCTGGAACATATTTTGTTGTGTTTAGAAGCTTTTATTGGTGAGTTTGCAATTGTGACAGTGTGGCATTACATAGTCAATCCCCAGCTGCAAGTACACTGCTACATATAGCTACATGCTAATGCTAGGAAACATAATCCTGGTTTCCAGTGTTGTTGATTTGTCACTAAATTGTGATGATATGCAGCCTTCTAATAGGGTTGTGTTTACCGCTTTCATGAGAAGAGTACGTTTGAACGTCTCCCTGTTGCGGTTTTTAAAATCTCACAAGTGGAAATTCTCTGAAAGCTCCAAGTTATAACTTTCATGTACAAGATTTCTAATGTTGTAAACAAGAGCTCATGAGTCAATTTTAATGCAGCAATACTCCTGCTATATATATATATATATTTTTAAAGATTTTATTTGGAATTTTTCACAATAATTATCACTATGCCCTGTTAAATTCAATCCTGGACTGCATGTACACAGCTACTTGTAGGAAACATGTAATCTTGGTCGTCAATATGTTGTAGATTTTTCTCCAGATTTGGGTGTTATTCCTGCTGGAACATGTCAACTTGAGAGGATTCTGTTTTGGAAACTTTTATTGGTGTTTTTTATCGTAGAGAGTACTACTGTACATCGTTACAGTTAATTCCCAGCTGCACTGCTACATGTAGCTACATGCTTACATCTGAGACACATGTAATCTTGGTTGCCGATGTCGTTAATTTTTCCCCAGATTCAGATCAGATTCTTGCTGAAACACTTTAAAGGATTCTGGTTTACAAGCTTGTTCTGTTTTTTTGTATTGTTTACGGTAGAAAGTGACATTGTACTCAGTTACAGTCATTCCCCTGCTGCAAGTACACTGATGTAAATAAGAGCTAACACCTGGGAAACATTTAATCTTGGTTGCCAATGTCGTTAATTTCTCTAGATATTTGGATCATATTTTTGCCGGAAGATGTTCTTTTCTGGTTTACAAGTTGTTATTGGGATTTTTTCACAGTAGAAAGTGCTGCTGTACTCCATTACAGTTTTTCCAGCTGCAAGCACACTGCTTCATGTAGCTACATGCTAACATCATGGCAATATGCAAACTTTGTTGCAGATTTTGATTTCTCCCCAAACTCAGATAATATTTCTGCTGGAACACGTCAGCCTGTAATGATTTTGGTTATGAAGCGTTAATTTGTAAATCTTTTTCAGGCAACAGTGCTGCTATGCTCAGTTACAGTCATTATCTGATATGGAAGACGTGGAAACACTTTAAGTATGTAAACTTGTTCTAGAAGAAACCTTGAATATATGCATGAACCTAAAAATAAGCTTAATAGGACCCCTTTCGACTATTAAATCAACATAGTTGACAATTAATTTCCTGATAATCTACTAATTAATAACCCGACCTATTACTGCAGCTCTAATAAAGACGTTGGAGGTTATTTTGGTGTCATTGCAAGAGCAACGCTCTCCTCGTGTCCTGTGCCACCAATCTCCCTTTATATGCCATAAAACAATTTATCTGACTTCTAGTGAAATGCAGAGACACATAAAGGCTTTTTTTCTGGCAGGTGCCCTGTTTGTTTTGGTAATTAAACAAATGTGTCATTGTGGTAATCGTGATAATCAGTGCTGGAAGGCTGGATGTTAACACCTTAAACTGGTGCTAAGAGCAACACTCACACAGATATCAGGTTTTATAGAAATGTCTCATGTTTCCTAGAAGATTATTGTTGCTGTTGTTTCTGTCTGCGGCTCTGATTCTCTCTGTGTCTGTCTCCTCCATCAAAGCAAAACAACAAATCCCCGTATCCCCGATTTTTCATTACCGCCTGTCTTGCTTTATCCCTCAAGGTTCAAGTCTGAGCCTTGTGTTTTGTCCATTTCTTTTTTTTCTATTTTGTGCATTTTGGCGTTGCATGAAGTGCTGGACATGCCCTTTTACTGCACTACAATAATCCCAGATTACACACACAGATATTGTGTGTGTGCTTGTACCATTTTTTTCTGCACACGTCTTGTTTTTTTTCACATGTGCTTTATGCAATCTCGGGTCTTGTAATTTCGTCTTTGCAACCGCTGACCTCTGCGCCGCCATAAATTGTAAAATTCTGCAATCCAGCCTCTGCTAAACACTAATCAGATGGGTTTCCAGAGCTGCTGTTCATTCTGCATCAACCAGAGAACCTGACCTAAATGTCACTTCCCATTTCGACTGAAGGAATAAAAAAAAGGATAGGCAGACATCTACCATTGGGGAATTCTTGAAAATGAGAAAATTATGAAAGAATAACTACTGCTTCTTTTGCATGCCTGCTCCTCCTGTTTTCAACACCACTTATCAGTCAGAATGTCACACACACTCAAGGCTGAGCTCGAGATCAGCTGTGCTGTCTGCGGTGTGAAGCAGAATTTTTTATATATGAGTGTTTTTCACAGAGGGGAGCGGGATGGCGCATGCTGTTTGTATTATAAAAGGTGCTGTTTGCATATTGCAGAGTCATTACGGGAGATGTCTTTCTTTTGCTGTGTGCGATGAAGCTCCTGAATTTAAAGGCGAAGCAACGGCCTCTTTTTTTTTTTTTTTCATGAGTGGAAAGAAAAAGGGAGGAAAAAAAGCCACATGAGCAACAAAGCAGAGCTTAATTATTGCTCCAGTCACAACACAAAAGAAAAAGTGGCCTCCCTGAAGCAATGAACACAAACATCTTCATCATAATAGGTGAGACGCCCCCAGGGGAAGACATGGTTTTTTAATGAACTGGTCAATTTTGAGATTTTTGGGCTATTTTGTTTCTATAATATGTCTTCTTTTAGACTAGTGTGAAGAAAATGTCCAAAATGCACATTCAAGTGTTCATTTAAGTTAAGTTTCTGTTCTGGCAATTTGCACCAAGCAAATATTTAATTACACAATGCTTCATTTGCATATTAAACCCAAATTTACAAAAAAAATCCTTAATGTACATCAAATACAAAGGTTTCATAGTGATATTCATTAGCTTAAATTTTAAAAAAAAGTGTGGAACTCTACACATATCTTTAAAGGCCATTTTCTCAAAATAAGTTTTTTTTAATACTCTGAGCAAAAGTAAAACCTCTATTTCGGTTGCACTTACATACACCAAATTTTCCAGTTTTATTCATTTTATATTCTATTTACTAAGGGGTTTATTCATATATCATACTAGTCTTATTTATAAAACATTTTAGACCTGAAGACATGCCAAATATGTCATTTTTATGGCTGTCAACAGTATTTTCTGATTGATGTCGAAATAAAAAGAGATATTCTGAATACCCTCTGAAAAAAGAAAAAGATTTTTTTTAACTTTATTCAATGCTCAGATTTTGTAAAAATGTATGCAAACAAGCACATTTCAAAAACTTAACCCTAAAATTAGCACAAAAAAATTACAAAATAGCAAAAAAGAAATAAAATTACCTGAAAATTAGTTTTTAAAAAAGAGAAAAAAAGAAAAGAAAGAGTTAAACATAATATTTCCAAGAAATCTGTATTATAAAAACAAATTGTCTTAAAGTAATAAATCTACTGGAAAAGCTTCATTGTGGTTTCTATTAGTTCAATTATTTACCCTATTCTCTGTAGTTTCTCCCCTCAACATACAGTAGAAAGAAAGGACTTTTGTGTGTCACTCTCTCTTTTTTTGAAATGATTATTTTTTTAAAAAAATGATCTAAATTTAAAATCCACCCACATGTAATTGTTTTTTCTCCAATCAATTCCTCTCCTTGCACCGCTGCTTTCAATGCTTGATTTTATGGCAGCTGCCCGCGTGGCCTCTGCCTCGGGTCCGTCCCACCGGATTCATTTACAGGCCTTTTGTGAACGTACTGTTGCCGGTTTTAATGGCCACAAAGCTCTATGGGCAGCGGGGAGTGTAATGTGTGCTGCATGTGTTTGAGCTCTCCAGCAAAAGAACAGCAAGAGGAGATCCAGAGCTACAGCGTACGTGCAAGACTCAGTCACGTTCAAATGTGTATTTTCTCAAGTCAGTTGGCAAATATCTGTACTTGGTTGGCATGCCCACTGTACCCTACTGGCTGCCAGCTGTCACTCAGGAAGACAGAAAAGATGGAGTGGGGGGGTGGGGGGGGTGAAGGGAGTGGTGATGATGTGAGGACACGAGCCCCGAGGCTTTCTTTCTCTCTTGTTTCTCATTTGTCTCTCTGATGATAACAAAAAACACGGCAGCCCGATAGAAGAGAGGTCGACATCAGAGAGAAAAGGGAGAAAACAATGCTGAAGGGAACGACAGAGAGAGCGAACATGATACGGGAGGGAAATATGACCGGCCATTTTTCATGTTTATGGCAAAATTACCAAAACATTGTGATTCTGAATGCATTAGCCCAAATGGGAGCGCCCTTGGGTTCATTATGACACTAACCATATACAACTATGCAGTTTCAATGCATACTTTTCTTTTTATGCATACATTTATGCATACTTTGCATACCATGTGAAATATGTGATGGGAAAGGCCTTGTCTGGATGCCACATTTTGGCATTGCACTCCAGTGAAGAACAGGCTGCATGCTCGTGTGTGTGTGTGTGTGTGTGTGTGTGTGTGTGTGTGTGTGTGTGTGTGTGTGTGTGTGTGTGTGCAAGTAAGTCATTCACATTGTTAGAGGCCTGCAGCCTGTCCCCATTATGATTCAACCACAGGAAAACTACAATTACAAGTAAGCAGCAGAAGAATAAGCAGTTCATTTAACCCTTAGGGACTGTTAGGTGCATTTTAAGTGCTTTTCATTCTTCATTTTTTAGATAATTCTGGCTGTGCTCCAGCATATACATTTTGGCAAGATTGTGTAATTTTTTTAAACTTGGAACTTCCAGCTCAGCTCCAAAAGGTCTAAAATACACTGTTTAAACAAAATTGTTACATTCATACTTGATCGAGTGTTTTTCACTTGGTAAAAGTGTTTGTTTTGGTACAAGACATATAATATGGGTTCTGATTTTATTAGGTTTACATAACATTTTCGTTTTGACTGGTGTATAGTAGTAGACATGTTTATATTTATATAACTTATAATTTTTCCATTAGAGAAGTCTGCGCAGATTGAAAAAAGATTGAATAAAACCGAGACATCTTGCTGACAAAGTGGCCTAGGAAATATGGTCTGTTGAAACGGCCACTATATTACTGTTAAGTAAAAAAAAATGCGCCACTGAAACCCATTCAAACTGCAACTTTTTGATCGAACAGCCATCAAATCATCGTACTAATAATTCCAAATCTCACTGGTGGTTAGTAGTCGCAAAATGTGACAAAATAGTTGCAATTGGAGCTCTGCAAATACAAACACACGCCTCACCTGCTCACACTACCGCCACTACCTCTCATTAAGTCAGACTGTTATCGCAGCGCAGTTAAACGTGATGATTTATCTTCTGTAAGCTGGAAACAAACGAACAGCTCTCCAGTTCATGTGTTAACAGTAATGGCACATCGTAGTAGTGCTCCAGGGTTGCAAAATGTGACTAAATAGTTACAGCCTGGAGCTCTGCAAAAGCCCTGCACTGTGTGTGTGTCTGTGAGAGGCAGAGAGCCGTAGGAGAGAGAGAACCACAACGCTGGTAGCTTATAAAATGACGTGACAATTTTTACTCAACGTTCTCGATAAAGTCATTTTATATATCGCATGTGGAACGAGCCGCAATACCTCGAGTAAATTCTATATATATATCACCCAGACAGATCTGGCTTTGCGTGACTACTCATTGATAGATAGTTCAGTGAGCTAACCCAGCGGCACAACAGGTCAGCAACGGAAGAGACAGTGACAGGAAGGAGCATTTAACGTATTTTCATATGGCACTTGACGAATTAAGGACTTATTATGACCAAACCAGAGTTGGTGATTGTTGGAACAACGGAAAGTCTAACCAAGATGGTTTCGGTGAGTTTTGAGTGAACAATTAGCCAGCCTTAGTTTGGTGAAAGACATAAACTTGAATTTAAAAAGGTGTGCGGTTGTATTTTTCTCTTTAATTAGGAAAATAGGTGTAATAATAGTTACTTTCTTGATATTTTGTGTGTTTATTTTGTTTGTTCACTGAAGTAAAAACAGCTAGAAAAGCATGTGAAACACACATCGCCCAAGCCTCAGCCACACCAAACACCACAAAATCTAACGTCCTGACTTCTCTCTCTGACTTTGGGACCATCAATCAACCAACAATGCAGCACGGAGAGAATTTCAGCTTAGTTACTCTTAAAAAAAAGTGTCAGCAGCATGTGTGGGTTGAAAATACTCTATATCAGCACAAACTGTACATTGGGTTTGACATGAAGTTATATAATATTCTTTGCTCTGCTGCAGCAGATTAATAGATTTCCTGCACTTCTTTCATGTTACACTACCGTCCATGCAGATACAACTTGCTCATATTCCACCTCATGGGAAACATTAATATTTAATACAATTGACCTGTACAGTGGTTTTACAACTGAGCGGCACTCTGCAGCACGAGTGATTCAGACGATTTTTTTTAATTTGCGTGTGTATTTTGTCAACATGTCAGATACTGAAATTGAGCATTAGGCGTTTCGTAAGACACTGATTTGTGATTTACAGAGTACATGGGGGTTTAACAGATCGCTAAATCACTAGAGGACACATTCTGCTGGATTGAAATGCTGAAGTGTCTACAAATGTCAATACCACCGGGCCTCAGAGAGCTTCCTTCATGTGTTATTTAAAACCACCGTTAACTGCATCGCACTTTGGATTTCAAATCTCAGCTTGTTTTTGGTTTGAAATTACAACTGTGATTTTCCAAATCTCTCATGCTAATAATAATGAGCATGTGCAGTTTCTCTTGTGTAACACGATAAAAGTCATAAGATTAACAAAACTATTTCAGCGTGTGCATGCACAAAAGTAAATGAAAGAAATCTCCATCTCGGCTGCATGAGATGGCATTGTCAAAGAAATAAAAAGCACATCTATATATAAAGAGGTTGTGTTCCATGTTGTATTGAAATGAGCTACATTTTATCTAAAGGAACAGCTGATGCAATTAAGGGAAATTTAGTGGCATCTAGTGGATGGCAACAGATGGCAACCAGCTGAAACTTCTCAAATATATTTTTTCTAAATTAAACACATATATAATTAAAAACAAACAAGAAAATGGCCCAAAAAAGTAATTAATATATGTATTCTAAAGTAACAAAAACACAACAATTCCTGATTTCAGATGATTATACACTAAAGAAAACATACTTATTATGTTCCATTCCTGCCAAGATATCCTCCTAAATCCTACACACTGGACCTTGAAATGAAAGAAACCTCCAGGGCTGTATGACAGCATTGTCAAAGAGATACTGCTATTGCACTCAGAAAATAACAGTTTTATACAGTAGTTATGTTCCATGTCGTATTAAAACAGTTATGAGCTACATATTATTTAAAACATGTTGGTTCGGGCTCAACTTTCTTGGAGTCTGAATGCGTAGGATAGAGCAAATTAAGTTCACATGCCAGAAGAGCATATTTCCGATGGGAAAACGGTGCACCGACAAACGGGGCAGAAGGTCTGATTTACCGCATCCGATATGATCAACGCTACATCTCTTGCATCGATGTACCCAGAGCCTGTTCCCAAAACGAAGGACAAATGAAAATTGAGTGAGGATGTAGACTTTTTTTTTAGTTTCTCAAAATAGCAGAAAAGGAGGGAAATAAAATTGCCTGTGGTAGAGCAACACAGGCTCTTTAGAGACAGAAGAATTGTGATTTTATTCCAGCTCAGTACGCTTTCACAAGCTGCTTCAAGCTATTGATGTCTGTTCCCACAACTATTGTTATTGCACATTCAATACACGAACTCTAGGATGCCACTTTTAAAAGTAAAGCCACATATTAGAGAACGTCGATGCAATAGCGAACCAGCTCGCTCAGCTTTCATCTGCGCGGAGCTTTCATCTGCAGATGAACTGGTCACTCTGCATGCACAGTCGAAGTAAAGTTAGTTACTCGCAGCATTTAACCGTCTCTTCTGAAAAAAATGAGACATCAAGAGTGTTTTTTTTCCTTCTATTAAAAAAATAGAAGAGATTCCGAATAGTCAAAAAGACAAAATGAATGCAGGAAGCCGCGATTCTTTCGCCTCAAACCACAGTAAATGGTTATATCAGCACCACAGCTGATGTAATCAGGGAAAGATATGCACTGCACACACAGCAAGACTGAAGCATAGCAGGGGAGGGAGAGCAGTTCCTGTCTGCTCTTTTTACTGATATCATGAAATTGTCGATCCCCCATCTTTGCACCTGCACTAGATTCAATATTAGAATGGGAAACCTCACAACGTCTTTTGCATATTTCCTAAAAGACTCTGATCTGATGGATACGATCTATGGGAAGGTCTCTGGGGAACTGGCTGTGACAGCAGGTGCAACACTGGTGGTTATCATCCGGTTCTCTTTCACCATGCCTCATGTCTAAGGCTGCAAATAACGTTTTGGGGTTTTTTGTATCGAGTAATTTGCCAATTATTTTCAAGATTCATCCGTTGCTTTAGTCTATAAAATGTCAAAAATACTCATAGCATAACTATTTTATTTATTTCAACAACTTATCTATTCATTTCAGCTATCTATATAATCATTCTGTTTCAACTACTCTGTTGCTAAATACTTTCATTCTCTCACAAATATGGCTGAATGATTAATTGCTTTCAAATTGCAGGGTTTCTCGCATATTCATTTATTTGTGGAGGGCTGCCACAAATAGATTTTCCACTGCTATTTTAATAGACTATATATACTGTGCCGTACTCGACAGAGTAGAGTATACTGTTGTCACAGATGGAGTAGCAGAACACCAGGTGTAGTAAAAATTTCATCAATCATACATTGTGCTGGGTCTAAAAGTTTGCTTTCACTCACTCTGCACTCTGCTTCTGCTCTCATCTATCAATCTCATGAGCTCTGACTGTATCAATTGATAAACTATCCACACTGATGGATTAAAATAACTCATGATGCATTTTGCTTTTTTTCCTTTTTTGCTTTTGCTGCATTCTCCTGCGCAAAAAAGTCTAAATTTAGAGAGGAGGTACAGAATTTTTTTTTAAAAATGTACACATGTACACAAGATGACCACTTCTGAAAAAAACATACAATGCACGGTATAAAACGGGAACAAACATTTAGTAGTGCCTCGAGGATGTTGTCCATATTCTGAGGTAGAATTGGATGTAATCAAAATACACCAGAGTACTGAGAAATCCTGAAGATATGTCTTTCAATTGCGTCATAAATACAGGAGCTCTTCTTTCTAATTAACTCATTGTATGTAGCGCACAGCACGCACCACCAGAGCTCAGTCTTTGGTCTCTACTTGTGGAACAGGCAGCTGAAAGCTAAAAGACACAGCGATACCTAGCGATGGAGGGAGAAGTTACAGGACTGTAAACAGCCGGCGGCCAGCAGACAGAGGGAGACCGTGGGGAATAACAGCATTTTTTTTTTTACATCTAACTTAGTGAATTAAGGATTTATTTCAACTGAACTGGAGCTGGTGATTGTTTTTATTTTGTCTCTTTTAAGTTTGAATGAAACCTTTATACTGTCATATACCATATTCCCCAGTGAAATTTCAGGAGGTATGAAGGTGTGAAATATTACATACCACACAAGCCTATGGGATGGTATGACAGAGATTTCTCTGCCTCATTGTCTGGCTGGATGAATTTGGAGCCACGTCATGTTTTGGAAGGGCTTTAATATCTTGACAAGCTTTGGTATTTACTGCTCTTCACGGTGACATCTTAATGAACTGACTCCCTGTTTATGAACATCCGTGTCCGTCTGTTCAAATAGAGATGGACTGTTTCCTCTCAATTATGCGTGTAAAATATGTGACGATCGATTCAAAAGCTCAGATATAAACTGTCTCTTTTCATGTCAAAGCCAACTGTGTGAGTGTGACATCAGCACTAATGAGCAGCATGTGTAATAGGTGTAATACGTGTGGCCATTATGGTCTATTTGCATGCTTTCAGTGCCTGACTTCATTACATTCTGATTCCTGGAAACGACATGTAAAATGACATGTTTGAATGTCCATTTCATGCATCAGAGCACCTGAAAAGACTTATTTTGTCTTAGGTGGCTGTTGAATTACATGCTAGGCTGCAGAAATAAAGCAAGAACGGAGAATGGGTAGCTTTCATTTCTGTGCATAATTGAGTTGCTGTTGTGCAAAAATCTTTCCTTTGTATTTTCAAAAAAACTGGTTCCTATACTGAAGCCCAGAAAAGTATTTAGACCACCACATCTCAACTTATGTCCCGTGAGCCAAATCTGGCCCCCGATACAGTGTCGGGTGGGTCCCCAACCATTAACTAATTCACAATTCAAAAAAAAAGTGATAGTGACACTGGGAATTGCTTTTCTACTTTTAGTATACATAATGTGCCATAGGACATAAAGCAACATAAAAAATAGCTTGTTTATCAAAAAAGGTGCCAGTGGAGGATCTCCCATACCCACTGACGGAGGTCCTAGCTAAGCCCCTAATGTCCAAAAATCCTAGAAACATCCTAAAATCCAAAAAAGTCTTACAATCCAAGAAACATCCTAACATCCTGACAAAAATGCTGAAATACCAAGAAATGTCCAAAATCCTAAAAATATCCTACAATTCAAGAAACATCCAAAACTCTCCTGAACTTCAAGAGACGCTCTAAAATTCTAGAAAAGTCCTTAAATACTAGAAATGTCCTAAAATCCTAGAAACATGTATGAGGCTGCTGTGACCAGCCCCTGGCCTCCTGCCATGTTATAAAAGTGGCCCCCAAGCAAAACATGTTGAAAATCCCTGATTCAGACCTCTCTGGTCTCGAGTCATTGGTATATAATATTTCTAGCTAATTTGCAATCAGCATTAAAACAATCAACAGCAATTAGGGAACAATTGGAAATGTATTCGTGTCCGTTTTGTATTTTATTTGCCTTGGAAGGATTTTGAGTGCATGTGCTGATATCGCCATTCCCGCTCTGCCAAATAAATAGCACTCGTAAAACTCGGGCGTCTGCTGCACAGGATGGCAGGAAGTTTACAATAAATGTCTGGATAAATCCACAAAAGACAGCGTTGCCAACTCTTCTCCAATGAAATACACTAATGGCTGCTCAAAAAGTCACACAAAAAGAGGATGATGCAAAACCTTCATTTACATGTTAATTCAGGGAAAAAAGGTATTTATCACGAGAATGTGAGAACATGAGAAATAAAAAGATGGATGTTGTGAGAGGAGAGCGAGCTAAGAATGGAGCTATGGAGATGCTTCATTAGCTGGAGGTAGAGAGACACATCCTGTCACAAGCTGCCCCTTTCTTGTCTCGCAGCCAGCTGACTAACACCGATCCAATGAAGCTCAGTTTTGTCAGCAGTGGTTCAACGTGCTGTTTACCCTGCAAATGTACAACTAATTAATTTGTGGTCATGGCCAAAGATAGAGGCTGTCCAGCTCAGTGCAGGCCGGTGGCAAGGGTACCAACACCGAAGGCCCCACTGGTTCCAGAAAACCCTCCCTCCCCTCTCTCTCCGTCTAATGCTTTCACTGGAGAGGAAGGAGACGACTGTGTTTCTGTTCTGCTGCTGCAAATGGCAAGTGGCTCAAGAACGGCTTTCATTAAAACAACAAAAACAGTTGGAAGCAAAACGCAGTTAAAATATGACAAAGTCTATAAAAGCTTGTGTATGCCCACAGACATTCTGCAGAAATCCGATCCCTAAAAAAGGAACTTTCTTTTTTTTTTTTTTTAAATAAATGCTGCTGGGGAGTTATAGTAATAATATTACTTTTCTCAGCAGTGTAAGGGCTTACCAATAAAATCTCTGTAATAATATTACAGTCACCCCCAAAACAAATAACTGGTTAAAACTAGGGCTCAAGTGACAACCTCCAAGGACAAAAACAAAACCAATGTGTTAGTGCCAAAAACTGCAGTTTCTCTAATAACCACTTGAGGCTGACTCCAGAGATGAATCCTCATAGATCCACACATTAAAATGCCCAATTTTAGAGCAGAAATAAACAACATTCTCGAAATGTCCTAAAATACTAAAAATGTCCTGAAATCCCAGAAATGTCCTAAAATCCTAGAAATCGCCTACTATCCTAGAAATGCCCTAAATCTGAGAAATGGCCTAAAATCCTTGAAATGCCCTAAATCCTAGAAATGTCCTAAAATCTTCAAAACATCCTAAACTGCTGTAAGTAGCTACGTCTATTATTTATACGGTCAATGCTAGGGATGTGCCTTGACCGTGATGGCAACTGTGCCACTTTATTTCAGCTTTGTAGAATAATAAATACACAATAGAAAACCCAAAAATGTTTAGAAAAGTAATTTATGATGCCTATTTTCCTTGTTAAACAGATAAATAGAAATGTAATCTAGTTAGTAAGTCCACTGTTTCACCAGCTCCAGTTTGGTCAAAATAAAACCTTAATTCACAAAACTAGATGGAAAAAACATGCCGTTATTCCCCACACTTTCTCGCTGCCTGCTGACTTCCAGCTGTTTACAGTCCTGTAACTTCTCCCTCCCCCACTAGGTGTTGCTGTGTTTGTCAGCTCAGCTGCTTTTTCCACAAGTAGAGACCAGAGACTGAACTCTGGTGGTGTGTGCTGTGCACCACACACAATGAGTTTAATAGAAAGAGAAGCGGTGTATGTATGATGGTATTGAAAAACATGCCCTCAGGATTTTTTAATACCCTGGTATACAGTTATGCCGTGATACCGTCCAAGGCTGGTGAAAAGAGACTCAAGTAATGAGTAATATATTACATTTTTTCAGCCCAACACAGACCTTAAAACACATTTCATACATAATTTAAGATTTAACCAATTTACGCTGCTACTGTAGAAACACTTATAATGCTATAATGTTATAATGCTGTTCACTGTGCTCTCCTTCATGACAAACAGTCCCTTTTATACCTATCATCTGAATACATGCTTATAAATTTTCCATTTTGTTACTGAGCAGTACTAATTAGTGCTCACGCGTCTCCTTAATCAGCTTTGTTTTACCACTAAGACACCGAAAACAGCACTCTTGGAAGGACTTACCTCACAATTAACAAAGTGAGTGAACAGTGAGTATAGGTGCTTTCCGTCAAAATCAGCCTGAACTTATTTCCGCAAGCCTCTTTTAATCCTGTTCCTTAGTCCACCTCCAGTGTGTTCTGACAGGTTTCCACCTACTGCCCACCACAGACACTGCAAACCATCAATTTTTCAGCTGTAATGGCAACAATGGGGAGCGGAGAAAGCTGTCATTCCTGTAATGACTGTGCTGTCATGAATATAACGGCTGTGCTGTTATGTTTTATAGACAGGAAGTTCACATATTCCCAGTGTGAGCAAAAAAAGGAGTGCAGTTGCTGAGGGCAGTTAGCTTGACTGGGCTGAAACTGCATCATTTCTATCGGATGTTGAATGGGTGTTTTGTGGCAGGTGTGTGATGCTGTGAAGATGGAAGGCAAAGCGAGACAAAACCGGCTGCTCTCGCACCATTTCCTCGCCTGTTTTGAATGATTTCTGCATGAAAAAGCCATGCCGATGTGACAATAAGCTGCCCCAGATGAGGACAAAATGATCCGGAATTCAAACGTCGATACTGTGAATAAGTCAGATGTCAAGTGAGTAGTGTTACCTTGCATTCACAGCCAATTGAAACGAGCAATAATGATTTGAGACTGGCTTATCACTGGCAGCAACAACACGAGTCTCTGATCTGCTACAGGTTGCCAAGTAAGGCACACTTACAGCGAGGTGGTCATTATCGAAAGTAAGCCCCAAGGCAAAGCACAATAATGAATGGCTCCCTATACATTATCCTGCTTATTACATAGCTGCTTACCAAAGACATTAATCATCTGACAGAATATACTGATTTTAAATGTTTTTCCTTTAATGCAATGAGGTAATCAACAAGGCAGCTGCTGCAGCCATAGAAACATTTAGCATCCATGGCTACAGTGAAAGAACAGGAACAGCAGCAACTCAAACAGATCCAGCAGGAATGCTGCACAGGCACTGAGGGACAACAGAAGTATTGTGCTCTCCAAAGAAATCATAACCCTGTGCTCTAATGTGGTCTTACAGTAATTACAAAACTCGAAGAATAACACGCTGAAAAGAACCTCACAATGCAGATATCTTGTACTACAGTGACAGTCAACTGACAGCCAGCGGGCCAAATCTGGCCCCCGATAGGCTGCCGGGTGGCCGCCCAACTATTTTCTGATTCACAATGAAAATTAAGTGATTCAAACGTTTGAATTTTTGGTATACATAAGGTGCCAGAGTGCAATAAACAGCATTAAAGTAAAGCTTGTTTATCAAAAAAAGTACAGGACAGGTTGTAGCTAAACCCCTAATGTCCTAAAATCCATGAAATATACTAAAATCCTAGAGATGTCCTAAAATCTTAGAAATGTCTTAAAACTGAGAAATATTCTAAAATCTTAGAAAAGTACCTAAATTCCAAGAAATGTCCAAAAACTGAGGAATGCCTAAAATCTTAGAAACTTCAAAAAATCATAAAAATAGCCTTAAATCCTAGAAATGTCCTAAAACACTAGAAATGCTCTCAATTCCATGCAATTCCTTAAAATCAATTCTAAGCACCTCCTACAATCCTAGAAACACCCAAAAATCCTAGAAACGTCATAAAATCCTGGAAATGTCCCAAGATCCTACAAATGTCCTAAAATCCTGGTTATGTGCAAAAATCCTAAAAATGTCCTCAAACCCTAGATACATCCTAAAATCATAGATACCTGCAAAAATCCTACAAGTGTCCTTAAATCGTAAAAACGTCCTGAAATCCTAAATACATACAATCGAATGGGCCCTGACCTCCTGTCATTTTACAAAAGTGGCCCCCACACAAAGCAAGTTGAGTGTCCCTGCTGTACTATAATGAACCCGCTCCACAGATGAATTAGAAAGCCACACTATTTAATAATCATGTTAATGACCCGTCATGAAATAGCACTGGAAGAGGCTGCATTGTGCCTGAGCTGGTCATCCGATAGCAAATCTCAATAGCGTGCACATTAATTAATGAATCCATGCAAATCAATTCAGCGACGCTCTGCAGCAACGTCACAGTTACAGGGATTTTTAAGGGGATTTTGCTTTTTTTTTTGAAGGTGTGGGTAAGCCATAAAAGTGAGCGATGTAATCAGCGAGGCCATTCACCATGACTGCCATCATCATTACTGCCAGACGCAGGCCACGGTGCCAGCGAGTCAGAGGGTAGTCCACCCAAGAATATCTCTTCCAACTTTTACAAGATGAATTCCTTCGGAGATGCCATCTGTTTGTCTATCGCCCGTGTGCCATGTGCACAGGTTACATCAAGTTATTGCAGCAGGCGTGTCTCAAGCCTCCGCAGCTCCTTATTTGCACGAGTCCCTCTCTTGTTTCACCTCTGTGAAGTGATCCTCTGTTGGGTTTTGACGTTTTTTCACGCCAAATCTACCTTCGTCCTGATGCTCAGTACATGGGATTATTTATCGAGTTGCACTGAAAGTGTAGGCGTGTGAGAACAAACGCTGGTATTTTACATTTCTGTAAACCATAGATACAGTACATTTACTTCATTATGTAGTGGGTACGGTTAACTTGTGTTTAGGTGTAGGCACAAAACGACTTGGTTATGGTAACACCTTTCGAGGCACACTGTCTCTATAAAAAAAAAAAAACATGGCGCTGTCACAGCTGGAAATGCACCATTATCTTGGAGAAAAAAAACACTTTTGCAGAACGATCCCTGAAGGAAACACAGCAACATCTTGGTAAAAAAAAACATCCATTCTTTGTGGCATTATCTCAGCAGGAAATGAAGTAAAGTCTTGGTAAAAGAAAAAAAATGTCTTTTCATGGCACTTTCCTAGTACGAAATAAACAGGAACTCTATGGCCGGAAACACAGCAATATCTTAGGAGAAAAACAACCATTTTTGCAGAAGTATCGCTGACAGAAACGTAGCAATGTCTTGGTGTCAAAATAAGAACTTTTCATGGCAGAATTGCAGCTGGAAATGCAGCAACATCACGGTAAAAAAACATCTGTTCTTTGTGGCGCTATTCTGGCAGGAAATGCAGCGATGTCTCTTAAAAAATAGCCACTTTTTGTGGAACTATATGGCAGGAAACACATGGATGTCTTATCTTGTCTTGTCTTGTCTTTTTGTGGCACTATCCCAGTAGAAAAGCAGCGATGGCTCTTTAAAAAATGACCACTTTTCATGGCACTATCCTGGCTGGAAATGCACGTGTCTCTGTAAAAAAACTACCGCTTTTCAATATCTCTGGTGGAAACTCAGCGAGGTATTGCTCAAAAAGACCTCTGTTTGGTGTGTAAAAATCCGACAAGGCAGAGATGACTTGCTGAAAAACAGCCGGTTACAACATGAAACATACAAATGTAATGTATCCATGGTTTGCAGAAAGATAGTGTTTTCTTCCCCCTCTCTTTCATAAGAGACACTAATATTCTAAATTTGGTTTCCTCAGAGGTGTTGAAAGCACTATTGTTGATACTGACAGCACATTTACATGAAGGATGCTTCATTTCCATGCCAATGACACATTACAAGACGCAACAAAACTAATAAAATTCGACTTGCTTTTCCATTTTTATTCTCAATCAGCCCAGCGAGAGCATGAAGCGAGCCACAGACACATGAGCACTTCCCCTGACTGATGCCTCTCTCCACCACAATATTTCCATTCTGCATGTTTAGATTTACTGCACGTTGTGTTGATTTCAGCCTGGCGGTGTTATTACATCCGACTGTTTTACCAACTTAATGACAATTTAATGGGCATCCATGGTGGGAGGCACTGCTGCAGGAGTAATAGGCCTATATGCAGTCATTCTGTCCACAAGTCAGATAAGTCAATGGAAACCCGGCAGTGGGGGTGGGGTGTGCGTTATCCAGAACTCACAACTTTACAATCCTCATTCAGCCTTAAACCAGAACAGTGGGGTATTTATAATTTACCGCTGATACTTGAGTGTTTTGATTGCTCTAATTGTTGCACACTCCATTTGATGCACATTTTAATTGTAAATGTGAGCGTAAACTTGCTTTTGTGGCTTTTTTTTTCTTGCATGCATCACTGCCTATAATGCCTGTATCTTTTTTTTATATATTGTGTCCTTTGTTTGGATTTATATCCAGACCGGGCCTTCGAAACCAAAATCCTCTGCTCATATATGTGTCTGCCAGCTATTCACTGTCTCCTCAATCAAGTGGTTTGGCATTTGCAAAGAGGTATTGTTGCACACACAGATTATCCCTTGAAGCAAGATTTAAAAATATATATATATATATGTGTCAAATACTTGTTGGGGCTATAACGCGCAATAAAACTGATTTTTCTATTTAATTATTTATTTTTTGGCTGGATCAGATGATGAACAGCATATTGGCAGTCCCTGCACATCAATCAAAGCTCACCTACCGGATGGATGGCGCTTCGGATGCCACGCTTTCTTTCTCTTTGATGCAAAGTCCTCTCAGATTTTTTTTTTGGCCGCCCTTTTTTTGCTCCCCCTCCACGCACGGGTCCTCCGGTGTCCTCCACAAGCAGGTGTGACCACAATCTCGCCTTGTTGTATTCCCATATGTTGTCGCCAGCGCAATTATGAATGCTCCAGTTGATCAGTGACTGGATAGCCTGTGTGATCATGTGCTGCCAGCTCCTTTTTCTCTCTCTCCTCCTCTCTCTCTCTCTGTAACTGCTCCCTCCGCCCGATTATCTCCCCGCTGCGGCACTGGCTACATGGTAATACGGAGAAAAAATAATAAAATAAATAAAAACGTGAGTCGCTCGTGAACTTGTGCGCCTTATTATGGCAATTAGTCACCGGACCGGTCCGTGCTTGCTCATCCGTGCACCTTTGCAACAAAAAAAAAAAAGAAAGAAAAACGCGCCCGCTCTCAGCTATATCCGCTATTTGCGCTGAATAAATTGCCCCGGAGATGCTGTTTTATTCTGAAAGAGAGAGAAAAAAAATCTCTCCAATCTGCCGGCTGAGGCTGTGAGAAGAGGAGCAGAGGAGCAGAGGAGAGAAAGACTGAGGCGTAAAGGATGGAGAGGATTAAAGGAGAGGGGAGGAGGAGGCTGGAACACATTTGTGAAAGCCTTCCCTCTATATGTGTCCTCTGAATAACAGTGAGACACGGCGCATATTCCCCTATTCTTCCTCCCTCTGTGTCTGTCATGCACTCAGCTGGAGTGTCAACTTGTGCAGAATGAGCTTCACAGATCACTGATGATGCTGCAAATGCAAATTCAAATGCATCTACGCATCTATCCGTCTAACTATCCAAATATACCTGCAGTATTATTTCTAACATCAAACCTCCTGAATGGATATATCAGCCCTCTTGCACAATTAAACTTGGGTGGTATGTATTTCATATAGGGCTGTCAAACATTTAATTTTTAAAATCACATTTAATCAGAATTTTGATTTTGTCTTTTTATTTCTTTTACCTTTCTGTTTAAAAAAATATATTTCCTTTTATTTGTGGTTTTATTGATTCTGTTGTTGCTGTTGTTGGTCAGTTTCTATGCATTATTTTATACTGACATTTTACATCTTGCATTATTTGTTCTCTGGTTTTAATTATACCCAAACTCTACTGTAGTTTTGTCTCACACAACTTGGCTTTGGCAGCATTTCATATACGGCTGTCAAACGTTTCTTTTTTTTTTTTTTAATTAACCCCTTTAAAGTCCAAAAAAGCTTAAAAAGTCATACTATAGCATGGCATCAAAAACAGCATCAAAATCAAACTGTAGCATAAAATATTCATAGTATAGTATTTCATCCAAAATAGCACAAAAAAGATCATTGTACAGTATGTTGTCCAAAAGAGTATAAAAACAGTCATTATATACTATGTTGTCCAAAATAGCACAAATATGTCATGCTGTAGTATGTTGTTGAAAATAGTAAAATATATATATATATATATATATATATATATATATATATATATATAGTATATATTATAGTATGTTGTCTAAAATTGGAATAACATGGAATTGTATATCGCAGAATCATCCTTATAGCCCATTTTTGCTGTTTGTCAAAGCACTTTGTACACTTTTTAAAATGTGCTATATCAAAAAAGTTATTTTTTAAATAATCATTATTATTTATAGTTAATAACAATTTATCACATTTTTTAAATCACATTTTTCCATTATTTTGCATTTCAAAATGAAGCAATTTTTCTTCTTTCAAAGCAATTCTTACCAGATTGTCTTGATAGCAAAAAACCTGCATGGGACTATCATAAAGTGGACATGTGACTCATGGGTAACTACAGAACCCATTTTCAAACAGCCATTCCACTGCCAAAATTGAACCTAACATTAGAGCGTTATTTAGGTCGGTACCACTGGATTCATTCGGTTCTAGTTTCGGTTAGTTAATATTGTAATAATCCCTCCCTCTATTTAAAAACTAATTTTTACTAATTAATTATTCTTGTCACCTCTTAAAATCTATTGCAATTTGTGGTACATTTGTTGCCAAGTTGGCCTTTGCCTCATGTTTGAAAAAAAAAATGTTTAAGTTTCAAAGGGGTCAGCCCAAGACAACTGATGTCACTCCAGGTGTCAGAGGGTTAAAAACAAAAAACAAAAAAAAAAACCACCATTATTCCCTATGATCACTCTCTGCCGGCTGGCCACCGGCTGTTTACAGCCCTGTAACTTCTCCCTCCAACACTAGGTGTCACTGTGTCTTTTAGCTCAGCTGCTGTTCCACAAGTAGAGACTGAGCTCTGGTGGTGCGTGCTGTGCACTACATACAATGAGTGTAATAGAAAGAGAGGCTCCTGTATCTATGATGATATTGAAAAACATACCTGCAGGATTTCTATATACTGGGATACCAGCCAAGCCCAGAAACAACACTCTTTGTCACAGTAATGTTTGTTTCTGCTTTCTGCTTTTTAATTAGAGCTCCGCTCTGATCTACGCAGCATGTTGGGACGGTTGCGATTCTGTCCAATCGTGGCACCGTTAGTCCTCAAGCTTTGACAGCGAGCATTTTCAAAGTGGTCCTCAAATTGGTTGGACATCTGCTCCGGTCCCCAGAGTGATGTGGACCGCGGCTCTCCGCGGGAGGAACCGAGCAGTGTGAGTGTTTCCGAATCCCACCGGCGCGGCTGAGCCCTGACCAGCTGCTTACATTTCAGCCGTGCATCAAAAACCAATACTTCCCATGAATCAGCTGGTGTGATTAGGCGTGGCACAGCTTTTCACAGCATCCTGTATGTGTACATAAAATGTGCTGCCTCCACGGTTTTGTTTATTGTCCCTTGATCCTGTTGCGTTAAAAGCCTGGCTTTGGGATTTGTGTCGAAAAGCTGATTTTTACACATAAAAGGCAAAAGTGTAAGCAAAGATCAGTGGCTCCCGTGATTACAATGCAGAGCGTCGCCGTATAACATTAATGATTCAGTAGGACCTTGAAAAATATTTCAGTTTGCGTTCACGTGCCATCGTGCACGCCTGTGCTCACTGATGTGATTTGGTGCGCATCAAAAATGATGCCAGTGTTTCTCTGAGAAACACTTACTGTACCATCTGACAGCTTTACTGCGGGGCATAAAAATAACTTTGAGCATGGCCACATTATGACACAACGGGCCCCCTGGGGTCAGACATGCAGAGGGCCCCACCACCTCTCAGACAGACAAAAAGACACAGACATTGTCTCTTTGTAGTGGATATGCAGGTTTTTGTGATTTTCTGTCTTTTTATTCTGATTTTCTGTTTCCATGGGGTTTGTTTGTTGTCTATGTAGATTTGTGTGTCGTTTTTTTTGGAATTTCGTCTCTTTTTGAGATATTTAATGCTTTTTCACCATTTTGTGTCACGTTGAGGTTATTTAGCATCTTTTTTGTTTTGTGTCTCTTTTGTCATTTTGTTCTCTTTGAGGTCGTTTTGTGTCTCTTTGTAATAACCCTTTTTTGTGTGTCTTGTGTGAGGATATATTGTGTCTTTTTGGCACTTTGTTTCTCTTTTTTATTTTTTTGTATCTTTTTATTTTGTGTCTCTTTAGATTAATGTGTGTCTCTCTAGATCATTTTGTGTCTTTTTTGTCACTTTGTGTCTCTTTTGGTTGTTTTGTTTCTCTTTGAGGTATTTTTGTGTCTCTTAAAGGTAATATGTGTCTTTTTTTGACCATTTTGTGTCTTAATGAGAATATTTTGTGTCTTTTTGTAATTTTGTTTCTCTTTTTTGTTAGGGTTAGGGGTTAGGTAATGTGGTAGGTAATGCATGTCTCTTTGGACCATTTTGTGATGGGATGATTTTGGGTCTCTGAGATCATTTTAGGTCTCTTTGAAGTCATTTTGCATCACTTTATGGTCCTTTGCATTTCTTAGTGTTCAATTTAAGTCTCTTTTCGGTTGGTACGTGTTAATTTGACTGATATTTTGCAGGTGAAGGTCAGAGGGCTGCTGTTCAGTAGGCCCGTTCGGTAATCTATCTTTGCCTCTGAACAGAGAGTTGAAGGGACTGGGTTTTTGGAGCCTGTAATTGTGTCTTTCCTCTCTGAGAAATGGAGCTCAACAGAAAAGCGAGGAGGTCTGTAGCCTGAATGTTTGCGAGCTGCTGCTTCTCAGCTCCATGACAGGCCTTTTCTCTCTTCACCTGACGTCTGGTGTGCACAGGGATGTGCAGCCTGATAATCCTAATCCAAATGAAATGCACCTTTTCATTAAGATGCCACGATTTCATAAAAATGTTGTGACAGATGGTTTTTATGTATCGGTTGCTGGGTACGTCGGCTTGTTTGTAGCTGTCACAGTCGCTTATCAAAGGTGCGTGCCCCGGGCAAACTGTGTGACACCAGTGCTGATCTGAATGTGCGCAGTCTGAAGACGTGTGCCACCGAAATAACACCGTCACAGGAGCTGTGTGTCATTATGTGCATGCAAGTCATCAATGAGCCCAATCACTGCTGGAGACGTGCTGGCAGGTCCACAGTGGCTCTGCAGCAGGAAAACTCAACGTGCTTTGCTTGAAGGCCACTTTTGCAAAAATGACAGGAGGCCAGGGGGCAGTCGCAGCAGCCCCACACGTTTCTATGATTTTAGGATGTTTCTGGAATTTTAAGAATTTTTTAGGATTTGGGGACATTTTTCCAATGTTTGAACATTTCTTGGATTCTGGGACATTTTTGTGATTTTAGGACGTTTCTAGGATTTTTGGAAATTTCTCCAATTTAAAGACATTTCTCTGATTTTTGGGACGTTTCTTGGATTCTGGGACATTTTTCAGATTTTTGGGACATATCTAGGATTTCAGGACATTTTAATGATTTTAGGACGTTTCTAGGATTTTAGGATGTTTTTTTTAAGATTTTAGGACATTTCTAGGATTTTAGACATTTCTAGGATTTTAGGACATTTTTAGGATTTTAGGACATTTCTAGGATTTTAGGACATCATAGGCTTAGTTAAGGAACTCTGCCGGGGAGTACGGGGGATCCTCCACTGGCACTTTTTTTTATAAACAAGCTCTATTTTGATGCTGTTTATGCACTCTAGCGCTTTATGTGTACTAAAAGTACAAAACAATTTACAGTGTGAAAAAATGTATTTTAATTGTGAATTAGAAAATGGTTGGGGGCTCTATAGGTTGACTGTTGCATGTTACAGCTTCTATGCAGCCACACAGTCAGGTGAGCTGAGCTTTCTGGACTCTGCGTTTCATTTACTCAGCTGCCTGGGCTGCATGTAGAAGCACTGAGTGGACGTCACATGTGTTGTACTGGCTAATGTCAACAACCCCGTGTGAGTGCACGGTTCGTCAGCAGTGGATGTGGGTGTACAGAAGCGTGCACATTTTCAAACGTGTTAATTGAATTTACCTGGTCCTCATGACACGGGCTAACTGTGTGGTCTGCTGTACGCTCAGGCTGATGACGCGGCTGTCCGCGCAGGCCGCCTGTATCTGGCTCTTGTTTATAGCCGGCGGTTAAGATCCTTTTGTGATAAAGAGGCTTTCAGTTCATCCGGTGAACTATTGTGCTGCTAAATGTGATCTGCCATTAACATGGCCATATTGTAATTAGACTGCAGATTGACTGAGCTCAAGCGCTGCTCTGTGTTCAGCACATTTCTCTTTAGAAGAAAATGCACAAGATCCAATGGCTCCCATGTGTATATTTTTAAAAAGATAGACCGCATTAATTCTAGAGGTAGTCTGCAGTATATTCTTTTAAAGCAGCTACGAGGAACTTCCATTTTCTGTTAATTTTGGCGGCACTTGATGGTAAAAGCGGTAATGTTTCCATGGGCATCACTGCCTCATGTCATAGCAGCTCAGTCACCACAAGAAGATATTGGCTTTGTATATTTTTGCAAACCAGGAATACCAAACATTAGCACATTTTATACTCGTATCATTTCAAAAGTAATGCATTGTTTGAACTAACTGTTTTTGGGAGGTAGAGCAGGAGGTGGATGGTGTGACACCTGGCCGAGCCACACTGCTGACTGCTGACTGCTGTTTGAGATCAACAAACAATGAAACCCGCTTTTTGGGTTTTTTTGGCAACCTTTAGGGACTGTTTGCTGCATTTTATATGCTTTTCATTCTTCAGTTTTTATAAATTTTGGCTGTGTTCATGCATATGGCATACATGTATTTTTGTTCATCTAAAAACATAGTGGTATAATGACAAAAAATGGCATTTAAAGGCTTCAAATTCTTAAAAATTGATAAACTTTTGATATCTATATTTAGCACTGATGTTGGATAAAAAAATGACTCAAAGAAAATAAAATCAATGTATAACATTTTTTTATAGCCTGATTTTGAAAACATATATCGTGTGCTGGGCGGTATGTGAGTATGTGTCACTGCACAAAAAATAATAATGTATAAAAATCAATGTTGCTGCTACTCACTGACATATCTTAGGCTGTAATAATAATTTTTTAAAAAGCGACTTTGCATGTCGTATTTTGAAAATAATACATTTTGGTGTTAGTTTCAGGTTTAATCAGACTTTGGATGAATTATTTAGAAACACCAGGACGCATCGCTCTGTGTCTCATCCAGCCGCTCGTGCTGAGCTCTCATTATTATTACCAGGGGCAGATGTAATGTTTTGGGGGCCTGGGGCGACAAGCACATGAGCTTATTTTCAGCCTTTCTCTAACTGGTAATGTTGGCAGGCTTTTGGCAGCGATAGGAGAAGCAGAACTACTCAAAAGTTTTAATTCCCGAGTAAAATTGTTAACAGAACAGAAGTCAGAGTCCTGCAGTCAGGAGAGGTTGGCCTATTATCAGCACAATGTGCTTAAATTTACCTGAAGTTTGTTTAAGATGAAGCTTTTAATTTTCATATAACGCTGGAAAGTTTAATAAATAATAATAATTAGTTGAATACCCCTGCTGTAAACCATCTTCAAGGTGATAGCACAATTATCATCATAGATCATCAGACCGATTATTGATGCTCTCAGCTCTCACATTTAAACACTTTTCAAATAAATGCACGGTTCAGGATAAAATATTAAGACCATGAACAGGGAAATAATGGCTTAAATGTGTGCTAAATTAAAATTATGATAACAACATGATATTTTCATTATGATATTACGTGCCCGCTCCAGTGCGCGGACATGTCTGCAGCCCGCTCCAGCGCCAAGACTTTACTCCATATCGGCCAGCCCTAAGTGGCATCACGACAAAAACCTGGCATTTAAGAAATCATAATTCTGAAAATTAATGATTATTTGATATTTATGGCCAGGATGGATGTGGTTTTAAAAAATAATAACTCAATGAAAGTAGAAAATAATATTAATGTAAAATATTTTTTAAAGCTTGATTTTGAGGAGCTCTAAATGTTGACTTGAGACATTAAAAAAAAACGTTAAAACCTCATTATAGCTGCTTTAGGATGTGATGACTTACATGCTGATTGAGATCATGATGTTCAAAGTCACCTTTCCCTCCTAATCTGTAGGAGTGCTCAGCCAGCGTCCAGGCTTCAGCGAAAAGCCGTGAATCTCGTATCTGACCCCCGTTGTGACACTTTGTTCATCTTCCCTCTCCCACTGCCACCGCTCTCCATCTATGCTGCATTTCTTCCCTTATCCTCCCGCTCCATGGCGTCTCAGTGGGAGTGGGAGTGTAATTACGCAGTCAGACGGTGTTTACAGACGCAAAAGCGCCTTAATTTATTCCAACAGTTAGCAGTAATTCCCCACTTTAATTTATAGCCCCTCCACCCAGTGGGAAAACGAGAGACGCAGATAGTGAGATGGAGGCGGAGAGGGATGGAGCATATGGACGTTATATTACAGAATACAGTTGACGACGACTTCTACAAGGCTTAAGCACATGTAAAAACCATAAGCATTGTTTTTTTTCTGCACGTTTATGTACATTTTTGTGCAGGCTTGCTCTGTTATGGAAGAAATGCAAAAAGATATGTGTTTTTTGCAGCTAAAAATGTTTGCAAAGTGTCCGTTCGGTAATCATTATCATCCAAAGAAGCCTCAGCAGACAGCTGACGGTGATATTTATGTCAGGTCAGGCTGTAAAGCATGCAAAGCAGAGGAGTGAGGGGTAGTTTAGTTTGTCTTTACTGCCATTTAATCAACACTGTGACTGGGTAATAATTCACTCTTACCAAACGTGTTACACTTCCCGTCTTGTAAAGCCCGTTTCAGGCGTGATTTACCGCAAACAAGCCAGGGAGTCTTTTCAGGCCAAAGGTGCTTTTACTCCTGTGTTTTAACTTCTACGCTCCTCTAAAGCTGTGAACACCGGCGAGAAAACTGCCATTGATTACGTTCATACTGCCGCCTCACAACAGCTACAATGGTTCTTATTGACTTTCTGGAAACCATGTGAAGCAAGGTACAAAACCTTAATGACCGCGCCAAAAGACTTATGTCAAGATACCGAGAAAAAACAGGCTGCTGAACTGCAGCAGCTGGCGCGGAAACACACCTCCCCATCCCCGGCATGAAAGTGCAGTATTGACGCAGGTGCTGATGGCAATTTGAAACAGGAACATGTCTGAATGGAAAAGAAAGCACGGACCAAATCTGTCGGGCTGTCATTGAAATCTTAAAGATGTATTAGAGAAAGAAACTGAGGCCCATCCACACGCATTGGGTGATTTTTCAAAACTGGGATTTGTTTAACTCACAGAGGAAACAGCAGTACACACTGCAACGCACAAAACTCGGTTTTCCTTCATCATACCCAATCACTAATAAATATTTTGGCGTTGTACTCGGGGTTGACTGATATTGGTTTTTCAGGGCCGATAAGGATACCAGCTATTAGTATTTTATGAGACAGATAATCGATATTTGGAACCGATATGCATTTACAATAACAATGAAAATATGTCTGTCGAAATTTAGAATTTGGAATATAACAAACTCAAAACTGTGTTTCAATGTTTCAATGCCCAAATGTTTAATCAAAACTGAATCTTTCAACATAGTATACAGCAAATTCCATGCAAATTTCTTCATAAAATTTAGGGAAAAATGAATAAAAATAGCCCCCAGGTTCCTCCCATGCTGACATTTTTTGGATGCATTGCAGACTGCCTTCCCTGCTGTTGGTTGAGTGTAACACAACCACTTTGACATTAATTCATTTTATTGTTGATCGTTAAAATAAAACGCTGATACACATAATCGGCAAAATGCCAAATATTGGTCCCAATAATCGGCCAGGCTGATAATTTGTCGACCTCTACACTGTTTGTTTCTGTAAACCACAGATGCATGAATGTTATTATGTAGTGGATTCCCTGAAACTTCACACTTCATCAACGCTGTGGATGAAAGAGTGGAGTTATATGCACATCAACGTAGGTGCAAGGCTAGAAAAAAAACTCAATAAAAAAATTCTTGATGTGAAGTTTTGTCCGCCTGATATGAACATATCATGCATGAAAATAACCTGCCGATTCTCCATCATGTGGACTGTTATAGAAATTGCGAGGGATTTGCCTTTTACCCACCAAATTGTCTGACCAACAATTGAGCGCCATTTCCATGCATGTGACTTTAGTTTACAGTTCACAGTCCTTTTGTGTTTTGCCTCTGTGAACGCAAACTGAAATATTGGAAAAATGAAACAATATATCCAACTCGCATCTGGTGCGCACCAAGGAAGCAGACTATTAGGAGTGAATACGACCTGAGAGAATTTTCAGAACATTTGTCCCTGTTTTTATTGACCTGAATTGCAGTTTGCATGTGGTTTAAAGGCCAAAACGTATGCTTTTAAAAAAAAGTGGACCAGGCTTGAGATATTAAATGAGATCCTAAATGCAGTGTCATCTTCCTGGACTGCATCCTCTGCTCCATACATGTATTAGCGATCAAAAACAAACACTAAAGGCTTCTCCAAATCAGAGAATCCTGAATTAACATTTACTAATTTCACTTAATTCCTTGTACTGAGAGCAAAGTGCATGTAAAGTGCCAGAATAAGCTTAAATTCCTGGATAACCAACATTAGAGCAAAAACATTAATAAGACCATTAGCAGAAGTGCAAGAGTCAAAGCCACAGGGGGCCAGGCGGCGATTGTAACAAATCTGTGAGGCCAGAATGATCATTTATAATAGAGAAACACTAATTAAAGAGAGAATTTTGAGTGCGAGACAGAGAAAGATGTATTATGTTCAGGCGAGCAGAGGGCGGCTTCAGAGGCCAGAGGACTGAAGATATCAGATTTTCAACAGAGAGAGAGACACTGGCTGGGAGCACGACGCTGACTCCGCCAATGAAGGACCACAAACGAGTCGCTGAAGTGACGTTGGCCGCAGCTCTGTCGCCACAGGGAAAAAGAGAGCCGAGCGGGGAGCAGACACGCAAACACATGAAGAAGATCATGTGCGCCGCAGTAAATAAACTGCATCTGTCACCGGTCACACATGTCAGCTGAAAAAAGAACGTGAAATTGGCAAAGAGCTGGCTCATCTGGCGAGTCTCTCCAGTAATTACGGCAGACTAAATGATATCACCGGGTCGCCCTGATGAGCCAGCGGTCAGCGCACACCATGACGCTGTGACCTGCTTTGAGTCTGGATGGAAACTTGGAGAATGTTGTCATCCTTTTAAAGAGACTGGGACACATTGGATGCGTGTGAGTGCTGGAAATTTGCAGAAGATTTCTTAAATTTATACTTAGGAAGTGTACAAAATGATTAATATGGTCAAGTGATTCACAAAAACAAAATAAATGCAAAAAAAAAGGAAAAAAAACCCTCTTCCAAATATCACAAAAATAATACCTAACCCTGTTAAACTGTTAAAATCAAGCAAAAGATCCGCACACTGTATTTAAAGGTCCCAATAACTAAAGTTTAATCTTGCAACGTTTCAATCAGAGATCTTTGTCCCCAAAAATTTGCAAGAAAAGTACATGAAAATAAACAACCCAAAAAGTAATAATAATAATAAAGTAAAATTACTGAAAAGGGTCAAAATAAATATATATATATACATATATTACTGAAAAAAAATAAAATTACTATAAAAATATTCTTTAAAAAAATATAAAAAATACTGTCCTGCATTTAAAGCTCCCAAAAATCTTACAACATTTCGATCAGAGATCTTCGTCAGGCATTTTCGTCATATAACATAAAAATATCGCAATATTGTCTTTAAGCCATATCGCCCTAAACACAACATGACATGTTTCAAACCAATGAGACACAGAAAAAAAACAACACTGACATAAATAAAATAATAAAATAGATTTTCCAGCCTTTAAAGTCTTCTGAAACTTTCAGAGAAGATATAAATAAATCTCCAACAGCCAACATGCAAAGACAAAAATTCTGCATAACCTTGGACATTTTGCACAACATGACTGAATTATTGCAGAAGGCCATTTAAGATAATATTTATCGAGTTAGAAATTAAATATATCTTTCTGATGCCTCAGTTCCAAAAACGTCTGATGAAGAATAACATCAGTCGCTTCTTGAGTGTGATGTCGATATTATATCAGAAGGTTTGATATGACAGAAGCACATAAACACTGCAGAGAGGGAGACAGATCAAGACTTTGGAAGGTGTGTTTCTTGATATTTCTTACACCCTTTTAGGTTAAACCCAGAAATTGAGAGAAAAAAAAGATATAAATCATTGCAGTAAATCTCCACAAAAAAACCCTCAAGCTCGAATACAAGTACCTCATAAAACACAATCACAGAATAATTTGTGGATAATAAATTTAGCGTACAGTGTGTGAAGCCTGCAACAGTTTCACAGCCACTTTTACTATCAATGGCTCAAAGCTTTCTTCATCTTAAACACATTTACATATTCAGAAGTGCTACGGCGTAAAGATTAAAGAAGTGAAATTTCCCCACCTGTCACATCAACCCAATTTTCAATGAGCGAGATAAAACTGAGGGGAGAGCGTTCAAAGGGCCGCTTGGAAACGCAGGGAAATTTCACACTCGTGGAAGTAAATGGGTTTTGAGAGAACCATAACAATGTTCGCTCTCCAACCATATTAGCTTTCAATGGGACCTCAAACTGTAACGCTCTCTCTCTGCCGTTTACATGCGCGTTTCGCCGTTCACTCTCCCTGTAAAGCATTCAGCCGCCTGCTTTTTCTGTACATTACAGACGCATGAAACAGAAGCGTGAACCATGTCAATCAGCAGCAGCAGGAGAAAGAAAAACTCTTATCGCTGAAAAAAAGCTGACGTCAAAATGTTCATTTTAGACTTAAACCCCGTTTTCTTATTGTGATTTCATTTCTTTTAGTATCTTCAAATGCTTTTTATCCCCAGAGTCTAAGTTAACCCTTTGAAACATGGGCAAATTGGCTTAATCTCTGTCAAAACCCTGATAAGAAGGCAATGATCAACATCTGAATAAATGGCCCAAAAATTAGCAAGAAATTAGTGCAAGAAAGGTACCTAAAAAAAAAAACAGCACCAAAAAATAACATAACATAATTATTTTATAAAAAAGCAATATAAAAAACTTTCCTTAATTAGATTGTTTTTCATGTGTGTATGTCTGTGTGTGTGTATTTTTTTGCATTAGAAAGTAACCTAAAAATGAGTAAAATAAATTAAATAAACTAAATAAACCTAAAAAGAAAGTTTTTTTTCCCAAAAAAAGTAAATGCTTATAATACAAAAAAAAATGTTCCTGGATTTTTCTTTTTTCCCTAGACATTTTATCCTAACCTTTTTTTTAAATAAATAAAAATCTAGATCTACTTATTTTTTGGCAATTTGGGAGACATTTCTTGCCATGTTGCATGTAAACGTGCCAAGTGTGATAACACAGAAGACAGAAGCGTTCGATTTCTGCTGCAAAAACAATGAATGTTCTAGCTATTACTGTTTTCATTTTGGATCGCTATACATACATACATACATACATACATACATACATACATACATACATACATACATACATACATATATATATATATATATAAATTTATTACGCATACACTGATCTCTCACAGCCATTTTAAGAACATTCCAGCATAATTACCACATTTGCAGGGTGTGTAAGGTAAGAAAAGGTCATGATGTGCTGACGGCAGAAACTGAATGAATGAACTATGGATTTTATTTTAGAACAGTTTAAACAGGATAATGCAAACAACGATCTCCCACAGCCGTCTGCAAGAGGTCTGATTTTAAAGGGTTAATATTCCATTTTTCTGTTCATGCCTTGAACAAACCATCTAGCCGTACTGCAAAGCGTAGCGATCCATTACAGCGTGATAACAGTCATTTTGACTGGATGAGACGAGTCAGACCACTCAATTAAACCCCAAGCAGCTGTCAAATTCAACTTAAATGACACGACCTGCTGACTAATAAACCCCAACTGCTCAGGATATTTTGTTTGTCCCTGCGGGTAATTTAATCATATTGATAAAGAGCGATCTCATTTACAAACGACTGTCCTTGTTTCAACTCCACTAAATATTCCTGTGATCCTGGTCCCGCCGGGGGACAGGACTTACTGTCAGGCCCGACTCCTGCAGACGACAGCAGAGGGTTTACAGTCCGGAGCTGGCCCTCACAGAGCGGCGTCCCCACCCCCACCCCCCACAGGACTCACTGAGGCACAACCAAATATTTACAGAGGCGCTCATTCTTAAATCCACATCGCGGCCATCATTTGTACCCTGCAGAGGCAGATGTGAAGCGTTCTTGGCTCAGAGCGGGCTGGCACAGCGGGGCGAGCGGGGCAGAGAGGAAGTGAGGAGCGTCGGGGTTAAAGAGGTACAGCATCGCCACGTGAGGGTCAGCAGCGGCCACAAGGCTGTCCATGTTTTTCAACAAATTCCACAAAAAAGACCAAAAACGTACAATAATTTGCGTGTAAATCCAAAGCCTGATATATCTTATTTCTCTGCACCACAGAGCTCCATTGTTGTTTTAAAACTATTTAAAAATCAGAAATGTGCACTGAATAGAGTTCAGATCTCCAGCAGACGGACACTTAAACTGATTGCAGCCACTCCAGACAATTCCTGTAATTCCTGCAGACACGGTGCAGTAAGTTTCAGAGGCTAATATACGTCTTGTCTTCTGCTTTTTGGTTCTTTCTGAGCTGCAGCACATCGGGTTCAGACAAGTTGTAATCGTGAGCATGAGTTTACATGCAACGAGTACAAAACATCCACAAATCTTTGTTCTGTTTAGTTCTTAACTGGACTTTTTAAAAGTATTAACTTTGACTGAAAACTACAGAATCACACAGAAGGAAATAACAACAATAACACAATAAAAGCAGATTAAAAAAAAGACAGTTTAACTACACAGCCTACGCACAGCAGCGCCTCCTGGCTCCCATACACCTGCGACACACCTGCTGTTTTTGGCGACCGTGTTAACCCTTTAACAGGCATTATAACTGACATTTTTTGCGATAAAACTGCTTTTCCAAAAACTTGTCAAAACCTAATTTCATTTTATACAGACGTCTTTTTCTACCAGATTTGGTTACTAGATTCATTATTATTTGTATTTATTTTTGTTTATTTTTTATTAATTTTTTTGTTTATTTTATGAAGTTATTTTTATTTTCAGATTTTTATCATATAAAATTGAGGGTTTTTTTCCTCACCATAAATTTTATACAGATTTTTTTAATAGTTTCTTTTGTCTTTGCATCTATTTATTTTCATTTATTTATTTTTTATGTTTATTGTATGAAGTTACTTTTATTTTCAGATTTCTTCTATATTACATCGATTTTTGCTTCACCTTTTTTTTTTAACAATGCACTATATGCTCCAAAAAGAAATGTTTTTTTCTTTATAAATTTTCATTAATAAAATGCATTTTGTTAACATATTCTAAGGTCTTGGTCAGATTTCGGTCCAAGTTTGAGAGAGAGAGAGGTGGGTAAGTCTCTTAATCCAGCTCTGTCCTCTTTGTGTCTGCGGTTATATCACATGGTTACAGGCTAATCGAAAATGCAAAAGTACAGTGTGTAGTTCATGCACGTGAAGAAAAAAGGATAGTTATCGCGTAGGTGCACGGCTATCAAAAAACAACTTTCATAAGAAAGAAAAGGTACACTTAATCCATGTAAGACAACATGTCAATGACCCGACCTCTTCTGACCTGAAATGTTGTCTTCAATAAAGTTGTGTATCCTGGAGTAAGTGTGCAGGCGTTAACTTTTTTCCCTCGCGATAGTTCAAGCAACATCCCAAGAGACTCTGTAAGGAGAGACAAGCAAACTTCACACTTCGTTTTTATCCAAAGCTGGTTGAAAATCGGCAAAATATCACTTAAATTCACGTCTGAAAATGCACTATTTGCCCCTGCTTGACCCTCGCTAAAACAGCAGAGCTCAGCTGATTTGTGATATTATTTAGCCTTTTGTAAAAAAATAAAAATATATATTTGTGAGACTTGCAGAATTACATCTTCAGCAGGAATGAATGGGTCTGAAGCAGAACGCCACTCAGCAGAAACAGAGGGTTGGGAAATTAAAAAGTACTGAGACAGACTATTGTTGCACTCATGTTTGTTTTCATGGGATTTATTGAGAAAAAAAGAAATATAGAATATCAGCAGCAGCCTTATCCCGTTAATAGCCTCTGGAGGGTGAGTTATTCTCAGAGTAAAGCTCATCCCCCCACAGCCGCCAAATTACTTATCAAAGATTCCTTGTTGATGATTCCCAATTAATGATCTAATTTTCTACACCAGTGAGCTGACTGCTCCGTCCTCCAACATAAGGGACAGAAATACTGGAGGCAGGAGAGGGAGACGAGATCCCCACAGTCGCATATTGTTGGGGGGGTGCGAGTGAGTGTTACATCACCAGTTCTGTAAATTCATCACAACAATCGATCGCACACACACACACACACAAGCCTCCTTACAAATAGCTATAAATATAGAGCTGAATTATTCGTTCTCAAAAAGACGAGGCTGTTTATTTGGTTTTTTTGTTCCCCTGCAGGCGCGTTCATTCGTTAACTCACAATTACAGTTCTTCCAATCCAGAAATAAAAGCCAGTGCTTCCAGTTTCCATTAAGAGTGGCACCCTGGGGTGTCTTAAGGACGGGCCGAGGGTGCCGCAAGAGATCATTGTTCATTTATTGTGCATTTTTAATAACTGCTCGTGGCTGCATTTACGTGTTCTCAAACATATCAAAGAGAGAAAAAAACAATAAATATCAAAATGACCCTGTTAGGAACTGTTTAATATGCAGCTCAGGAGCTCAGCAGCAGTCAGGGGAACAGCGACGGTCAGAGAGCGTTGTAAAAAAGTGTCACGGTAAACACAGAGCTCGAAGAAAAGCTTTTACACCGCAGCCCTCAGCACAGTCTGACAGGCTGAATCTGAGCCCACCAACAACAAGACAAGAAGCCGCCTGTCAGTCACTGAGCTCCAGGTAAATATTTATCTTTAAATCTGCAGAGCATCGGTTGGCTTCTATTTTAAATGACTGAGAACTAATTTAAAAAAAGGTTTTAATAATGATAAGTTAAAAAATTGTAATTTTATTAATGTAGGATTTAACTTGTGAGAAAAATCAACACAGAAAGTTTAAGAAAACTGTACAAGGACAGATGAAGAAAACAAGGTGATGTGTGGAGTTTAAAATGAGAAAAAAATGAAAAATAAAGTAAAAACATAAATAAAAGAAAATAGGATAAAATAATTATCAATGTAAAAATAACAATATCTTGCAAGTTAAATTTTGGAGAATTTGCAATAAATAAAGATAAATAAAAAACAATGATGATTATTTTATTAATAATAATAATAATAATAACTACCTATGTAATATGTCTTTGTGTATATATATATACATATTAGTGTACGTATACATACTAAGGATGTAGACGGTTAACTGTTAACCCAAAATTATACACATCAAAATGACTTGTGTTCCATATTTCACATTTATTAATATTTAATTAATATTTATTATTAATATAAATATCAATGTTTAAACTTATAATCACTATTAGTACTGTTATTATTACTAATATTAGATACACATAATTAAATAAATAAATAATTGCTATTATTATGAATATTATCATATCATATCATTATTATTATTATTATAAATGAGAATTAATGTAAAATATGGCACATAAGTCATCTACATCCTTAGTATGTAGATATAAACTAACACATATTCTCTGATACAGAAAACACAACAATTGAGGTAGTTATTAAGTAAGACAGACAGTTATGAAAAAAAATAAAATTGTAAATGAATAAATCCCACATACGGACCTTTAAAGTGGCTCTGTTGTGCTTTTTATCTCCTGTCAGCCTGTTATTTAAGTTCAGTGCGTTCCTCCTACTCTTTGGCCTTTGGACGTGAGTAAAAAGAAGCAGAGCACTAACCTCAGGTATTTGAACATGGATTAAGAAGAGATGTTCGGGCTCAGAGATCACGAAACAGGCCCGGCCTCAGGTGACGCTGTTGGCAATAACTGAACAGCAGATAATAACTCAGTTAACCTCAGTGAAATGTGACAGATGCTCGTCTGCATTAAACAGTGAAAGTGGGCTGAAGGGGACAGAAATGTTGGGCACCTTTAAAACTGATATTTGAGGCAACAGTTTCAGCGACAGCACTCGCTCTCCCTGCAGGAGCCGCCGGGGAGAGAAGCTGAGGGCGGCTATCGATCCGCTGATCCGCTCTGCATGTGGGCAGTGAGTCACAAGTGCAGCACAGTCCTTTATTTCCAACTAACCTTCGTGAAACGGTTTTATGACAGAAGGAGGCAGAAAAGCTCGAGAGCTTGCGAGGAGGTCGGAGCGGCGTCCAGCTCCCTGGCGCAGTAAATGGCTCCACGCCAGGCTGTGAGAGCAGCTCTGGATGCTGCTGTCGCTGATTTCCTGTCACACCTTCCTCATCTGCACAGCCCAGAGCAACATCTGCCAGATCCTCGACAGGATCAGAAAAGGTCGCGAGGGACAGATGTTCCCTCTCTTATTCCTAAGTGTTTACAGTAAACGACCTTTTCCTGAAACTGAGCCCGATGTTGGCTGTGCTAACTGGACTCTTTAAATTAAATTAAAGCCCCCCCCACACCCAAAAATGTTTTTTTCTTCTGTTTATGTTCCCAAAAATATCTGACCTTGACTATACTTCGGGGTCCTTACATTGAAGCAGTCCATCGCTGCAGCAGTAAGATGCAAATACTTTTAATGGCTTCGGTGCTACATCAGCAGAGGACACAGAAAAATGATGCTTTTGCTCAAGACGTGGAAAACCTACAACTACCAGAATGCATTGCATCACACCAGACAAATAATCGCTGCCGCTTTAAAAGTACATGTATGCAGCCAGACCTTCTCTCAAATGATTATTGTTATACTTTTTTTTTTTTTAATTTGTATTAATTTATTTAGTTTCTAATTACTTCATTTATTTATTCATTTTGTGGTTTAAGGAAATGGATAATAAAGGGCCTTTGTTGTTTACTTATTTTGATAAAAGTAAATCTTCTTTTTTAAAAGTCTTAGTTCTAATAATATCATATCTTTTTTTTTTATGTATTGGTCTTAACTCAGAGCCACATGTACAAGGGAAGCAATTATGCAAAATTTATACACAGACCGGATAATGGATGTAATATATATATATATATATATATATATATATATATATATATATATATATATATATATATAAATATATATATTAACAAAAATATATTTATTGTTATTATGATTCTATATGTACATTTGGTTTGGTTACAGGAATATATATATATATATATATATATATATATATATTTATTTATTATTTTATTTCTGTTTGACTTTTCTTTTTTGCTAATAACAGGTATTTTTCTTGGTTTTTTTGGTGGGGCTTTTTTTCCTACAAATGTCTTGCTATTTTTGGGCTAATTCCTTGTTAAGTTGCTCATTAGCTTCTTTTCATGTTTTTTCAAAAGAAATCAAGCCAATTTGAATTTTAAAAAATAATAATTAGTTTTAGTCATCTTTTTAAATCATGAATGCAGTGTTTTGATTGTGTAAACGTGCTGGAGTGTGCAGGTAGATTGTCCTTTGCCAAGTTTGTCGAGTGCGTTGCATACTAAACACATGTTAGTCCTCAGTTTGGGAAAAGTTGGAAACACATGAGCAGTGTGTATCTGCTGGTGCAAGTGAGGAGACAATACATGAAAACAACTATGGAGCAACGCATGAGGAGGAAGTAAATTAATAATGAAGATACCACAACACAGATTTCTCCCCTGATCGTGCAGCTTCACCCCCCCGCTCCTCCCGCAGCCACCGCAGCTCTTCCTGCAGCACACAAGCGTCTCTGTGGTAATTATTATGCTTTGCTGTTTGTGCACAAGGGCAGGAATGCTTTTCACATGTCCTCCAGCAGCCTGCGCCCCTTTAAACACATATGTGGCATGTTGGTGCCATGAGCGATCGCTGTAGGTGCTCTGCTGGCCGCTGCACCCATCAGCTAAGAGCGTTTTAGTGCCTGTTAATAAGAGCGGCGCAGAGTTCACAATAGAGTTGATTGTATTTGCTCTGGAGCTGCGGCCCTGTGTGCTGCATGTCGGCCTTGTGCGTGCCTGTAAATGCACTCATGCATTACGGGGGCTTGACCCAGATCACAGATAGACGTAATAATGCATGACAGGTTGTCCTTTTGAAAGCCCTGTGTCCTAAAAGGCAGACTGGCCATTCACAGCCTCCATGTCTGATACCCTCGTGAGGAACATAAAACGTCTGAGATACACCGTATCTTTATCCTGCTCTATAAAACACATCCGCACTGCACGATATTATCACATATGTATTCGGTTATTGCTCTGATGATTTCATTTAGTCAAATATTTGAACAAAGGACGCCATTTTTTTATGACTGCACTAGAATTTTAAATGCAATGTTTGGTATCGTTGAGATATTAAAAGATCCCAGACACCTTTTTAAATCTTTGAAACGTGAGCAAAAATGTTTGATCCCTTGGAGAAAAAGGTAATAAGCAACAACAAACTAAACCGAAAAGTAGTTTTTAAAAATGGGCAAAATTTACTCCCCCAAAAAAGTTCAGAAAACTTTTGTTTTTATTTTTAATATTTCTGTTTTGGTTTATTTTTTTTAGGGAATTTTCTTGTAACTTTTTTTTTTTAACCAATTTCTTAATCATTTTTGTTGAGTTGCTCATGGCCTTCTAAAAATGTTTTTTTTTTTTTTTAAAAAAAAGGGAAAATGCCCAGAAAACTATACATAACTGGTTATTTATTTGAAAATACAGCATTACAGGAAAAAATGTATACTTTTTTGTATTATTTTCAGCACGCAGCACAAGAAAACTGATATCGATCCAGGTTTCGGAGGGTTAATCAGACATGGAAATTACAAATATCTTATTCCATACATTTCCAAACTGTATAGAATATAATTATATTACATGTTATTTGGCATCTGTGTGTCGGTATCATATTGTCTTGCAGTACGCTGCGGTAACATGCTGTCTCTGCACCTGTACAGACTTGTAGGTTTGACTTTAAACATGTTAACATAAAAAGCCGAGCCAAGATCTTATTCCAGCTGCAAGAAGATCTAAAAATAGTCAAACAGCAGGATGTCATCTTGGGCAGTTTCCTTTGCATCTGCGAGCGTATCCAGATTCTATTTATTTATTATACATGGAGATGTGTGAGCATGACATTAAAGATGCATATAAACAGCTTATCCCAAAGACTTTAAAGGAGCTCCTCTCCAAACAAACAAAGATGCTGTATTATTCAAACAGCCTCATGTCATGAAACTGAGTTATTCGGAGTTAATGAGGCTGTATTCATCCACTGAGTGGTGTCACCTGAAGGGCACATACGTAGGAGGGGACGTAACTGTTCAGCCTGGCAGAATATTTACATTTCATACATCACGTAACTAACTCCACTTCATGGAAAGTATTAATAAACTGTATAAATCATCTCCAGCCTGTCGTCCAAATATGGTCACTTCTGGCTCCAAAAAAAAAAAAATCAAGACAGTGAATGCCAAAATGCCAAACTTGAGGCTTCAAAACAGCAGTCCACAAAACCAATGGGTGGCATCATGGTACCCACATCCATTATTTATAGTCTGCTCTGGATGCAGTTACAAAGACCTACAACCAATCAAAGCGACGAAACACGACGAAACACGACGAAACACGACGTGGCGCTGAGCGACGAACAAATGCAACCAGACTATTGTCGATGTGTTGCAGATTTTATTAGGGATGCACGATAATTATCGTGCATCCCTAATTATGAGAACTATCATTATTGTCATTGTTATTATTATTATTATCATTAACTGCTGTAGTATAGAAGAGCAAGAAAATCCTCATTCTGTCGGTGGATCAAACAAACTCTGGACTTTCACCCACAAGCCTGCAGATTTGTGCGGCTCCCAGCGAGTATGCCAAGCAGAGAAAAGAATTGTACTAAAGTAAAATAATTCAATCTGCAGCTCTTTGAAATGAAAGCTGAGCAGTACGGTGGCTTTGAGAGCTCAAAACATGTCCAGCAATTCAACAACACACAATTATAAAAACTACAAGTATGAAAACAAACTTTGGCAGCGTGATCAGCTCTCAGGGCCACAGGAGAAGTTACAGCTTTAGTGTCTGTAAATTCAATACAATACATAAAACATCACGAAGAATCGATAGGACGGAGGCTGCAGTATGCACTCAACGTTCATGTAAACACTGTCCCTGGATTTATTCACGACAGTGTCGAATGTTCCTGCTGAATCTGTGCGCTGGTTAGTATTCATCTCTCTCCATAATCTAGTCTGTTAACGTTTCTCGCTGTCTCCTCAAGCATTTAACCTTGTCGCAGATAGGCTGGGATCCATTAAGATTTCCTGAAAGGGTTGAGCATTACAGGCTCATTTAGGATGACTTCCATTTTTAATAAACTCCTCACAGGCCTGCAGATCAGATACCGAGGAGGTGCACTTAACAATGCCGCAGAGAAAGATATGCCTCATAATTTATACTACACAAAAGCTTAGGAAATCATACCATGATTTTTCTCCCCCTCTCGTTTTGTTCTGCTCCTTCCTCCTTTTTGTCAACGCTCATTTTACGCCGCGGTTTGACATATTCGACACGTGTAAAAGCTGCCTCGTCATCTTCTCAGGTTTGCCCCGCTGAAGCTCCGCTGTAAGTTTGTTTTTTGTTTTTTTTAATATGCTGCAATAATGTTTACCTTGTTTTAACAGACTCGGATTATTTGTTTGCACACGGCGTCACTGCTGCCAACTGAATCTATTACAGGCGGAGCCGGCTCGTTAAGTGTTTGTTACTGTCCTGTGGATGTGATTTTACTTTGTTTTACAGCTCGCTTTAAAAGGTACGCCACGCAGGATTCTCTGTTTCTGTTTGTAAACAGGCTCACCGGCAAAACGCCAATCAATCAATCAATCAATCATTTATTTGTCACATGGATTTATACAAGGTGTCAGCTCCTTTAACTCCTAAATGCCTGGCTCGACAGTTTTCTGTTCTGAGAAAATATGATCTTTTAAAAAGATGGAAAAAAGCAACTTTGCAAGGAATGCCCCACAGATTAAAATATTAATATATAAGAGAATATTATCCCAAAAATAGGATAAAATTACCAGAAAACTATTTTCAGAAATTAGGTGACTATATATTTAAACTTGTGTTTTTGTTTTTTTAGTTGTTGTTTATTTATTTATTATGTATTTATAAGAACATTCAAGGTCTTATTTCCTTACTTTTCTTTATTGTGACTAATTTGTTTTTATGTCTTTGCTATTTTTCTCATTTGCATTTTGTTCTTTTTCTTGTCAAGATGCTTATTGCTTTTTTCCCATGCTTTTGAAAGATTTCAAGCCAACTTGTGCTCTGTAATTTACTTATTTTTTGGCATATTCTTTATAGCATTTGAGGATATTGGAGGCTTACAGCCTGCTCTTCTACCATTTTTAACTCTACTTTTGTTTAACGTATATTTATATCTAACCGAGTAATAAATTATGACATATATAGATTAAAAAGATAAGATATTACAAGATAAGACAGATAATTTTGGGGGGGATTTCATGCTTGAGTGGAATGACAGATTATTAAATCCAGTTGTTTTTTTTAATTATTAGGTCTAAATACATATATATACACATATAAATTCTACACTTAAATGTGCAGCTATTGAGGCTGAAGCCTCGGCTACATCACAGCGCCACTGATTCACACATTCAGTCCTCAACAAGGAGGCGAGGTTTTGTAATTTGAAAAGTGAAATAAGTGAAATGAGTGAAATTCCTGCCTTGAAGCAGCAGTGGAAAAAAGGGGCTCTGGATTCCTGCTGCTTACAGTCTTTGACCTGGTCTCTACCTTTTTGTGAAGTTATGGCGTCACCTGTGAGGGTGCATGCCTATAAATGTCCCGAACACAGAAAATAAGAAGGAAATCCAGTCAGAGGGCAGAGTCTTTAACTGGTGTTTGTATCAGTGCACAATCACGCCTAAAGACGGACGTGTGCGGAAAGATAATGATCATATCTGAGGGGGAGCTGGCAATGATGGGATGAGAATAAAGCGGACAGGGTTAACAGACAGTTAGAGCGGGTGATGGGTGCCAGAGGGGAGGGTGAGGTTAATGGAACTGGTGGAGTAAAAAGTGCAGGGAAGGCTGTTTAAATGGTATGTGAATTGAAAATGCCTTTTTAGCCGCTGAATCGATACGCAGTTTCTGCGTTCTGAGAACCTGTCGGTGAGCGGAGGCTCTTTTTAGAGTGAGGGCGAGGAGAAACTCAGAGTAAGGACCTTTCTCTCTACTACGTGCCCACACTCATAACAGAAATCCCATTGTGTCGACATATTCATAAGGAAAGTTCACTCTTTTTTTCTTGCTCCGCTCCGTTGCCATCCTCCCAGTCAATATAGCAAAGAAATATGCAGCTGGAAGAATATATAAGTCCTCATCCTTTCCGAGTCTCCTGGCTCGACCTGCATGATTAAGTGCACGCAGCTCAGCGCGCAGCGCATGAGTCAGTTTTCTGACATCTATTCACAGATGTTAGCTACTGCAAAATTAAAGTTGCTTGTGTAAATGCCACTGAGTCAGAGGAGGACAAAGCTGAGAGGGAGGAAGCGGACCTGCACGACAAAGGATCATTCTTACTCGTCCTCCAACACGAGGTTCATAAAGCGCTCGCACAATAACGCGCACACAAAACGGAGAGAACGGAGAGATGATTCACTCATTAGCTGAGAAAATATGAATTCACATGCCGCTGTTAATTTACAAACTGTCACTGGCAGGTGAAAAACATCCTAAATGGCCGATTTTAATTTCTAACTTCAATTAAAGGAAGCTGGGAGCTATGAAAATGTGCTGACCTTCGGGTTAATGAAGCCTCCTCAACGCAATGGCATAAACTCAAACTAAAAAATGCACGGTCGTCCGAGTTCAGAACCTTGTCCCTGACATTTTTAAATTGTCATTTTGTCTGTGTTGTGACACGTTTTTAACATTCCTTCCTAAAGCAGCAACACGTCAGAAAAGGTTTTTTGGTTTTTTCTATGAGATTTTGATCATTAATTTAACCACTTTTTCTTATTCAAAGATATAATGAAGTAATGAGAGTGAAGTCACACTCCCTCTGTGTGTCTCATAACCTGAGCTTCTCTGTTTTTTGTTGTGCTATAGCTGGAGCCGCCATGTGTTCACGTTAAAGGGGACCTATAGACGGTGTGCACGTGGCGTTACAGCACGCGGGAGTCACCGCGATCAGGCCCACTGAGTGGCAGAGGGGGCCTGAATGCCGCGAAAACACAAAAACCACATCTAAAATGGGGAGGAGCTGTTGTGAGATGAACTGTAAAAATAGATTCAACGAGCAGTCGGAGATATTTTTTTTACAGACTGCCGAAAAGAGAAGAAAATGGATCACTGCAATTTGCAGAAACATGGATTTGCGGTTCCCATTTCATATTTACTGTGCTTAAGTATCAAAAGTCATTTTCTGGCAATAAATATATGTACTCTTTGTAGTTATTTTGTGTCTCGTTGTGGTCTTTTTGCATCTATTTGTAGTAATTTTGAGTGCCTTCCTAGTCAGTAAATGTTGATTTGACATTTTGCAGCCTCTCAGTATCGCACAGAGCAACAGATGCTTCACATCAGACAGAATTGCAAACTCGTTACAATCCGTTTCCTTCTTCAGTCATTTCAAATTCAGTTTTATGCAACTATAAAAAAAGAAACAATAGCCATATAAAGGTTTTTTTTGACTGAAAGTTAAAGATTTCATCAGTTACGAAGCTCAAGAATTTCACGGTCAAGTTGAAGAACAAAAACAAGAAATAAAGCTCATAGATGGTAAGAGTACTGGAATTTTGTTCACAAGTAAAAGTACTTGTGTTAAAAAAAAATAAATACAAGGCAGGTTATGATGATATTTTATATTACTGTCAAATTACAGTCTTTCTAAAATAAATCGCAATAAATCCCAAGTAACAACGTGCAGCGACACCAGCAATATATGACCTCTTACTACCAAAACAGCAACAGATTCCATTTGCACAGATGTCAATATTCAGAGCAGCTGATTATCGATTATTAATATGCATACGCCTTTCTCAGTGTAGCTGTAAATCAATCAATAAATAAATCAAAAAATTAAAAAATCAACGAACACCTGAGCAGGTGCAACAGTCCTAATTAAACAACCTAAATTAAACTTGACATGTCAGACAACAAACACTGATGCAACATTTTTGATGATAAAAAACTAAACAATATAAGATTAGAAACGCCTTTTTGACTTTAGTCTTTTGCACAGAGCTGAACTGCGATTTCATTCACCAACAAGCTCATTCAACATGCCGAATCAGCCGAAAAACAGCCGAGACAGCAGCTTCAGAGTCACAGAGGACTTTATAACTTCACAGGATGAGTTGAGCCCCAATAATGAGTGAACTGACCTTTGTATGTAAAATCTGTGGAGTGAACCTTTAAAATTCACTTTTCAACCTTACATTCTGATATTTTATTCTGATATATTTTTTTTTTATCCAGTATAATAAACTGTATTTTTTCCATCATACGAAAGAAGTCAATATAGCGTCTTGATGCGTGTTGCATCACCTCAAACACATTTTGAGATTATTGACCTGTTTAACAGACAAATCTAAGACCGCAGCTGCTCTGAAAACTCATCAATAAGTGAGCTACTCCAGCTTTGTGTTGCTGCTGGCAAACGTTTCCTCCTTTTGTGTGTGTGTGTGTGTGTGTGTGTGTGTGTGTGTGTGTGTGTGTGTGTGTGTGTGTGTGTGTGTGTGTGTGTAAACGCTGCTGACTGAAAGAAGTGCACTCAGTTCTTGGGTCACTTCCAAGCCGTACGGAGTATAATTGATGATTTTGAGCGAGCGTTCCATCCAGATCCGTCTTTGTCATGCTCGATATATTGCATTTATTCTGTGCAAATCATCCACCCGGGGATTGATTTGATTAATGACTCAATGACACATTATATTCATGTTATCCATCGCCTCCCCATTGCTCAGCGTGGCTGTGGCGCTGTCACTGCAGAGCGCCCTACTGACCCCCGGTGGTGTGGAATTTATGGTGCAGCGCTCAGGACCACGGACAGCGTCATGAAACTGATCAGGGAGCTAATAGAGCATTGTGGGCAACATTTTGTTTGACGCATATATAATCACATCCCACAGATTTTAATAGCCTGTTAAATATTTCATTAAACTCTCTCATTCGTCAGTGTACAGTCAGGGTTCCTATATTGTCATGGACAAAAATTCAAAACTTTTCAATGACTTTTCAAGGACTTTTCTTGCCCTACTTGCCCAGCATTTTTCAACATATAAGAGTTTAACTTATAGATATATATAAGTTAAACTCTATTCAAACAAAATTTCCGCATCCCACATTATGTGTTTATAGATCGGAAATTTGAAAGTCCAGCAATAATTTGTTTTCACAGTTTTGTCTATTATAAATTGTGTAATTTTGGCTATTTTTTAAGAAATATTTCATTCAAAAATGTACAGAAACAACAACAACAACTGTCCTAAATCTTTAAGTTTTGTGTAAAAATTGCCAAAAGAAATCATTAGGAATAAAAAAAGTTGTTTTTTTTTGTTTTTTTTTTTAAAATGGCTACCAAACTATTGTAAATAAAACATGCATTCCAATCTGATTTTCTTCATTTAAAAATAGAAAAAAATCTCCAGAAATAAAAACAAAAGAAAAAAAAAAGAAAAACAATTTGAAGAAAAAAAATTGCCAAAATTTCATTTAAATAAAAAAAGCAAAAAGTTTTCAAGAAAACATACATTCTTAACAGATTTTCTTTTAAAAAATAAATAAAAATAGATCTACATACATTTTTAAGTTTTCTATAAAAATTCCTACTAAAAAAATATAAAAGAAAAAAAATCTAATTCTATTCCATGACTTTTCCAGGTTTTCCATGACCGTGGGAACGCTGTGCAATTTTTAACATAAACCTAGAAAAAGATAATTTCCCATACACAGAACTGAAATGCAGATTTTAGTGCAACATTAGGTTCCATTGCTTTTATTAAAGCTGTGAGGTCTCACACTGCAATGAAACGCAACAAAATATTGTGCACAGCTATAAATGGATCGCATGTTGTTGTTTGATTTATGCACATTTCATGCTGGTTTGTCTTGCTTTTACTTATTTTGTTTTTATTTATTCTCTATGTGTGACTGACTTTTGTTGATTTTGCGTTGTTGAGCATCTTTGAGCATTGTGAAAAGTGCTCTATAAAGAAAATGTATTATTATTATTATTATTATTGCATCTCAAAGGACTTTTATATTTTTGCAAATTGTTACTAGAATAACTGCTTTCATTTCAGTCCTCCACACTTTCATGGGCGTCTGCAGAACTGTTAATAAGCTTAAGATGACACTTTAATTCCATCTTCTGATTAATATTTAATTCCTCACAAATTTAAACATAGTTTCACGTTCCAACGAGGCTTTTTTCCCCCAGCAGTTTGCTGGCTCTAATTCTTGTTGTGCGAGCTTTATGAGTAAACACTCCTCCTGCAGAGACAAAAGTCCTGCCCTTCAGAAGGTGCAGCTGTTTGTAAGCGATGCGGTGCCAATAACGGCGGCCTCTGCTGCAGCACGCAGTCTGTAGAAGATGTGGAGCGAGGAGTTTGATTAGCCCAGAGGCTCAGCTGGGAATTCATCCGCTGCCAGCGATCAATGAGCGGGCTGCAAAGCATGCCAATCAGTTTTATTGGTTTCTCCTTGCTTTTGTGTTATCACATGCATCATCGCCGCCAATATAATATCACCTTTTGTGGCTCCGTGGCAGAGTCGGCGTGGGCGTCCGCGCTGAAATGTGATGCAGATATTCAGGCGCTCAGAGGATGAACCCTGATGACTTTGATCTCTGCACAGACGCAGGAAACACCGTGTGTTCACACGTTACGTTTGCATTTTTTATATGAATCATAGCGACATCCTTTAAATCACTTTTAAAAACATATTTTTATCAAAAGGCATTCCTAAAGTATCTTTTTAATGGATTGTTTTATTAAAATATGGAGCCTGAAATTTTTTCTTTTGTGTTGTATTTTTTCCTTTTCTAACTTTTTCTCTGCTATATTGTTCAAGACAACATAACACGACATTACAACAGAAACAAACAGTGATAAAAATTAATAGTACTAATAGTAATCAATAAAATAAATAAGTGAACAAATTTTTAAAAAAAAATAATAATGTTAATGGTAATACCAAAATACAACTACACTGAAAATAGTAATTAAAGATAATAAACATTAATTCACCAATTAATCAATCAACTAGCAACAAAAATGAAATAAAATAAAATAAAAACAAACAGTACTAAAAATTTGTAATAATAATAGTAATCAATAAAATAAATAAGCAAAGAAATTTTAAAAATTAATAATAATTGTAATACCAAAATACAACTATATTGAAAATAGTAATCAAAGATAATAAATTAATTCAACAATTAATCAATCAACTACCAATAAAAAATAAAAATAAAATAAAATAAAACAAAAAAAAAATCAAAATTATTCTTAACTATCTTACTCAAAAATCTACATAAAATAACCAATTAAAAAATAATTGGCAAAAAATAAATACCAACCAACAAACCACAGCTATTCAAAGAACACACTACATCTTCCCAGAAACACCTTCAGTCTAAACTAGAATAAAACAATCATTAAGACCACCTGTAATTACGATCAAAGTGACACATACACACATTAAATCAGGTTATGAAGTTAGACTTTAGCTCGAAGCGCGGCTGAGCCTCAGATAAAGGACACAAAGGTCACGAGGTGTCTCAGACCCTCCGCTCTGTGCTCCTCTTTACAGCCACAAACCCTTTACAATGTAGTTTACAGGCTCCCGGCTCGCTGCGACACGAGAAAAGGTGTAATTTAGCGAGAAGGTGTAATTTAGTGTCTTGTCCTGTGTAATGAAGGTCTTGTATCATTAGGTGGCCGCTGTGTCCTTCTCTGTCCTGCCCTGTGTCGGCTGTGTCCTGTTCCCCGTGTCCCGTGCTGTTAATTGCCGTCCTGTCCTCTGGAGCGGCGTCTCCAACATTCATGTGGTCTAATGGGGAAACGTAGTCTAATCCGGCGCTGCCGACCATCACGCATCACATCACGTATGAGTAATAGAACAATCACATAATCCAACATGAGGCACTTTTAAATGATCTTACAAATGAGTGTTAGTGAGCGCAGTGACGTATTTATATCTCTCACAGAAGAGGCCACATGAGAGAGGGGACACCTGACCCCGGGATGAGATGAGGGGACAGATAAAACAGGACACAGAGGACACAGGACAGCACACAGCAGCCACCTAATGGTTCAGTAAACTCATTACACACAGCGGAGGACTGCAGCTCCCCGACAGCAATAAAGAAACCAACTATGAAATTAAATTAAAGGCTCATTTTTGGTTTTACGGCATGTAAAGACAAAAAGAAAAAATGCCATATTACAGCATGGGCGGATTATGAGACAATGGGCCCCTGGGCACAGATCTGCAAAAGCCCCCCCCCACCTCCTCTACAGAGGAGCAAAACACTGACTTTGTGTGGTCTTTTGCCTCTTTGTAGTATTTTTGTGTCTCTTTGACATGATTTTGCATCTTTTTCTGTCATTTTCATATTTTTAAAGTCATTTTGTGTGTCTCCTTGTGGAGTTTTTGTGTCTTTCTAAAACATTTTTGTGTATTTGTAATGTAATTGTGTGTCTTTTTTGGTAGTTTGTGTTTCCTTTAAGTATTTTTATCTCCCTGTGGTTGTTTTGTCTCTTGGTTGTTGTTCTGTTTCTCTTTGAGATCATTTTATGGGTTTTTGGGTCATTTTTTTATCTCTTCAAAGTAATTTTGTGTCTTTTTTTGGCTGTTTTGTTTCTATTTGTAGTCATTTTGTGTCTCCTTGTGGCTGTTTTGTTCTCCTCATCATTGTTTTATGGCTGCTTGTGGCGGTGTTGCATTTCTATATTGAGCGTCTTTGGTGTCATTTTGTGTCTTTTTTAGTTGTTTTTCTCCTCTTTGTAGTCATTTCGTGTCTCCTCATAGTTGTTTTATGTTTACTAGTGTTCATTTTGTGTCTCTCTGAGAACATATTTATTGTCTCTTTGATGTCATTTTAAGTCTCCTTGCAGTTGTTTTAAGTCTGTTTGTAGTTATTTTTGTGTCTCTTTGCAGTTATTTTGCATCTCTTTGTGGTCTTTTTATGTCTGTTTGTGGTCATTTTGAGTGCCTTCCTGGTCAGTACATGTTGATCAGTGTGGTACAGTGCAGCAGTTGCTCGATATCAGACAGAATATTCACAGAATAGTCAACTCAACGTGCAGCCAGAGCAGGTGCATACAACTAATTATCAGTTATAAATATGCATACACCTTTCTCAGCGTAGCTTCACTAGAAATCAACTAGAAAAGACACGAAAGTCAGCAAACAAAACTGTCGGCAATAAATAAAATAAAATAAAAATCAATGAACACCTCGGCGGGTGCAACAATCCTTATTAAACAACAGAAATTAAACAGCTTGATATGTCTTACAGAACCGCAGAATAAAACCAACAGAGCAGACAACACATTGATGCAACATTTTTCATGCTGCAAAACTAAACAATAGGATTATAAATCAAAGTTACAACATACAACCGTTTTTTTTCTTCTTTTTTTTTTGCTATTTTAACTTTTCTCTGCCAAAAACAGAAAATGTCACATGACTTAACCCTGCAACTGCCAGCTATATCCAATCAATTTAAATTCAAAATGATGATTCAGGCCAAGCTCATATATGGTAACAAAGCAACAACATGTTTGGTGACAAACCAGATTAACCCTGAGCTCCACAGCTGCAGCCAAAACACACACAGTCAAGCAAAATTAAGCTGCTCTGCAGTTTTCACACACAAACAGCAAAGCTGCACTGCCTGTTAGCTTGAGTCTGTTGCTCTTACCTGTCAGACCGGTGAGTCTCGTGCACCGTGAAGTCCTCGGTCTCCATGAGTCCACTCTGTCCCTCTGTCCCTCTGTCCCGCAGTAAAGTTTCCCCTCAGATTCATAAAGTTGGCGCAGACACACACTCTCACACACACCTCTGAAGGTAAAACGTCCTCAGCTGGAGCATCCCGCCATACTTTTAGCGCGTTAGCATTTAGCCAGCGTCACGCGACACCCTGGGTGTGTTTGATTTGAATCACTTTAGGTAGGCTACCTGCGGGGCGGGGCGTTAAGTCAGCCATCAGTTAACGCAGACGCGATATTTTTTATAATTCTAACCATAACTATAACCCATAGGGATGTCATCCTTAGTTTGACCGCACTGTTTCGCATTTTTGTCCACTCCGCCTGGTGCACAGGTGTTACCAGGTGACTGCAGACTGTCTCCTCCCGCAGCTCCGCCCTCCCGCAGCTCCGCCCTCCCGCAGCCGCAGACTGACCTGCACCTCCTGTTTCATCACCTTTCCTCTGATCCCAGTTTTTTTATTATTCATTTCACATTTTAATGGCAGATATTCAAGATTCATTTTATTCTCTTTCACCAAAATTATATATATTGTTTCACATGCATCTATCTATCCTTGTTTGTTGTTGTTGTTTTTTTTTGTTCTTTTATTAGGGTTTTTTTTAATTTCCAAAAAAAAAAAATACATTTATAATTCTGATTATAATATATAATTCTTTTACTTTTTTCCAGCACTTTTTCCAGGTCATTTCCTTTTGTTGTTGTCATTTTTCTTCGTAAGTTTACTTTTTTTTAAAAAAATTGTTTGTTTTGATAATTTTTGATTATTTATTGCCCTTTCCCATGTTTCCCATGACTGATATATAGTTATTTAGATATAGATATAGATATAGATATAGATATAGTTATAGATATAGATTTGATATCGATATAGTTATAGATAAAGATATAGATATAGATATAAAAATATATATATATATATATATGCTGCCTCACTGGAAAAGCTTACTGGGACTGGGGCACTTAATGGAACTGAGACATCCTTAATGGTTCAGCTGTGCTTTTACTGGTATGAAATGACAAAATGTTTGTGTGGAAAAGGTGTGTTGTCACAGTTATTCACAACTTTTTCATGTTTTTACTATGTGACATATTTGACTTGAAATGTAGGTGAAGCGCCTCAATTACAAAGTCAACTTACACACTACATCATTTTATAAATGTGCAAATGTAATGCATTCAATATATAACACTCACAGGACAAAAACACAACAACCATCTATTTAAAAGTTTATTTTGCACCAACCAAAAAATATCTTGGTGCAAAAGATAAATTCCCAGTTACAACATCAGTGACAGTGCATCTCAGTAAAATAGTAATGCTCAAAAAAGAAGAGAGAGAGAAAAGGAAAAAATATCATTTACTACATCAAAATAATATCAACACCAATAAAAGCACAGTTCCTTAAGTAAAAATTTCAATGTTCAAACACAAACAACCAGTTACCTTTAAAACAGACAAAGGCGGCAAACAACAACAAGGAAATAATACAGTAACTTGCAATAATGCTTCATCTGGTAGAGAAATTTCGGTACAACCAACCTCCCAGCACCATTCACGCTCGCTCTCTCTCTCTCACACACACGCATACACACACACACACACACGAAACACACTCACAGTGCCGGTACACAAGAGCCAATTTAATCATCATCCCATTACCACAGCATTAAAATCAATTACATGTAATAAATATCAGTGAAAGCACCTTTAAAGCTGAAATGTGTTTAATTGATCAACTGACTGTGCAACATGTAAAAAAAAAAAAAAAAAGTCCAATAAAAATACATCAGAAGACTAAAATACCATTAAAACAATTTTAAAATCATTACATACATCTTTTTTTGCTTCAAATCAAGGGTGAGTATATACAGATCTCTCAGGATGGTCTCATCAGAGAAACCATATTAAAGTCATGATTACGTGTCTCATTCTGTAACATTATTTCAATTTAAAAGCCCTATAATGTTTTAAAACCACATCTGTAAAAAGATTATTGAGCGACCCTTTACAGCCCAGGTAACGACAAGCTGAGCGTGATGAGGGCCAACAACACTGTATCAAATCGGATTGTATTCGTGATAGCCGCATATGGCGCTGGTCTTATAAGGGCAACAAAAAAAACAAACTGTAATACCCTTTAAAAGTTCACAAAAGGCGACATAAACGCAAAATGCTCCCAGATCTACGTGCTCGAGCTGCGCCCGCAAGCATATAAAACATTCTGCATGACATTAGTGAGATACCAAGATACCAAAATATAGAAAAAAAGTTCTTACAGTTCATCATCACGACAGATTAGCATGCTGGAAATCGTCAGAGCGGCACAATAACGCGAGTAATTTACAGCAAGTATGACGAGAAAATCACGCTCCTTTTCATGAATGCGTCCGCGTCTTCATCTGTGCTACCGTTGGACACTTGGTTGGTACTGAGACCACTTCACGTCAAACTCTGATTGCCCAAAAATACTTTATCAGAGCCATCGATCAAGACATGCGCTCCCCGCTGTGTTCAACGGGATCTGTAGAGTTGGTAGTGTCCTCGAGGCGCAGCAGTTCGGACTGACGCAGAACTGCACCTAAAACTACAGCGTCCTCTGCTCTCAAAGGTTTTACAGAACATAAACAGTTCCCTCTGCGCTCAGTCCTTCCAGCAATTTGCCTTTTCTTGATTATTTACATTCTCTGCAAATAGTGCAACAACAAAAATATCTAAATTTATACAAAACTGCTCTCTGCCTACACGTGGCGCAACACTGTGGCTTAAGATTGGCAGATTTTTGCCAAAAATTACATAAGTGGCAAAGTTTACAATCACGGAGCCCCTAAAGTCCCAAAAGGTGATGTTTTTTAATCTTGGGCGCACAAGTTATCTTCTGGGAACAAATTATTATCTTTTGGGAACAAGTTATTATCATCTGGGAACAAATTATTATCTTTTGGGAACAAGTTATGATCGTCTGGGAACATGTTGTTATCTTTTGGGAGCAAGTTATTATCTTGTGGGAACAAATTACTATCTTTTGGGAACAGCTTATCACCTTGTGGGAACAGGTTACTAATTTTTGGAAAGAATTATCATCTTATGGGAATACATTATTATCTTGTGGGGACAAATTATTATCTTTTGGGAACAAGTTGTTGTTTTTGGGAACAAATTATCACCTCATGGGAACAAATTCATACCTTGTGGGAAAGAATTATCATCTTTTGGGAATAAATTATCTTAAGAGAACGCGTTACTAATTTGTGAAGACAAATTATTACCTTGTGGAAAATAATTATTATCTTGTGGGAGCAAACCATTATTTTGTCAGTACAAAGAATACATTTGTGGGAACAAATAATTATCTTGCAGGTACAAATTAATATTATTAGAGAACAAATTATTATTTTGTGGACAAATTACTATCTTGTGGGGAAAAAAACAATATTTTGAGAAAACAAACTATAATTTTGTGGGAACAAATTAATATCTTGTGAGTACGAAGAATACATTTGTGGGAACAAATAATTATCTTGTGGGAACTAAATTATATCTTATGGGAAAAAGTTATTATTGTGTGGGTACAAGTCATTAATTTGTGGCAATACATTTTTATCTTGCGGGAGCAAATTAATATAGTGAGAGAAGACATTATCATCTTGTGGAAACATAATAATGTCTTGTAGGTACAAGTTATTTATTTTATGGAAACAAGTTACTATCTTATGCCCAAAGATAGTAATTTGATCCCACAAGATGTTTTTTCGGGACTTTCGGGGCGCCGTACAAAGTCACTAGATACAATCAAAGATTAATCCTGCAAATTCCTGGAAGGACTTTTCATTTGCTTTTGTGCAAATTTCTGTGTAATCACAACGGCTCATCTGATAAATTCACTGCTCTGCTGTGTATATATAGATATGGCTTCTGCTCATTTATGGCTCCTTTTTCCCTTTATCCCTATATTATAGCCAGGCACTGTTTCTGACACACAGTGAAAACAGGTAAATGTCTCATTTTTTAACTTTTAGTGTATGACGCTGTCACCATATTATGGTAAGTGAATACTGAGTAATAATATTTTTTCTCAAGGCCACAGATTTCTGTGCATCTTAAAGATGCCAAACTAGATTTCTACCGTCTTTTCTTCCATCTGCTCAAAGATAATACAGTTTGGTTTGGGGAGAACATGGCATGTTGACAGAAGTTGTCGTAAAAACATGCAGTTTGATTTCTTCTTGAAAACACTAACCTAAACCAGTCTTTTGGTTTGCCAGTATGTTTCTTTTTTGGAACTGGGTGACCCTATCACCACCGGAGGACATCGTGTTTCCAGTTTAAGCACATACCTCTCCGTCTTCCTTCTGTTCTTCTCCCCTGCTGTTCAGGCTAGCTCTGCTTCGGGGTCACAGTTTGCTTTGGCTGTGTTTTAGATGCTGTTGCAGAGGCAGAGGAGGACGTGGAGGAGGACGAGGAGGAAGAGGACGAGCTCCACCGCGTCTCCACACCTGTGCTCGTCATCTTCAGCTTCCTGCGTTTTGCGAGGGGAGCGTTGTCGACACTTTTCAGAAAGAAGCCCTCTCTCTTACCTCGGTTGAAAGCCTGATGAGAGACGGAAATGACCAAAGAAGATGATGATGAAGCACAGTAAGGTCATGCGCTGATACTATTTTAAACCCTTAAATAAGCAGGCACATATGAATATTTTGGAAAATATGTTAATTACTATTTTCTAATGTATCTAAACTAAATTACATGATTTTATTTTTTAAATATGACCTTACGATTATTATGATTATGATTATTATTATTATTGTTGTTATTTCAATTACTTGCATAGCAGGGTAGAGGAATTTGGGCATAATTGTACATATGTATACAATTATACAATTATGCTCTATATCTGTTAAATCAAATTAAACACAAATATATATATATATATATATATATATATATATATATATATATATATATATATATCAAATACGACCTTTAGTTCCCAAATTAAAGTTTAGATCTCCTGAAATCAATTGTCCATTTAAGGTATAAATCTAACACCTTCCCCTTTATCGAAGTATTCATGTGCCAACATTTAAAACATTTTACAAACAATTTATTTTCTTACATTTCTATCATGTTTTGCATACAATTATTTTAAGTGGAAAAAAAGAAAAATAATTAACATAAAGTATGTTTTAAATGTTTGAAACAAATCTAATCTTTAAATGAACAATAATATTATTTAGAAACAAAACTTTCAATTCCTGTTTTAATAGTATCATCTTCACTGTGGTGACGCGACACTTTCAGTATCCTTTCATGAAGAGTCGCCGTTAGTGCAGCGCAGAAGTTTTCTGGTGCAGTGAAGAAAATCGCTGTAGCAGCCTCTAAATCTGATCAACCATCAAGTAGAAAAACAATAAGAATAAAAAAATGAATGTTTTTTATATTAGTTAGTTTTGGGGTTTTTTTGTTGGTTTGTTTTTTGTTATTACTTTGTTTCTTCCCTTTCTTTCGTTCGTAATGTATGAATGATTTTGCAAAAAAGGCTTTGTATTTTTTACTCTCTCTCTCTTGAATTGTGTTGTCCAAAACAAAAAATAAAAAATAAAAAAAAAATGTCAGTATGCTGTGCTGTATGATGTGTACTAATTTGACTCCAATAAAACCTCGAAAAAAAAAAAAACAACTTGAAAACAAAAATGAAAAAACAACATCACGTACCTCATGGCAATTGACATTGTTCACGTAGGATTACATTTTAAATTTTGATACAAATGCTGAGTATATTTCTGAATGTTGGCATGAAGTCACATGACCTCTCGCCCCTCAGTTTTTGTTAAATGACTGTATCTCCCAGCATAAAGAAACCATTTAAGTGGAAAGAAGAGATTTCGCAGACAGCGATGTTACCTTGTAGGTGGCGTTGACGTAAGTGCGGACAGTCGGCCCACTGGACTCCAGCACATCTGGAGTGCACAGAGGAGTGGTGGACATGGACGCGCCGCCCTGAAGCCAGCCGTTCTCTTTCAGATCCGAGAGTTTGAGACGCATCTCCGGGTCCACCGTCAGCAGACCTTCAAACACAGAGGACGTGGTCAAAGGAGCACAAAGGCAAGAAAAAAATGTCTCTATCATCCTTTTTTATTTCTTTTCTTCCGTTATCAGATAACCTAAACACTAAAATAAAAGATTTCCCCCTGACTTTGCTCATTTGTTCTGACCAACATACCATCAATCTGACAAATAAAAGCCTCAAGTCTCAATTAGAGGCTCAGTCTTGCTGGAGATAACCTTAGTTAGCAATGACACGTACAAATATGTACATATGTTTAAACTTTTGTCAATATGTGCATGCTTTACACATTTACTTTCTCTTTTTGTTTTGTTCGTTTTATTGGTAGTATAATCTTCTCATGTTTTTGAATAAAATATTTGATCAGTTTCTTAAATAATTTGATTGTATTTCCATCTTTGCTGAGCAACAGTTTTGTGTGAAAGGAATTTAAAGCCGGTCGCACCAAAATCAGTGCATGCACACAGGTTAACAAACACTGGTAAACCTGCTAAATATAGGCGATTTACAAACTGCTTCTTTTGTTTTTTACACTTGCCCAACCCTCGCACGTACTATGTTAGTTACATAATGTGTCCCAAATACACAAAACTAACTGCTCTTGTCACTTCAAACTTTCTACATCGCATACCTTTAACGAGCTCTTTGGCATCCTCCGATACGCCCTTCCAGGCCTCCCCATCCAACGAGAAATCGCCCTCCTTAATCTTTTGCATGATGTCAGCAGCGTATGATGAGGTCATCCCCCGCTGCTCGCTCTGAAATGGCACCTGGCCTGACAGCATGGTGTACTGATGGAAACACACACAGAGAGTCATTAGTACTTCAGTTTGCCTTACCGATGTGATTAAATCAGCGGTTTTTAGATGAAATTACCAAGATGACCCCGAGACTCCAGAGGTCGCAGGCTTTGTCGTATCCCGCGCTCTCGAAAAGTTCAGGTGCAGCGTACTGCAGCGTGAAGCAGGGAGTCTGCAGGGGGGCGCTGCCTGCAGGGCACAGGCGGGCAAACCCAAAATCTATTACTTTGAGCACCGAGTCCTCCCCCTCGCCTGCAAATAGCACGTTCTGCAAGAGAAACAAATCAAATCCATCATCATCCTCTCTTGTTTTTCTTTACTTTCTACAATCAGGGCACCGTTTTTTTGAACTGTTTGACACCAGAGCAAAAAGCTCTGATTTCTTTCAAAATCATAGGGGAGAAAACAATGAGCATCTCAACAACATATGGCCCAAAAAATAGCAAGAAATTTGTTAAAAGTAGGGCGCCAGGTAGCTCAGTTGGTAGAGCGTGCACCCCTTATTCAGAGGTTTGCAGCGACCCCGGGTCCGACTCAGACCGGTGGCCCTTTGCTGCACGTCATCCCCACTCTCTTTTATCTCCATTTCCTGTCATCTCTCCAGCTGTCATATCTAATAAAGACTATGAAAGCCAATAAAATGATATTTTATTTTATCAAATTATTTCATTTTATTTCAATTTTTTATTACTTTTATTGGTTTTGACTTAGGATTACTTTTACTTTCACTGGTTTATTACTTTATCTATTACTTTAACTCGTGTGTTATCATCTCTAATTTGACTTTTATTTTATTTAATTCTGTTTTTAGGTTTTTTATTCATTTAAATTAATTTTTTTTTTGCAAATTATCAGTTGTGACTCACATGTCTTGCATCCTGTATGGTTTTATCCTCATTTTGATCTTTTGTTATGTTTTTATTCTTATTTTAAAATGGATTTGATTTGCTTTTATGGTCAGTTGACGGCTCTGTTCATGTTTGTGACTGTGCAGCACATTGTGCTTCCATCTGGAATAAAATGTGCAATATAAATAATGTTTTGCTCTCTTGTTTACTGAACACCGTGGGTTGGTATGTTTCTGCGCAGAGTGTATGCTTTGCACACGTGTTTGGCATTTTTGTGCCCAGTGCAGCACATGTGGTGCAAAGGTGGGAGCAGAGGGCAAACAGATGGGAGCTTCATCCAAACAAGCCACATTTATTTGTTGATATTTTAGTGAAAATTAGATTAGATGCAGTAGGACGCTGGCTTTTTCCACATTTGACCATGATTCATTATTTGGTATTTCTGTTAATAAACTCAACACTTTAGATAAACTGTGCAGAAATTATGGAACAGTGTAGATAAACTGTTTTAATTAAAAACTCTCCGACCAGTAAAAGCATTTAGATTGGCATCAAAAATAAAAGTTGTTGTGATTACAACATGCATCTCCGTGCAGGACTTAAAGTTAATGGGTGATTCTTACCACTATCTGTCATTCACAGCTGCTTTATACTACATGAAAGCCGTCTCCTTCAGTTAATTAAATCCCACGGCCATCTGAAGGCTGCAGGATATGTGTGTGATAAATCTGCAGCCCTCATTTTGAAAAGTGCTGCGCTGCAGCGGAGACATTACGCTCTGTCGTCCACTGTGTTTACCTCGATTAAATCATGTGCAAATGATGCTGCACAATAACCACACTAATGTCCCATCACATCAGCTCTGACTCCGTATTCAGCCACGTTAGGCGAGACATCCTCAGGGCTCAGAGGACACATGCAGTTCACAGTGAAAAAATACTGAGACAATTAAAACTTCACTCTGTTCTCGTTCCCTCTCATTCTCTCTCTCACCACATTATTCGGGCCAATAATTCCACTTTCATTTCTTTTTCACATCTAACTTATCCAGAAAAGGTTTCATTTTTAATTACTGAAATGCATTTTTAATTTCAATATCATGTCACAAAGTTGAAATATGGATGTAATGACTTTGGACAAATGTTTTAATCTGAACCGAATCACACATGCAGCAGAGTTATTTTAACTTTTAATTTTTTCATTTTTGTTTTCTATTCAGTTTTGTTTTAGAAACTTTCCAGCACAAGAAAATGACCTGAAACGAGTTTGTTTTAAAAAAACAAAAAAACTAATCATGGAAAAAGTGCTCAAGGCAAATAATATTTCTGTATCTCATATTAAATATGTAATTATGATAATGAGAAATATTGATTTTTCACTGGCTTTTTTTCTTTTTCTCCCTTGACATTCTCCCTAGCTTTTTAAAATATAATTTTTTAAATCTACTAATTCAATTTGTGGTACATTTCTTGCCAATCTGCCTTTTTTCCCCTTTTTTTTTTAAGAATTCAAACCAATTAGTTCAGCGTTCAAAGATTTAAACACTGGTGAAAGGCGTCAAAAAACGGCACAAGAAAAGTGATATCGCTCCAGGTTTCAAAAGGCTAACTAAAATGTTTATTCATACCTAGTTTTAGCTCATGATTTAGTTATATTATTATTTATTATAATAAGGCAACATTTCTTAAATGGGGCTACGGGTACTCTTAGGGGTTTTCTGGAGTTCTTCTGAATTAACATTTTTTTAAAATGTTAATTTAAAAAAATATTAGCCATGCATAATTTCGAAATAATTATACTACACAAAAAAATAATAAGTTTAATAAACCACATTTTATTTTCAATATTCTTATTTTTGCAATCCTTCAACTGTCACAACAAACAGTCAGATTCACACCACATTTACTCACTGTCGGTTTCTATCAGAAATGTTTTACACTGGGATACTGAGCTGAAAAAAATATTGTAAAGGAGGTACAATACTGGAAAAAAAAAGTTTGAGAACCACTGTTATAAAGAATTAATAAAGTTATTAAATTCCAGCTCACCTCTGGTTTGAGGTCTCTGTGCACGACTCCCGCCTCGTGCATGAAGCTGACAGCTGAGACCAGACTCTGTAACAGCTGACTGGCCTCCGCCTCTCCAAACAGCTTCTTCCTCTTGATCCTTTCCAGCAACTCGCCGCCTCTCAGGAGCTCCATCACTAAATATGTGTGATACTGACAGAGAAGACAAGTTTATTTAATGGTTTACACCCTTCAAAGTACACACAGTATATTCATGACTTTCTGTGATGTCTTTTCTGTGACTGCTGCAAATCTTTTAAGATGTTTTATATAAATAGTTTTATGATATTATCATTTAATTTTTGTTTTTAACTTGTTTTTTTTTGGGGGGGGGGGGGCAAACTGAAGATGTACAAAACATCAGGTAAAAGGTACAGCGTATATATATATATATATATATATATATATATATATATGGAAAATATAAGTAAAACTGCAGTATACAAATTATAAAAATGATACAGACAAGAAAAAAAATTGGTAAATAAATAAATAGGCAGCAAGAAACCCAACAAAACAAAATATATAAAGAGAAAAAAAAACAACAGATGTACAAACATACAAATATACAATGCAATCAGTCAGAGGATTTGGGTAAGAAAGTGGCATAATTTTCCAAAAGCTTGACAGTTTTATTGCAATTAATTAAGCTGACTAACATAAAAAGAGCTTTCAGTTCCAGCTGACGAGTTGACTTCTGTATGTGAATGAAAAATGCAGCATTTCAAAATCAATCTAAAATTGTAATAGAATTATTATTAGTAGTAGTAGTAGTACCTACTACCTGGTAGTAGCTGTACCTGATCAGTGTAGACTTCGTACAGCTTGACGATGTTTGGGTGAGTCTCACATTGCCTCAAAGCAGCAATCTCCCTCTGGGTGTTTGCCTCCATCCTGACAGTCAACACAGTCAGTTAAAAACAAACTTTACACTGTCAGATGGTACAGTGTCACTGTAAAGCACAGCTAGGTACAAAAACTCAGAGCTGCTACTAAGGCGGTGCATCGTATCTCCGCTCACCTGCGGCTGACGATCTTGACGGCGTACTCGTGACCAGTCTGCTTGTGTCGGCATTTCCTGCACACGGAGAAACTGCCCTCGCCGAGGGGTGGCCCATGAAGACACAGCTCATAGTGCTGAAAAAACTGTGATTCCTGAACAAAAAAAGGGATTGTGTGAGTCACAGTTGGCTGTTGTTTAAGAGAGATGTGCTGTTAGTTTGGGGTTTTGTTATTGTGCAATAGGATGCAGCTTTCAGTAGTGTGAAAAGGATTTTGGTGTGCATTAACCAGAATGTGATACAATCTAAAAAGTCAATGTTTATGTTCCCATGAAAAGTCTGCTGTTGGCTTTACATAGAGATATAATTTGATATTTGATTGAGATAACATTTGTCCTTTATTATCTATAACTGCAATCATACTGTGGGGTTTTCCTTCATGTAATGAGCTGTAATACACATTTTTGATGTTAAATAACTATTTGAAAGCAATCAGAGGGTAAGATTTTACTGTTTTTGGCTGAAAACAAAGAGGCAGCTTTACTTTGTTTAGTCTAATGTGCAAAACATCAACGACACAACCTAACCAGAGATTTTTCAGATTTTAAAGATACCAAAATATTTCTTTCCCATTTTTTCCCTTTTTCTTTCTTTCTTTATTTCTATTGTTTGTAACCTGCCAAGGGACTACAGATGTAAATTAGCAGTCCTGCTAACTCATATTGACGTTTGTATTTTACACTGATGTTCACTGACATGCCGTGTCCTTTTTAAATAAACATTAAATAATATAAATTATGAACAGTTATATAAACATTATAAACATTATTACAGTCTCCTCCTTATTGTGATATTTCTTCAATTTTGACTAGCCCTTGAAATAATGCGACAAAATATGCTGTGAAACAAGGTCAGCCAATTTTTGTTGATACAATAAGTTCAATGAACTAGTTTCTCTTCCTGTTTTCCTTCCTGTGTGTCCTCATTAACAAACACCACTCAGCCTTTTTAAAACACTGTTTTAATTTTGTCTAGACCACAGAAGTCTTTCTCATACAGATGCACCTCTCTACCATAAAGTAAAGACCAAAAACTAAATGCCAACTTTAAATTGTGAGCAAAAATTCACTGGTTCAGGGTCCGTACCTCTAACATCGCACTGCGTTGGACTGAGGCTGAAGCTGGACGATCGGCACCGATATGGGACTGTACGAAGTCTCCCATGACTGCGTTCTTGTTGAACAGGATGGAGGGAGCAATAAACGAATAACCCTGAAATAACAGAGAAGTCATGTTAGGTTCATGACGAGGCAGTACACTTTGAAATGTCTGCTATGAAAGAGCGAGAGCAGACTGCCTAAAATCAGACACGATTCAAGGAAAAAAAACTTACCTCAAACTAGGGGTGAGCGATATGGCTTTAAAATAATATCGCAATAATTGAAGGCCATATCGCAATACACAATATATATTTCAATATTTTTAAATGTCCTTAAAATTAATGTTAACTACTAAAATACAAAATATTGAATAAACTACAGTACTATGAAGTTGAATAAAGTAGCTACTGTTATACAATTAAGTTGAACACAGTGCTGTTAAAATAAATTAATAAAATAGATTTATAAGGGATTTAAATAAAGTACTTTTGTGACAAAACTTTCAAAAGTATTGTAATTAAATCAAAGTGGAAAAGCCTCGCTTTTTGTGTGTGTGTGTGTGTGTGTGTGTGTGTGTGTGTGTGAGAGAGAGGCAGCAAGCCTTAGGAAAGAGAATCAAAACGCTGGTGGCTTATTAAAACAACGTGACAATTTATACTTGATGCTCACGAATCGTGATAAAGTCATTTCATATATCGTACATGGAACAAGTCAAAATATTCGAAATATCACTCACCCCTAACTATAATCTGAATTACTGTTAGGCAATCATTTACTTTGTCAGAATAATTGAATTTTCAGATGGTTATATATATTTTACTTGGAAATCTGTCTTTTCTAACGGTCAAGGTTGAGCAAGCAGACGCTAACCTGGAACAGGCGATCAGTGCTTGGGGGCGTGCTCGCCGGAGAGTAGACGGGATCCATCCCCGTGAACTCCTCAGCAAAATTCCCTACGTCAAGTTCACTCTTCAGCTCTGGCTTGAATGGACTTGCCACCTTTTTCTGTGCCAGGTCAGCCCAGTTCAGTCCCTGTTTGGTGAGGAAGCAAAAAAGCAGAGGAGGAGTTACGGATGAATGAGAAGAAGTGACAGAAAGGAGAAGAGCGACACAAATTGACTGGCTGTTGAGGTGAGTCGGACCTTGAAGAAGGGATGTGCTTTAATGTCTTCAGACCCTCGCGGTCCAGAGCCCAGCCTCTTGTGGGGATCTTTCACCAACAACTTCCTCAGCAGGTCCTGAGCGGTGGATCCGATCATTGAGGGGAACGGCGGATCACAGCGCAAAATACGTCTGGTGGAAGGACGCAATAAAATAATGCCCATTCAGATGGCATAATACCCTCATAACATACTGTATGACAAAATCCCAAAGCAGTTTCAAGTTATTCACTGTGGTATGACCTGGGCCACACTGCCTATGTGAGGAGAGCGTTTGTATCATGGAGAGTGTTTTTTATTTGGGCGTCCACAAGTTAGAGCAGCCACACAGTCTGCATGAGGAGCGCAGGTGCAGCGCGGCTGCTGCTCTGCTGCGGCACATGAAGAGACTCAGAGTCTCGCTGATACTGACTATGTGATGCATGGTTTTCAGCGAAGGTAGACAGTGGAAACTTTTTATAGTCATGCTGACTAAATGCAAACTTTTACTGCAGTTTTAATGTGTACATCTGTCAGACATGAGAAAATATAAATAAATTTGCTTTAACTCAACCTTTCCTGTTTCTGATTCAAAACAAAAGCCCTCTGACAATGTTCCCATCATTAGAAACCCTTCATTTTTTCCCACAAGGCTTTTTAATTGTGCAAGATTGTGCTGTTGACAATTCAGTGGCTTGCATGGCTCCATAAATTACTGGAGTATTGGTTTTTAATTGTGGATATACAGTAGTTAATTTTAGCAGGTAGCTCTGCAGCAGCGCCGCAGCAACAATGCTGTCTGAGTGAACACTGCGGGCAGCAGCAGTTCAGCGAGATAGCCGTCACGCGTGGATCACGCGTGCAGTGAGGCCAGGGTGTGAGGATAAAAAACGTATAACTCACAATTCCAAGTTGTGCCAGATTAATCAGGAGATACCTCCAACACAATGTCTGAGATCATTTTTATGATCTTAAAATGAGGAAGGTTGATCATCTAAATACATGTTTTATGGAGATGGAGGCAGCTGCACTCACTTTGACACCTCACTCTGGGAGTTCCTCTCCCCCTCCAAGGTAAAAGGAGACGCTCCTGTCAGAAGTTCAAACATCAGGATCCCAAGGCTCCACCAGTCTACAGACTGAAGAAGAAAACAAGTTAAAAAAACATTACAGGAAAAAGGAAAAAATATGAGTATATATGGCACCCGCTGTGTTTTTGTTAAATTGAACCTGGGTTGTCTGTTATGATACTAATTGCCTTCCATAACAACAAAGTTGGTGACATGAAGCCTCAAAGGGACACCTGATACTTGTTGCTGCATGATAAGCGTGACGTATATGCATAGATATGTTTTGACCAAATATATTTTTTAGATGATTAGATGATTTAGATAATTTAGTTAAGGTGCTTTCCCTGAAGCAGCAGACACACAGAAGCCCAAGATGACAATGCGAGCGTTTAAGCGTCACTTCAATGGGAACTCGGCGATGCCGTAGATGGCCACGCTGTGTCTTTGTCGCTCTTAGGCCAGAGATATACTTGCTGTTTAACCTTGTGTTCGTGTGCACATCCAGCTGCGTCGTGAGCATTTTTGAATATATTCTTGCCTACGCATAACGCGTGTTACTGGAGCATACCTCTAGACGGCACACAAGAGTTCAGGCCTATACAACATGTAAACAACAGACATGGTGGCACTTTAGGAAGTTTCTATCATGTTAAAGCTGAGCTCAAGGCAGAAAAGGCGAAAACATCGGCGGTACCTAAGGCCAGTCGGGACAAAGGGGGAGTACGTGTCTCTTGTGCTGCGATAGGTTGATGGTGAAAAGCACCACCAGTACTTTCACATACAGTCATCTTGCATCCATGTCGCCTGAATTTCTGAGGATGTGCACATCCGACATTTATTTACCTTGCCGTGCCCGGATTTCCCCCTGATGATTTCAGGCGCCATGTACTCAATGGTCCCACAGAAAGAGTAGGTCCTTTCCTTCTGTAGAGAGGAGAAAGGGAAGACCACAAAAACACATCTTATATAAAAAATGTATTGTGATTGTAATAAGAGATAACACACATCCCATGTATCTTTGAGGTCTAGATTTTTAGTATCAAGGTAATGTACCTCTTCTTCAAGAAACTCCTTGCTGAGCCCAAAATCCGTCAATACCACATGGCCTTCACTGTCTAGAAGAATGTTTTCCAACTTAATGTCTCGATACACGATCCCAAGCTGAACAAAAAAACGTGACAACTTTAGCAACGACATTCACAAAAATTAAAGAACGATTCTAGGATTTCAGCGTGTTTCTGTGTCTGCAAAATTTTGGAAATTATGCAAGTCTTTCCCAAAACATAAGGCATGACAATATATAAGCTAGTATGTTGGTGCACTGTCTCTGTAAGTTTGTTTTGTCTTTCTTCTGGTATCCAAAAATCAATAAATGTAGCTCTAAGTTACAGAGCTGGAAGGAGCAACACCCACCTTGTGCAGGTGCTCCAGAGCCAGGATGATTTCCCCAATATAAATCCGCACCGCCTCCTCAGAAAAGTGATCCCGCTGGTACAAATGAGTGAACATCTCCCCGCCGCTCACGTAGTCTGCACTCACACACACAGGCAAAGACACAGGGAGCTTGAATAGACATCATGCAAAAGTTACACAAACACACGTTATGCACAACATGCCAACAGACAGACAAACAGTAATAGACAGAAAATAAAGAGAACATCTCTTCAGCGCTTCAAGACCGAGGAAACAAAGAGTTCTCCATGTTTGGCTGCAGCGTGCCGTCACTCACCCAGGATGAGATGCAGCTTGCTCTGCGTCTGAAAGGCGTAGTGGAGCGTGACCAGGAAGGGAGACTGTCGGATGTGCTCCAGCACCTGCCTCTCTGTGCGAGTGTGTTCTGTCGTCTTTGCCTTTTGAACAATAGCTGCTTTCTTTAACACCTGGGGTAGTCATCAAAATAAAAACAAACTTTCCATCAGTGTATGAAGTCAACACCAGGACAATCTAGACACCATTAATAAAAAATAATTCAAAGATCAGATAAAGTAAAATATTCCATTAATGCAACACAGCAATGTGTCTATACATACAGCAGCAAAAAGAGATGTCAAAATCAGAATATTATCTGTATGTGAGACAATTTTAGGTTGTTTCTCAGATTTTTGGACATTTCTTAGATGTTAGGAAGTTTAAGGATTTTAGGGCATTTCTGGAATTTTAGGACGCTTCTTGGATTACAGGACATTTCTAGGAGTTTAAAACATTTACCAGATTTTAGTACGTTTTCAGGATTTTAAGATATTTCTTGGATTTCAGGATATTTCTGGGATTTTGGGACATTAGGGGCTTCGCTAGGGTGCAGGGATCCTCCACTGGCACTTTTTTTAAATAAACATGCTCTATTTTTTGCCGTTTTATGCACTCTGGCACCTTATGTATACTAAAACTAAAAAAATGATTCCCAGTGTGAATCACTTTATTTTTATTGTGAATTAGAAAATCACTGGGGGACCACCCAGCACCCTATCTGGAGCCAGATTTGGTCCGCATGTAGTAAGTTGAGTATCACTGCTTTAAGAACACTGGTATTTGTATCTGTATCATATAATTTAATGATACTCAGCCCTACTGACAAGGAGGTAACAGGAAAATCAGCGAAACACATTTTAAAACCAAGTGTAAACAGTCGAAGAAACTGTTTTATAAATTACATTTAGTTTAATATTTTAAACAAATAGTCTCACCTTCATGGCATAGAGCTGGCCCACATCGTGGCCGGTGTTTTTCCTGACCAAAAACACTTTCCCATAAGCTAGACAAAGACACAAAGATATTTCATCAAGTCATTCAAATTACTTTCAAGTACCAAAGTGAAACTCAACTGGAACATATGCAAAAACATTCCTGCAAACCAAATTTAATCAGGTGTTGTTTTGTTGACAGAAACAGCCTCTCGCATCTCTCAGGTATTCATTATGGATGAGATCTAATAACAGAGACATATGGTCGACCACTAAACATTCAAGTACTTCTTATGCTGTCTTGATGATTTGAAAGTCCCAAATTCGTGATATGGTTGTTAAGAAATGTTTTACCGCAGTATTTAAGTCACGGGGGACGCTTTACAGTCTGCGGAAATCAATTACAAACACTTAGTTGCCCTTAAGGTACTTTGGCAGGAAAATAAATCAAAGTGGAAAATAAATAAATAAAATCTGCTGCGGGTATATGTCATGTTGACATCTTACTCGAGTATTTATTAACAAATTTGTCAACAATTACATGTATACTTCATATATTGTATGCTTCACGCTTACCTCCAGTGCCCAAAACTTTGAGCAGCTCAAAGTTCTCCATGCCAACCCGCTCAGTGTGACCTGTGAGGTTAGCTATACGCAGACAGAAACAACATGGTTAAAACATTCAGTATGTGCTCAAACATAGACATTGCAAAACATAAAGATAGGAAGAAACATTTCAAAAATAGATATGCATCTCTTGTGCTGTCAAACTTTTAAGAGATAAAGAAAAAACTAACAGCTGCACACTTTCTCTTGAGATACTGACTTAATTTGAGAACCCAGAAGGATACTTTTATTGAAAACTGGACAAAATGGATAGTGCATGTTTCAAGTATCAGACCTGATTTTGTGCAAATAAATATTAGAAACACATTGTAGTGTAATTAATAGCCATCCAACGTCTAAGTGTGTATGTTTTGATCCAATACCCTTGTTTACAGAACAAATGTTTTCATATGTCTCTCAACTTAGTTTTAACTGTTATTTTATTTCAGATTTTTATCTGCTTATTTACTTATTTTCCTTTTCATGTGATTAAACAGATTAGAAATGACAGCACTAGGGGTCAACTGATACTGGTTTTTCAGGGCTGATACTGCTTATCAGACGTTAATGAAACTGTTGGCCAATATTTGGAACTGATAGGAATTTTTTTTGTCAATATTTAAACATTTGAAATATTACGAACTCCAACACAAAACCCCAGCAAATGTTTAATCAAAACTGAAATTTTCAAAGATATATACAGGAAGTTTCCATCAACTTTTTTGAATAAAGTCAAGTGAAAAGTTAAATAAAAAATAATTAATAAAAATAGCCCCTAAGATTTCACAAATTAAAATCATCCTATGTTGACACTTTCTTTGCACATATTAAATAATTGATTTTATCTGCCGTCATTAAAATAAAATGTCAACACAGATAAACGGCAAAATGCCAAATATCCGACCCAATAATCTGCTGACACCTAGACTACACATAGTAATTTCTAAATCTGCAGAGATAAATTAACTCTCTTAGAAAGCAAATTAAAGAAAATACACATGTATTGATCAAATGATGGAATTAATTATAGTGTGCAGGGGTTTCTATATTAATGACACTGCCTCCTTTTTGTTTATAAAGCACTACTCAGACTGTTATCCACCTACCTAACTTCTCTTTTAAAAATAAAATCTCCTCTCATTCCACACACTCACAGGAATTTTTATCCCTTAAAAACTCCTCAGGTCTGTACTGAGCTTTATAAATGAACTTTTTTTTTTGCACCAAATAATTGGAACAATTTACAAGAGCTATTGATATTAGATAGGTATGTGTCTGTAGATCTCTTTAGCTGATTATTATTTACTGTTTTTTTTTATTGTCATCATCTTTTCTTCTGTCCTGTTATGCATTTTTGTTTCACTGGTTGCAGATTTGTTTGCTATTTAATCTGTTTCATGTTTTTTTTACTGATTTTATTGCAATTTGTGACTTTTAATAGCCACTGTTTACTTTTGATGAATTTGTTGTTATCATATGTTGTATATCCTCTAAGCCCTCTGAATGTGAATCCAGGGCACTGCTGTAAAAGAGCTTCATGCTCAATTTCCCCTAAATAAACAGTGGTTGATGATGATATTTGTGATTATAAACAGTAAACTCGACTTACCATTGGTGATTTGATGCTTGACGGTGCAGGCCTTTTCATTTGTTTTTGTATCAGAGTCATCACTGCTGTCAGATGCGTCCCCAGACATAACTTACAGAAAAGTAGACTGTAGCCTGTACAGACTGTTTACAATGAACTAGGTGTCTAAATATTTTTGGTAGATACAATGCCTTCTACAAGCATCTACTGTGGCTGCATGATAAAGAAAACAAAGATTACCGAGATGACCGGACAGCTGTGTTTTTTAGACAATACTGCTGCCCTAATCCCCGTGCGTTTGACATCCTGCTGTTTAGCATTATTTATCTCACAAAACAGACACGATATTCAGATTACAGCTGTTTATCGGCTACTGCTTGCTTTAACAAAAATGCTGATTTTCTTTAAGTAACTGTGTGTCAGTTACAGTGAAGTTTAAGTGGCTATCGTTAGCATTAGCTCAACAGTAGTCATTATTGATCAGTTAGCAATAATAACGCTGGTTTTAAATGAACCGTTAATTAAAAATAACGCGTTATTGGTGATAACGTAAACACACACGATGCTAGTTAGTTAGCACACTCGCTACAATACTAAAATGTTACCTGGCTAGCCCGGAATGGTTGTAGTAAATTAAACTAGCAGTTAGCTAAACGAATTGTTGCCCGTCAAAGTTTGAACGTTAGCTAATGTTTGGTTAGCATCGTTCACTGGCCTCTTCACGTATCAGCGATTAAAAAAAACATGTCGGAAACGGCAGTTTGAAGAGGTCCTCGTCTTCTTTGTCTCCGCTACAGCCACGTTATTAATTCGTCCATTGTAAAAAAAAATATCCACGCCTCAGTTTAGGTTTTTTGTCAGCGGTTAGCTAAATGCTAACACCAGGATGCTTTCGACACAACCTGGGCGACGGTCAGTCACGTGAGCACCCGGTGTGGGCGGGGCCACGCTGACCTCGGGACACCCTGGAAGTTGGTGTTTTTTTCCCCAAAAAATATTATACATTTTTAAGTAAATTGTGCTCATTTCTTCTGCATATCAAATTAAATAATTAACCCTTAGAGCCCGCATTAATACTACACACACTGATATCGTTCTGCGCACAAAATACGCTTTTCAAAATAAAGCTTGATTATACATATTTCCACTTTCAGTGAGGTGATTTTTTAACCAACATCAGTTCTCATCATAAATATTAAATATTCATTAATTTTAAGAATTTTAACTCTTTAAAAGTCAGGTTTTTGTCATCATGCCACTATGTTTTTAAATGGGAATTTTTTAAAAATTATTATTAAAATTATTTTTCAAACACAACAAAGTAGTTTTATTATTATTATTATTATTATTATTATTATTATTATTATTATTATTATTATTATAATATTTATGAAGTTATTTTTTGAGTTTAAACAGCCTGTTTAAAATCATCATTAATTAGTTTAATTTTCTGTTAAAAAGAACACTGACGTTAAAAAAAATGAAAAAAAAATAAAATATCACTGAAATATTGCAAAATTGAAAAAGCCCTTCATCTATGTAAATATTGATGTGTTGTGGGATTTTTAAAAAATTGTTTTATGTTTTGTTATTTATTTTTTGCTTGTCTATTTGAGGCTGTCACATTTTAATTTGTTTGATCGCAGCTCTCGCTCAGTGCAAATTATGTAAACATAACCATTATGTGCCTTTATTCACTGTTTGATATTATTGTTCAGCAAAAAAAGTTGATTTTTTTCCAAACGCGATAAATCATTGGAGTTTTATGGGGCCTCCGAGTCCTCAACTCCTTCTTTATTACAGTTAAAGAATTACAGCTGATGCACATAAATGGCTGTTAATATTAGCTTAGCACTGAATACTCCCTCAGATCCTGTGAAATAAGTTTAAACAGATGAATCATGCATCCGCAGGACGTTACTCAACTTTCTCATCAGGGCTGCAAAAGCTCTCAAATGATTGTCAAAACCTGTTAACCATGTTTCTAGGATTCTAGGACACTTCTAGGAATTCAGGATGTCTCTCGGATTTTAAGAAGTTTCTAGGATTTTAGGACGTTTCTAGGAATTTAGGAAATTTCTAAGATTTTAGGATGTTTCTCGGAATTTAGAACATTTCTCAGATTTTTGGTCATTTCTAGGATTTTTGCATGTTTCTATGATTTTAGGATGTTTCTAGGATTTTAGGGTATTTCTCAGATTTTAGGACATTTTTAGGGTTTCAGGACATTTCTTGGATTGTAGGATGTTCTAAGATTTAGAACGTTTCTCAGATTTTAGGACATTTCTAGGATTTAGAACATTTCTCTGATTTTTGGACATTTCTAGGATTTTAGTACATTTCTCAGATTTCAGGATATTTCTAGGGTTTTGGGATTTTTGGATATTGTGGTCTTAGCTAGAACCTCTGTCATGGGGTGCAGGGGATCCTTCACTCGTACTTTTTCTTATAAACAAGTTCTGTTTTGATGCTGATTTGTGCACCCTTTTTCTACTGAAAATACAAAAACAATTCCCAGTGTGAATCACTTTATTTTTATTGTGAATTAGAAAATGGTTGAAGGGCCACCCAGACTTGAGCGGTCCACTTGTGATCCAATCACCCAAGATTCATGATTCTAACTTTCAAAGGCCTACACTCTGCAAAGGGATATTTGCCAACACGTACCACAAATATCCATCGACAGTACTTGGAAGATATTATTTTAAATGATGGTTAGCATAAGGATTTACACATTTTCTTCTATGAAGAATCTGTCATTGTACTTTTTATTGGTGTGTACTCTAAGTTTAAATCCACAAAGACTGTACCATAAAATGTTGGTCTACTACTGCATTGAGTTACTGCCAGCATTGTTCTGTCTTACAGGACAAAAAAAAAGCCACCACTGACCTTTAAAATACATTCAGATACTGTATATTTCACTGTACAACTGATTTCCATTTGACATTACACATCTTGGGACTGCTTCTTTTACATCACGCGAGTTCCACGTTTGTTGTGTGTAGTTTGTGTTTACAGCAAGACTTTGATGTGAAAATGCCCAAAAACCAGCTGCTGTGTTGTTTGCCGTAGAGAAATCCAGACCGAGCAGTTCTTCTGTGGTAACGTGAAAACAAAAACAGTTAATTTCTAACATATTTGAGTCCCTCTTGGAAACCACAGCACAGAGGCACACAGGCTTCGGTATCCTTAAAGACAAGTCAACAAACATTAAAGATGTATTATAGAGTGAGACAGTTGTGATCCCCATTACTCAACCAATAGAGCGAATCACAGTGAGCACACTAACACTTCTGGGTATGTGAAATAAACAACCTTTTTTCGGCTTTTTCCTTCATTTTATCGGACAGATTGGGAGTGAAAGAGGGAGAGAGAAGCGCCGTAGCAAACTTGTTTATTTCTGCTGTCATTTTCCGCTGTAACATTTAAAGGTATATAATTAAACAGGGTGGTTCAATTTATCTGGGATTTCTGCTGTAATTATTTTCTGATAAACCAAATTTACATCCACGCTGTGGACAGGAAACCTGTACCAGACACCTAAAAAAAAACAAAACCCCAAAGGAGAGGTTGCAGATGTTAGTTTCGAAATTAGTATCCTGCCAAATGTCCCTCCTTTTGTTCCTGAGATATGATGCCAAATGGCCACAAATGTGTTTTTCACAGTGAAACTGACCTTTATAAAATGTCATTACTTCATCATTATATCCTATTTAACATTTGTGTCATCTTTGTCTTAATTTGCCTACATATGAATTCTTCAGTTATGGAAGAAAACATGTTTTGTGTGGTCACAGTGACCTTGACCTTTGACCACCAAATTGTTACCACTCAATAGTTAAGTCCAAGTAAACGTTTGTGCCAAATTTGAGGAAACCCCCTCAAACCCTTCTTGAGATATCACATTAATGAGAATGAGACAGACATAAGGTCACAGTGACCTTGACATTTGTCTATCAAACATAATCTGTTCATCCTAAAGTCAGAGTGGATGTTTGTCCCTAAAGGTCTTCATCAGATATTCGATTCACGAGAATGAGATAGACACAACGTCACAGTGACCTTGACCTTTGACTATCAAAATATAAACAGTTCATCTTTGAATCCAAATGGACGTTTGTGCCAAATTTGCAAAAACTACGTCAAGGTGTTGATGAGGTTATGGCTTTCACAAGAATGAGAGAGACATGGTCACGGTGACCTTGGCCTTTAACCCATGAGCACCAAATTTTGAACGGTTCATTTTTTAGTCCAAGTGGTCGTTTGTGACAAATTTTAAGAAATTCCCTTTATGTGTTCTTGAGATATCGTGTCCATGAAAATGTGCATACGGATAAGTATACGACATACTGCATTAGGAATATTTTTACTGAAAATATAGTGTACGCTTTAATTTTTTAAGAGGGACATTTTTAGATGGCTAAAAACTAACCGAGGTAGCATTTGCTTTCATTTTATGTACTTGACGCACTAGTTTTCTACCCAGAAGTTATTGTAAACAGACACCGTGATTCGGTCTATAGTTACTTGTTTAGAAAGGCAAATCCACCCTTTAACTATCATTTTATTCCCTGTTAACTTGACATATTCAAGTCAAACAAGTTGTCACATTTTGAAAAGTAAACCTACACTTTTAGAACAAATATTTGAGGTCAATCTAAAGTATCTACTTCTCCCAAAGTTTAAACTCAATCACCAAATCATAACACTGAGGACTGTATTTTTAGGTCAACTCATCATGCTTGTTCTCACAGAGAAGTACATCCTCCACACTTCTCCTGCACGTTGCTGATATTCAACTGACACAAGAGATTTGCATACAAGTTATACATTTTTGACTAACAAAACTACTCAAATGCCTTAATCGCTTCACCCTTTGAAACCTGGATCGACATATTTTTTCTTGTTGTGTATTTGTACACCTTTCACAAGCATTAAGACTTCTGAAATGTGAGCAATTTGGTTTGATTTCTGTCAAAAACATCGGGGAAAAGGCAATTGGCAGTTTGGTAAGAAGTGTTACGCAAAAGGCAAGAAATCTGTAAAAGATGAAAAAAGAGAGGTAGAGATTATAAGAAAAGATCCAAAAGAAAATAGGGAAAATTCCCCAAAAACTATAGTTCTAATTATCATAAAGTATATTTAAATGATGTTAGAGAAAGAATATTTCATTTAAATTATTTCTCTTTTTTTTCTAAAGGCAATTTTCTTGTTTAATTTTGGTTTTGTTTTTTCCTTTCTATTTTAATTTGTTTTACAGGAAACTTTTCTTGTAACTTTTTAGTGATCTCTTGCTAATTTTGTGTCATTTCTTGTTGCCTTTGTCCCATGTTTTTGAATTAATTCAACCTAATATGCTCAGGTTTCAAAGGTTTAATGAACTTGTAAATAAGCCAATTAATATTCCATCACTGCAAAATAACCCTCTTCTATAATAGCATTGAACAGTAATCTCCCAGTCCTCCAGCTACCACATTCAAGGAAACAATCAGCGTTTCCCTGAGTTCAGCTGTTCACAAAAAAACATCAATTTAGCCAAAAGGCTCAAAAACAGCATAAAGGATATTCAGACCAAAAGAGAGGAAAACAAACTTTAAAGCACGGTGATTAATCAACCCTAAAAAACGACAGAGTTAAGAACAACGACCAAAGTTGACAGTTTTAATTTGTGATCTACATTTTATTTTGTGTGTAGAAATTCTTTTTTTGTTCCATTTCCTTAATACCATGAACCAAACAGGAAAATGTGATCAGCCTCAGGGTGGATTTCCCCTTTAAACACTGCGCTGTGCTGTTTTAAGATGTATTTGAGCATCTTTAATCCAGTTTGTTTTTTCTAAGGTTTTCTGGAGTCCTCAAGTTTTTTTTTCAGATGACACACAAGATGCTTTTTTTAATACAATGTAAAAGTCATGAAACTGATTTTAAAAAAACATAACTTACACACAAAGTCTCAGGGAGACTAAGAACAATATATTTTTGAATTTGAAGGCAAGAAAGGAGGATGTAGTATTTTGGAGGGATTTGCACGTTGTTCCGCTGTTGTCTTGGAGTCTCTTGGTTCTCGTCAACGAATGGCTATCAGTCCGACATCAATGAGTTTCTGAATCTTCTGAGCAATGACTGGATTCTTTAAGTGGCTGAGAATCGGACACAAAGAGAGAAAACATGAAGTTTTATGGTGCTACGAGACAGAAAGAGACGGAAGAACGTTGGTAAACTTACTCGCTAAGCGCCTGAGGGTCCTTCTGCATTTGCTCGAGGATCATGCGCATGGCTGGGTCGCTCATAATCTGCTGCACCTCGGGATCAGCCATGGCCCTTTTCTTCACCTCCTCGGGACTGTCGTTCCTCATGGCCTGACTGACCATGCAGCGCTGCAAGCCTTCTGTGGCTTCCTGAATGTGAGGAGGGCGAATAATGGTTAAAAAAAAACAAATCAATCCATTACAGGGTCATCAGAGTATCTCAAAATGTCACTTTTTAGCTTGTTTTATAGAATTTGACGCGCAATATTTCTTCCAATTTTATTTGGGTGGTCACCTAAGCCTTACTGATAGGACCACCATATTGACAATTTTCAGAAAGGCGGCATATTATTTACTCACAAGGACTGTTTGGAACATTTTAAGCACTTTGATAATATTGGCTGTGTTCATGCAGATGGCATTTACTTTTTACATAATGTCAAAAAAATGGAATTGAGGTAATAACCTGCTTTTTCAGGTGGTAAAAAGCATTTATAGATCATAAATGTGCGTAAATCTCTTCTATCGCTCTGAACTGTGTCGTCTCGTGTAAAATACCTTTGAGGAAGAGTCGAGCTCCAGAGCCTTCTGATACGCATCCATAGCTTTTGAAAAATCTTTCATGGCCTCCAATGCAGCTCCTTTACGTGTGTAGCCTTTTACTGTTGACAGATGTATTTACATTAAACTCTGAATCTAAACTTTTAACATTTACAGAATATGAAGAACTATTCTATTAAAGTTCAAATACAGTCTCCTACTTACTGAAGGTGGGCTCCAGTTTGATGCACTCTTCACAGTCCTGATGAACAAAAAAAAGACTATCATAAGCGTATTTTTTACATGCAGAGGCACTTTTTCGTCAGGTTAGAATCACATTAACAGATTTAAAGAGCTGCGTCGTACCCTCAGGGCGAGCTGAAACTCCAGCAGCTTCGTGTAGCAGGCGGCTCTGTTACTGAAGAGTTTGGCATCGTTGGGGTTTCTCTTGATGGCCTCGGAGTAATGTTTCATGGCTAAGGGGTAGTCTCCTGTGGAGAGGGAAAGACGAGCTCATCTTCATGCAAGTTCTTTAAAGAAGAAACGATGACAACAAACAACCAACCACTGGACACACCTTTCTGGAAGGCGTCATTGCCTTTGTTCTTCTCCTCCAGGGCTAAGTCGGGGTTGATGTAGGCTAGTTTCTCCTGCTCCTTCAAAATCTTCTCTGCCTGCAGACCCAGATGCAGTATCAAGTGTAAGTCAAGTGTTTCCCCGTCCACATGCACGCCATGCAAATTTAAACAAAAATCAGCTGAAGGGAGCAGTGTGTAAAATTTTAAGGGGATAATTTGTCGATTTTAGCTTTGTATCATAGTATGTGTCGATGAACTGTGGTTAACTTCCCTCTCTTATCAGTGCCAAAATAGTCTTTAAAACTCAGACGGAAAAATCGGGAAGGAACTACAGGCGGACAATAGCAGCTCTGCTAGAACCTGGTTCAATGCATCTCTTCCAGTTTTATATAAAGTTAATGTTTGATTGTGCGCTGTCACTGTCTAAATAAAATCACATTACATTATCTGCACGGGTCTCTTCCTCTCCAAAACAAACAAATGTTGGTCACGAGTCAGTGTTACATTTGTCCTTTCTGAGCTGCAGAAACATGGCAGAACTTGCTCCCTGTGTGAGTATAAACCGCTCATTCCTAGGTAACGAAAACACAATTCTTATTTTTTAGTTGAATATTCACCAAAAAACAAAAACACACACTATATTATATTCTATTTGTGCAAATACACCCCCCTAAATCCTACACACTGAACCTTTAAAATGTAAAAAAGTCTGGATTTACTGCATAACGATCTGAGGTTTAATCATTAAGCTCCACTCAGTGTGAAATCAGACCGCACTGCACCTGTTGACACTTCTTCAAGACGTCTGGAGTACGATGCTCCGTCAGGCTCTTGTTGAAATACTGAATTGCCTCTTTGTATTTTTCCTGCTTGTAGTATGAGTTTCCAATCCTAGCCAACGCCCTGTGCACACAGAGGGAGGAGAAAGCAGAAAATAAACATAACATTACACCAGAATGCTTTTTTTTCAACTCAAGACTCAAAAAGCGAACGACTCAGAAGCACCTATGTGCTCTTGAACAAAATCCTCAGGTTGAACAGACGGATATTTAGCATCCTAACCCAACATCACTGTCTCATCTTTGGCCAGTTTGTAAAATGAGAAATAACAGAGCAGCACTGCCACCTAATGGTTCTTGTAAAACACAATTTTCTTTAGTCTCACGCTGCCTGGCCGCATGTTGTTTCCCATCCAGATTAGAGAGTAAATAAATAAATTAGTAAATATATTCCCACAAGACCCACAAAAGATCCGTCCTGCCCTCTGGGTTGAGGTGTAGAGTGAGGTTAAATTCACTCAAGTAAAAAAAAAAAAAAAATCAAAGACAGTACTTTTTGCAGAACTTACTTTGCAATTTGTCTGTAGTCTTCCCGGTTCTCTCTGCCAACATCGATGGCCTTCTCACACAGCTCTCGGCACTTCTCATATTCTCCCTTCTCAAAATACACAGCTGGAGGAATCACACAGACAAGACAGCGTTAAGAGCGAAATGCAATCAAACAAATCCAGCCCTCGCTATAGCTTACATTACGTGACGGGGAAAAGTCTGAAGAAGAGGACAATGCGTACGCGGTCGTGGCTGGGAAAAAGTCGCCAACTTGGCACGCCAGTTTCGCAACGAGAGCTCAAAGTATTTATTTGCATTTAGCATGCACAAGCAGTGTGGCGCTGATCAGTGCGTCATTTCTATTGATTGGTTCGTGGATGTAGATTTTTTTTCAATATTTCTCAGTGGACAACCCAGATTAAACTCCAGAAATTCAGAATTATCTTTGCGTGTGCTGCTATTTGCTTTCCAACACGTGAGAATATTTACCTGCTTTATTGGATATATAGGTCATGTTGGTGGGGTCGTGTTTGATTGCTTCGTCATAATGTTTCAGAGCCGTGTCAAAGTCCTTGTTCTTATATGCAGTGTTCCCGAGCTCCTTTTCCTTCAAGGCCTGTAAGAAAAAGGAATTAGAGGATTTAAAAAACTAAGAAGAAAGGATTCAACATAAACTCGTTAAAAGTGAAAAGAATATTGAAATCTTTACGTTTCTCTTGTTTTCAGGAAGGTCGTCCTCTTTGGGAGGTGGTGGCTGAGTCTCTTTGGGTTTCGGGGGTGGAGGGGGAGTGGGCTCCTCTTCTTCTTCCATCTCAGAGAGGTTCAGACCCAGCAGCACGGACAGAGTGGTCATCACTCGGGGATCCTGCAGCTTCCTGCAAGACGGTCGGGCAAAAAGAGAAATGCATTTCCAATATCCCAGCACTCAGCACCATCATACACTCAAAGTGTGTGAAGGAGCGATTCTGCAGGTCCTTCCTTCCTGCTGCTGTCAGACTGTACATCCAGCACTGCTCCCTGTTAGAGGTCGACCGATAAATCGGCCATTATGAGCCTTTCACACATACATCGGAGCGTATCCGCATATATTTTTTCCGATATGTGCTGATAAAACTTTTTTACACCATATAATACAGAAAACAGGTTTAGAAATGGTCAGCAATTGACTGATACTGAACAGTACTGATGTTTATTTAGCTATTTATTTTAATGTATTTATTCTTCATTTAAATGCTCAGCCCAGTGCGGATTGAATTTTATTTTTATATTCTTTTTTTGAATGGTCAGTGAAGACTAATGCTGAACACATACAGTATTGATGTTTATTTTATTTGTATTTATTCTTTATTTTTGTTTGTGTGTAATGTTACATATGTAAACTGTAAAAACTTTAAAAGAGAAGCCTTCTGAGTACTCCTGCTTAGTCATATTGGTGCTAAATTAGTGAACAATCCACATAGAAACGATCTATTTTCATTCCAGCTCAAAAGTTCACTATATCGGTCGATATATCTGATACATTTTTCCACTATAAAATCGGTATTGCTCTCAAAAATCCCATATCGGTTGGGCTCTACTCCCAGTTCACCACACAGATTTTGATTCGTTTTCAGTGTTACACATGCTAAGAAGGATCGAGCCACAACAGAGAGGATGATTTTTCACAATAAGAAGAAAATGTGGAATTATAGTGAGCCTAGAAAAACTGTAATCTTGTACTGGCTCTGAGCAACAACATTTCTCAATACATTTCCAGACTTTTTTGTGCAATTCTACCCAAAGAAACCACATTTTTTGTTTTTCCAGTCCTGCCTCGGGTCATAATTTGTTAGTCTTAAATCAATGTTGGCACATGGGAGAGGTTTGTCTCTTAGGGCTGCTATCCATTCAGATCTATTCATTTTTACCCAAACCACAATTTATTTTCCTAACCACAACCAAGAAATCGCTCTCTGGCACAAAGCCCGGAAGGCAAACTTCTCCCAGCAGCAGAGTGTTGCTAAAACTGACACATTTTTAAAAAATGCACGTACGTGCCGAGCTCCGACGGTTTGTTCCTGAGCTGCTCCAGCAGTTCTCTGTAGCTGGGATCTGACATAAGCTCACGGGTCCGAGAATCGCTCTCCAGCTTCTGGTACAAGTTGGGCATGGCGAAGGGGTTCATCATTGATTTCTCTGGTGAAGCAAAAAATTATGATTATTAGTGTAATTTACATGGTCAGAGAGAAGTAGTTCACTGCCAATATGTCATGCATTAATATTATTTTCTACTTTTAGTGAGTTCATTTTTAGCCAACATCATTCCTAATTAGAAATATCAGATATTCATTAATTTCCCCTTAACTGCCAGTGGGGTTTTTTTCAGGATGCCACAATGGTTTTAGATGAAAAAACTGATTATTTTTCATTAACTACATGCTAAGTAGATTTTTTTTATTATAACAGCCTGAGATATGTTGATGATTTTCAGCAACGCTGATTATGAAACAGCATGTATTTTCTCCTTATTCAAAATATGATTTAAAAAAATAAACCTTATCAGGTGGAAAATAGTAAAAATGCAAAGCAAAAGCCAAAAGCAATGAAAATGTTGAATTTATCTTTTTTTTTTTTGACTTGGAGATGGGGGCCATTTCCCCAATTTTATTTTTAGCATAAAACTTATTTGGTGCTGTTAATGCCAGAGACATTCAATAAATTATATATATATATAAATGTTGCCAATTTTTTGAGATTTTACAATGCAACGTCAGAAAAGGACTACTTCCAATAATATTATGACTTATGAAAGATCGATTTAACACATTTTAATACCAATCAAGGTCTTCTTTTTAATTAATAAATTGAATTACTTTTAAGGATTTTTAAGGATTTGTGGGAACCCTGTGCATATTTGATTTTGTTCTTTAATAAAGCAAAAATATTTCTTTCTAACAATTTCAGGATTGATCTATGGATCAATCAGTAGAATACGGACAACTAAAATGATCTCCAGCTGCAGCCTTAATGCCAACACATCTTGCACAGGTCTAAGATTTAAATTTAGCAGCTCTTTCTCTCATCTGAAACCTCTACTACTTGCTTATTGTCTGAATGAATCACAGCACTCAAAACCCAAGTGGACTGCCCACTTTCCTTTTGAAAACTCGCGCACTCACAATGGGATTTTACTTCAGTGATCCTCTCGGCAGCCATCTCTAAATCCTCCGCCCACATAGGAGGGGAAAGTGAGTCACATCATAATGCCGTTTTTCTGTCGAACATCGCAAATTCAACTGTTTTTACCTGCAAGCCGAGCCTCGATGTTCTGTAAGCCATCCTTTAGCTGCTGGTTACTTGGCTCTTGCCGGAGTCCCTCTTGGTAGGTTCCTTTAGCGTCCTCCAATCGGCCGAGGAACTCCAGCGCTGCAGCTTTGCGGGAGTAGCCCTGGGTGATAAAAAATGAAAATATTGCAGATTCTCAATTTTAATTCCTACACGTCCTGTCAACAGAATAACGGCCGAGGTTCATACACACGAGGCAAATTTTCAAGATCGGACGCTTTCTGAAACAACCATCGATACTCCTTATCGGTTCTTTTTCATTACCATGTAACAGCTTTTTAAAATATAAATTATTTTTAAAAATGCTGAATTCAGAACAGGATTAGAGTCGAATATTTAAATATAATAATTATTATATAATAGTTATTTATGAAAGGGAAGTTGGTGGTGCAAAAGCTGCATTTTTTAACACCCTCTGAAGCCCTGTTTACTTCAAAAACAAAAAAAAGTTTGTCTTTAAAATTTTTGGCCATTTTTTTCCAAGTGATTTGAATAGAAAACCTTTTGACTTTTTTTCCCTTTAAAATGATTTTAACAGAAATCATTTAAGTCTTTTTTTAAGATGACTTTTAAAGTTAAATATTTTTTCTTTTATTTTTCTTTTTAATTTTTGGGGGGATTTTTGAAGCAAACATTTTTTCCCCTGAAAATCTTTTGATGACATTTTCTTTAAAAATCCCCCAAATTACACTATTTATCACAATTATTTTTTAGATTTTTCACATTTACAACATGGACACATCATGTGTTATTATACAGGTTTCTGAACAGATTTCCATGACTTTTCAAAAACTGTTTGGGTTTACTATTTTTACCAAAACTTTTCCAAGCCTGGACATTGCTTTTTGCAAATTAAATGAATTTTCCATGTTTTTTAATGACCATACGAACCCTAAAAGGCAGAACAGACGACTTCTCACCTTGCCCCAGTCAGGCTTGATCTTGATGGTCTGAATGGCATCCTGGAGAGCGTTTTCATAGTTGCCCTTCTTGGCGTAGGCGGCCGAGCGGTTACTGAACAGGACGTGGTTTGAAGGGTCGAGGGCCAAAGCTTCGGTGTAGCAACGAACAGCCTCGTCAATGTTCCCTGCACTCAGCGCCTTGTTGCCCTGGTCTTTCAGTGCTGAAACCTACGAGCCAAAAAGATAAAACCAAATTAAGAATTAAGAGACAAATTCACCATTTAGCACATATTGCTGAGCAGATCAGACTTCCTACGAAAGAGTGAGTAAAATGAAGAATCCCTAGGGTTAATGGTTACTGATTTTGAAAATGTGCTACTACTTGTTTCACTAGAGTAAGTCCTTAATTTTTATTTATTTTTTTGACAGGAGTAAAAAGGTTCAGTGGAAGGACAGAGAATAGATAAAATTCCACCTTTGTTAAACTTGAATTTTTTCCTTTATTTTCTTATTTGTGTTTTTCTAATTATTATCATCATCTTATTATTATTATTATTATTTTCTTGTTTTAGTACAAATTTATTGTCCTTTCTTATTTTTTCATATTAGTTTTTTTAGTTACTTTTTAAATTTATTTTCTGATTATGTATTTATTTTATTTTTTCTCTTGTTTTACTTGAAATTATTGAATAAAATATGTGGACAGATATGGATACGTACATGTATAATTTTGCGCATGCAAGGACATATAAGAGGGCAAATAGGGAGAGAAGCATGGATATTTTACTGATGTTAATCTCAGTTTTATGCTTTATTTTTTTATATTTTTGTGTTTTATCTAATTATTATTACTATTATTATTATTATCATCTTATTTTATGTATATTTTCTTATTTTTTATATTAGTTTAATTTTCTTGTCCTTTTCTTATTTATTTTATTTATTTATGCATTTTCTCTCTTATTTTATTTGAAATGACTAAATGAAAATATGTGGACAGATATGGATACCAAAGTGTATATAAATATATGTTTGCAAGGACATATGAGAGGGCAAAAGTAGGTTAGGAACCAGAGCCTTCAGCTACCACGCTCCTCTCCTATGGAACCATCTTCCATTTTCGGTCAGGGAGGCAGACACCGTTTCAACTTTTAAGGGTAGACTTAAGACCTTCCTCTTTGATAAAGCTTATAATTAGGGCTGGCTCAGGCTGCCTGGACCAGCCCATAGTCAGGCTGTGCTCGTGCTGTGGCTGTACTGATACTGTGCCCCTCGCTCGCCCTGATCGTGGTCTGGTCCTGGTTGCGCCGATGCTGTGATCCTGCCTTTGGACTCCTCCCTTTCAACATATGCATGAGACTGTTATCATCTCCCTCAACATCATCATAGAGTGCAATTACTAATTTCACACCTACCATTATTGTAATATGACATGCATCTGTTTCTATTATTGCTGTGCCTCTCTCCCCCTCTCTTCCCCTCTCTCCCCCACCCTCTCTCCCCCTCTCTCTTTCTCTTTCCTTTTCTGCCATGATTGTATTTCATTTGCTATTTATGACATCTATTGCTCGTCTGTCCGTCCTGGAAGAGGGATCCCTCATTATCCTCTACCGCTCTTCCTGAGGTTTCTTCCTTTTTTCTCCCCCGTTACAGGGGGTCTTTTTGGGGAGTTTTTCTTCGGGTGATGTGAGGGTCTAAGGGCAGAGGGATGTCATATATTGTAAAGCCCTCTGAGGCAAACCATGTTTTGTGATAATGGGCTATATAAATAAAACTGACTTGATTTGAAAACTGACTTGAAATAAGGAGAGAAACATGGAAATAGTCTTTTGCTGTTAAGAGGTCAGTCCTTTTATTTTCTTCTTATCTGTAATACATTTTTTTATTTCATTTTATGTATTTTTGATTTGTTTTTTATGCTTTTTTTAAAGGAAAGAAAAACATATAGAGATGATAAAGTGTTTGATGGATATCATGTCCTTGTCTCAATAAAAAAGATTGCTTTTAAAGTCACAATACTACAGCTCTCTACCTTCTCTATCACAAAATCTGACACAAAAGCACACGCACACAATCCCCTTTCTAGCTCTGACCAAAGGGAAGACATCGCTCGCAGCTGCCACTCAGCTGTTCATGTCAGACAGGTGCGGTGGTGATGCTGAGCGATAATATGTCTTTCTTGTGCAAATGTAAATTCACAGTCCTCCAGGTGCAAACTACACTATTCTTCAATAAGATGGCCTGGTGATTAGCTCGTAGCCTTGCAGCAGGAAAGTTCGAGACAACAAATGATGACCCCACTTTTTAAAATGTCAGTACCAGAAAATAAACACTTTCTGTTGTTCAGACTAAAACAGTTAATTAGGTTGCTTAGGTTATTTTAAAATGAGCGACAGTTTATCAGCAGACTGCAAACACATCAGCTGTTTTTTGATACTCTAAATGTACCTGCACAGAAATGGACACACAGCTAAAAACAAGGGCCAGAAAGCTGAAGAGACGATAGTAAATCAATGGAATAAATATGGAATTATGAATCTGTTAGCCCTTTAAGCCCTGTATCGACATCAGTATTTAAACCTTTAAACTCTGAGCAAATTGGTTTGATTTCTTTCAAAACGATTGGTGGAAAGGCAATGAGCAACTTGTAGCAAGAAACGTCCCGCAAACTGCAAGAAATTAGAGTTTTTAAACATTATTTTTTTGAAAAAGCTAGGGAAAAATGTATAGTGTTATGATCTTAATTATAATTATATATTTGAAATTAGAATATTATAATGATTGCTGGGGTGTTGTTTTTTTCTGAATAATTCCCTTGTGGGGTTTTTTGTTTAGTTTTTTGTTTTTACATCTGTTTAATTCTTTATTTTTAATGCTTTTCATGGAATTTGGTTGTATGTCCAGAGGATTATATCTATTTTATTTTATTCTGCATACTGCATATTCAAGAATTATTTTACAATATTATTATAACAGTTAAACAGTTTTTTAAACAGTAATTTTCTTGTGTGTTTTAACTTTTCCCATTTTTTTGATTGTTTAGTTTTTTGTATTTTTTATTGTTATTATTTAACACTAATTTTCTTGTATGTCCAGATGATTCTAATAAACATAATTATGTTTTACTTCACGTTGGGTTTTTTTGTCATTGTTGTTAATTTAATTTAATTTTGTTTTATAATTATTTTTTTATTTTTAATGCTACCTGCTTTTAATGCAGGCATTTTAACAGGCAATTACCTTTTTTTGTTATAGTGTTATAGTTTGTTAAGATTTGTTTGTTTGTTTAGTATTAGGTAGTTGATATTTCTAATATTTTATTGCAAAATTTCAGGTAATTTTCTTTTTTTTTCTAACATTTTTGGTAATTTCTTCTTAGCTGCACATAGCTTCAAATGAATAGGTTATGGTGACTTACCAGATCATGATCATTATTATTATTATTATTATTATTATATACAGGTAGAGTCTCAAAATGAGCTAAATGCCTTTACTTGGGTGAAGTGCTTGACCTGCCCAGCTGCAGGTCTGGTGACAGCCCGGCAGCTAACGCCAAAATACGGCTGTAGCCATGACAGCGGCACCGTGTGCATCTAGAAAGATCCTCCGGTGTGAGTGCAGGGTACTCCGGTTGAAGCAGATCCAAAAATACTCCCGCAGCCATGTGCTACTGACGGACTGCAGCACTTTAGCTGTCGGTCCTTTAGACACAACATCTACACGCGACAATTAACTCTCCGGTTTAATCACGGCTTTCATTTGTCCGTCACCTCGGTAATGATAGCGCTCACGTTGTGCGCTAATGTTAGCTGTAACACTGTGATCTGCTAACTTGCCGGTAATTTGCAAGAAATTAGGGAGTTGTTTGTTATATTGAAGCCCGGGAAAAGGGGCTAACGGCAGCTGGCACACCTTGTTGTGTTATATTAAGCGATAAAGCAGTTGTAGTTAAGTCATATGCGTTAGCTTAACAATTAGCTAACCTTGCCGTGTGCTAACATAAATTAGCCACAGACGAGCACAAATTAACAAAACACTGAATCGACACGTATTATACGAAGCTACACTGTAGACTAATATTGTCAAAATATGCTCTGTTTGCTAAAAAACTCAAACAAATCAGACAACATCAGCCCAACAGCTACAGCACACTACTACCGGATTTACGCTAAGCTAACAGGCTAACTAGCTGTATGATATCAAACAGAGTAAAGAGCTGCTAACTTCACCAGCTGCCAAATTATTATCGTAAACTGTATTAAAACCAAAATAACTCATCGATATTATTTTAAGCATGTGAGTTTGGGTATAATTAAGGAGATAGTTGCAGTCGGACACTCACTTTCTCCATGGTGCAAGCATGAGGTTCCTTCCAGAAACTACTGCGGACTAGCGCCTCCCCCTGAACGACACGCGGGTTGCCAGTTTGGGGTGTCGAAAAGACGTAATTCAGATTTTTGGTTTTATGTGCCCCGCTGACTGAAACGTCCAGAAGAAGCCAGAAAAACATGTGATACGCAAGATTACTTTTACATGCTGTCCAAGATGCACAGAGCTGATGGTATTTTTGGAGACAGATGAGGTAATTGAGGATCGTGGGGTTTTTTTTTGTTTGTTTAACCCTTTGAAACCTGGAGTGACATCACTTTTCTTGTGCTGCTTTCTTGCCTTTTACTAGTACTTAAACCTTTGAACCACACACACACACACACACACACACACACATAAAGTTGCACATTGTTTGTCCTGCATGTCTTTCTTTCTTTCTTATTCCTCGATTGCAGTTTTTTTGTTGATTTGAATTTTTAATTATTTTCATTAGGATTGAATTTCTAAATAAGCTTGAGTCATGTATGACATATCTTTAAAAAATAACTTTGTGAGTTCCTAATTAACACTTGATGTTCTCACCAAGAAAAAAACAATGGAAAATGTTTTTTTTTTTGCATTTTTTTTATTTACTTGGGGCTCTAATAACAAGAATCAGTGTTTATTTTTTAACATACATAGTGAGTTTATATATATGTGTGTGTGTGTGTATTCATATGTATGTATGAATATATGTACACATACATATACATATATGTATATACATGTATGTATGTATGTATGTATGTATGTATGTATGTATGTACATACAGATATACATATATTTATTTGCGAGTGCATGTACTGTTTATACACACACAAACACACACACACACACACATATATATGAATGATCAAAAGTTTATTATTATCATAAATGTTATTATTATTATTTCATAGCAAATAATCAATCTTAATTACATTATCTTAGCTTCACAACCACAAATGTGCCTTTGGTTAGAGGGTGGTAAAAAAATATTTGACCCTTATTTGACTTTATTTTTGCCATAAAGTTAGACTGATCTGTTCAGTAAGACCTTGAAAGGTTAACAGGGGGAGCAGATGCTCCTGGTTTCACCACACCAGTTTTAAAGGATGCTGCACATCTAAACTGTTTCTCTGTAAGAGCACAATGTCCTTCGAGCAGACACCGCATAAACAAACCCCATAAAGATGTCATATTTTTATTACATCAGAACATAAGTGGTGCTGCAGCATTCATGACTCAGTAACTGAATCATTTGTTTTGGACTGCAGAGCTGAAATGAAAGAGATTCAGAGGATTCAGGTAGCAGCTGTTTTGTCTTTCACCTGGAATAAAGTCTAATCATCTACACAAATTGTTTGCTGACCCATAGTTTCTCAGAAGCAGAGGGCGTAGCGGAGACCATCCTGAATAGACCATTGATGCTGCTGTTGCCATGGATTCACCGCCTGAGGAAACAGGAGACAGAGACTCCATGTGTGTCAGGATCAAACAGTGGTCCTCGGACTCAGCGAGGATGTCACACAGACATGCCGAGGCTGAGGTTTTGCCTTGGGCTCTGAGCGAAAGGATGGGCAGAGCTGGTGGGTGTGCAGCCTTTGCCCTTTTCTTTTCTTATAGACTCTCCAACAACACGTCTCCATTTCTGTTTAACTTCTCCACTGAAACACCACAAGAAGAGCAGTGAGGTTCACATGTAAGCAGAGCTTTGCAGTGCAAACCTGGACTACAACGTCAATCCTTTGACACCTGTTAAATCTTTTAGGCATTTTGTTTGTTCGTTTGCTTGTTCTCTGTACATACTGTACATATCTTATTATTACTATTATTGCTATTTTATTTTATTCTATTCTAAGTGCCTCCCTTTGTGTATATATATATATATATATACACACACACACAAACATTTGCATTATTTTGCTCTTTTTAACAAATATTTCATTCAGTCACTACTCTCTTATTTTTTACCAGTCTGGTAAAAATAAATAAATAAATAAAAAATAAAGTAAAATAAAAAAACTTGCAATCAAGACAAAACAAAGACACAAAAAACCTTTCTAGATAAACTATATACAATTATATACATATGTATAAGGAGTATCAACCAAAGTATTAAACAAAAATATTTAAAGTCTTATAAATATCCAGTTTTTATCAGCTTTGCCATCATTCAGTCCAATGCGTGCAATGTTTAGATGTTAATGTCCTAAATCTATTTTGAATTCTTGTATTTTTGGTTTATTTCGAGTCCATTTACATTGATGAATGGTATATTTTCCATACTAAATAAATAAATAAATAAACATTATTAACATACAAAAAAATTAAACCTTTTTACTAATTTAACCCTTGAACCTGTTGATATTTTAAAGAAATATTCTACTTCTATTCAAATAATTGAACGCAAAGGCATTCATAGGTGAAAAAATAAAAACAAAAAGCAAGGACCTCACGAGCTTGCTAAGGGCACGTGAAGGCAACATACGTCATCAGTGACGTTTTGCGCGTGCCGAACTGTCTAAGGACATCTGGTCTTAGCTAACGTTGTAACTTTTTACTTTTCCTAATCATAAAATGTAAGTATTAATCGATTAATTTACTGTAGTTTATCGAAAAGAAGTTAAGCTTGTGAAAATAAAAAACGGTGACAACTGTTAGCCGTGTTTTACGGCAGTAATGGCGCCTAACTGAGCTGTTTAAAAATGTTAGCTTTTTAGCTAACGTTAGCTAACAACATTAGCTGCCCTTGCTAAACTAGTAAAGAACCGAAATATGAGTTGGCTTCATTTGTGAAGTTTTGCAACTGAATTTACTCATCATTTTTTTCATCCTTATTTTTTTAGAACCAAGTTTGTGACCAACACGAACCGAGACATCAGTTTGAAGGTCTTTGAAACTTTTAATTTGGTGTATTTCTTTATGTAACTTGAGCTGATTATAATGAGCAGACAGGAAAACCAGCCGCCCAGACCAACAGCAGGTTTGTTTTTAATGTTATTTTTATAATCTGCACACTAGTGAGCTATATTTGTTTTAATTTTGATAGGTAGACAAGTCCAGTGATTAGTGTTTTATGATATAGAGCAGGCATGTCAAACCGGTCCACAGGGGGGCCGGTGTGGCTGCAGGTTTTGTTTCCAACCAAGTAGCAGCACACCAGACTTGACTCATTTAATCAACTGATCTCCGTCTTCAGACAGTTGATTGGTCAAACTGTGTGCTCTTGGTTGGTTGGCACAAAAACCTGCAGCCATACCGGCCCCCCTGTGGACCAGTTTGACATGCCTGATATAGAGTAACAGATTGTCCTAGAATGTATTTTTATATAAACAAATGTCCAGATATCCCTAACCCACTGCATCTGAACTCAAACCGCGTCCAGCGTGTCCTGTCATCATGTCCCCATCACACACGTAGAAGGAGGGAGGGGGGAGACAGTGGACGCTGACACCGGTGTTCAGCAGTTACTGTAAGCAGCGAGCATGCTAATAAACGACAGTGTCAGGACCGGATCGAGACACTTTGGTGCCCCAGACGAGATTGAGATTACCTGTCGGACAGTAAGAGTGGAGCGGACATCTGGAGACACAAGTGCAGACACCGGCAGAGAATGAGAGGGGAGCGGACAATCGGAGACACCAGCAGAGACACTGGCGGAGAACGAGAGCGGACACCAGCAGAGACACTGGCGGAGAAAGAGAGCGGAGCGGACACCGGCGGAGACACTGGCGGCGACACCGACAGAGAATGAGAGCAGAGTGACACCGATGGAGAATTAGAGCAGAGCAGACAAGACACCGGCAGAGAATGAGAGCGGAGCGACACCGATGGAGAATTAGAGCAGAGCAGACAAGACACCGGCAGAGAATGAGAGCGGAGCGGACATCCAGGGAGACACCAGCGGAGAATGAGAGCAGACCGAATCAGTCAGCATCAGTAACTCATCCCTGACTTTCTCTTTCAGTCCGCAGCGCCGTCAGGTCTCATGGTGCAGGCTGGTCAACAGGTCAATGATGAGAAACAACAGGGGCGCTGAGTTTATGATTATTTCTGTCTTTATTTGTTCATTTGTTATTTTTAAGGCAGAACATGATGAAAGGGTGCTAACGGGCGCAGCAAATTATTATTGGGTTTTGTTTTGGGTTTTTTTTAGTGCATCCAGCGACGCCCCTCCAGCATGTGGCGCTCTAGGCGACCTCCTATATCCCCTATGTTTTGTGACCAAACTGTTTCTGTTTGATTTGTTTGTTTTTCTCTCTCCTATAACTTATTATTGCTATTATCAGAGTTTTCTAGTTTTCATTGTTTGTTGTCATCAGATCTCGTTTGTTGCATTTTGAACTGAATATATCAAATGTGCAATATAAAGAAAGTGTTTATTATTATTACTAGACTACTTTTACTTAAGTTTAATTTTAAATGCACTTTGAATTGAATTCTACTTGCAACAGTATATATAGTGTGAGTATAGAATCATTAAGGAGTACTAGTATGGCTTAATGAACCACACAGTCTGATATGTTCAGATATGTTTCCTCTACTGTCTCCATCAGGCTTCCTGTCTGTCCCGCTCTTTAACCAGAAGAAAAGAAACAGACTTCCTTTGACATCTGCCCCCTCCGAGAATGAATTTTTCTCCCACAGTGAATACACGGCAAGCACCAGCTCGGCTGCATCTCACAGCACATCAGGTGAAGCACTCATTAGGCTTTACTGTATTTGAGTCACTAGATGGCAGTACATCCAAAGAAAAATATATACACAATGAATCACGGACAAATTGTAATTTCATTTTATTTTTTACTAATAAATCTACCTTATACCTTGAAAAGCAACAAATTTTTCTAATTGAGATTCAATGCTGTCTTATACAGGGCATCTAAGTATAGTTTAAATATGCTAAAAATCACCAATTGAGATTTTTTAAAAGATAAAACACAGGTCAACAGTGTATAGAAATCTCTCCATAAAATAAGATGCAAAGCAACAGACAGTAGAGGCTGCTTTAAGATGTTCCTACCTTTCCTCAGGTACCTATGGATGTTACCAGGCCTCAGGTCTGTCATCTAGTGCTCCACAAAGCCACCAGTGGAACAGACAGAGCGTCCCACAGTCTGCTCCGCTCCAGCAATATGGCAGCAACAGACCTGCTCCTGGACCTGCCCCTGCAGTGAGAATGTATACACCTGTACCACATCCATACAAAGCTGGAGGAATAAGGTATATTTTATTGATTTTCTAACCACTAGTCTTATGGTCAGTGGGTCTACCCATTTCTCAGACAGTTAAGGAGAACTGTGCAGGAATTGTTGGTTACTCTGGTAAACAGTAGACGGGGTTTCCCTTGACCTTCAAATTGCACAAATTGAAATTGAAAATATGAAATGCGCCAAATGGAAACACAATTTAGAAAAAAAAACAACCCAAAAACGTACATTCATTTTAAAAAAAAAGTTTACGCTTGCATGAGGTGGTATTTGAGGTGATTGGAAAAAGCCATAGTTGGTAACTGCAACGGAAACACTTTTTTCGCTTTTATAGGTCACATGATGTACAACAAAGAGTCACTCTGCACAGGAAGCCAGTTTATAAATAGCTATGGATATGCACTTTTCAGTAGGGACTGGCTCCCTCGGGCATGTTGCAGTAGGTGCTACAAGAGGTGTTATTGCATTGGATCATTCAGGAGTTTTGAATCCACATTCCTCTGTGAAATTATGAACTATCACCTCCAAGAAATCCCTCATAAGTGGCCACTCCCACATATAAGGGGCTTGCCTTGCCGTTATTGCTTGCATAACATCCCTATGTCGCTTTCAGTTGTAAATAATTAATGGCTAGAGCGGTGGCTGCAATAGAAATAAACCTGCTAATGTTCTGAACATCCATCACCATGCTTGTTTGAGTGGAAATTGCATAACATCACTCACAACATAGTCGCCTCTTAATTGTTTTTTTCGACATTTCAAAAATATCACCTCGCTACTGATTGGGTAACACATCTGTCACACCCAAACATACCTCAAAGCCGTTCCATGCCGTCTCACACCGCTTTGAGGAAACATGTTGTTCAATCCGGAAATAGTAGCAAAACGGTGCAAAATGTTCTAAATCCTGATTTAGGAGATCAGGGGTCATACATATGAAGGCAGTCAGCGAAGGTAGAGAAATCCGTTCAGGGAAATCACACAAGAAACAAAGTCTATAAATCCAAGTAGAGTCAAAAACCACTGAATCAAACAGTAGGAAAAGGCTGGAGAGCTTCGACACACAATGGCGAATCGGAGAAACACTGAACTGAATACACAAGGGCTGATTTCTAAATACACACAGGTGAGTGACACAAGACAGGTGAAACACATGAGGTAATCAACAAAAGTGGGGAAGCAAATATAACACTAAACACAAGAAGAACACATTTCGGAATAAATCAGGAAGTGGACGCACACATAAATATATATATGTGTGTGTGATTTATGTATTCATTTATTCATTTTTTATTTCGGTAATTTTCTTGTAATTTTTTTTTCCCTAATTGTTTTTCCTAATTTTTGGGCCATGATGTCTTATTAAATTGCTTGTTGTTTTTTTAAGAAATGCAACTGGTGTGCTCAAGTTTTTAAAGGTTTATCTAACCAGACACAGTTAGAAAGGGTTACAGAAATATGGACACCTTCACGTTGTTCCCGGCTGCAAAGGGCAGCCAAAAAGTTGTCCGTTTAATCTTTCTTTGTTACTGTAAATTTATTATTTAATTTAATGTAATTTCATCATTAAAAGAGAGAGAGTCCCTGGCAAGCACAGACAATATTTAAAAACAAACCACAAGGAAATTAAAATGTTGCAATTTCAAAAGTTAAAAAAGTTTGCATGTGATTGGTATGTGCTGAGCTTCAATTTTAGATCTCAATATGTGAAAATATATATTTTTTTAATATAAATTTTCAGCTCCAAGATGGGACAGCCCAGCAACTCAGTGAGACAACAGGATCCCAGCTCCGGTGTAAACTCCAGACAGAGCAAATATCAAGCCCCACACATCAGTGCACAAAGCAAGCCACCACCCCACGCTGGGTCCTCTCAGATGGCTCAGCAGTCATCTTACAGGCCGCCCAATCCCACAAATCAGTATTCCCAGCAGCCCAGACCTGTCCCTGCTCCTGTCCCTGCTCCTGTCCCCGCTCCTGTCCCACCACCCAGCAGGCCCTCTGCTCGTGCAGCGCAGCCACTAAACAACTCCTGGAAGTTCACTAACAGCTTTGGGCCACAGAGATCCTCCTTTGAGGGGAACAGGAGCACAAATAAACCTCAAAATGCACGACAAACTCAGGTTAAAAAAAAAACATGGAAAATATATATTAAGCTTTCCAAATTTGCCATCAATGTGTCATGATATTTTTGTGATCTGTGCTCAGCAGGACACATTTCCAGAGAAGCCAGCAATCGAGAACTCCCTGAGGATCCTGACTGCAGTTATTGGCGGCATGAGACACTGGAGCCAGTTTAAAGACAAAGTCCCGTACTTATTTGAGATATTTGGTCAGTTTATGAGGAGTTGTCTACGATGTGTACAGTATTAAAAAACACCATTAACCCTTTGAAAGCTGGATTGACACAAGTTTAGCTGCTTTCAGATGCCTTTCACAAGCTCTATTACCCTTTGAAACCTTAGAAATTTGGTTTGATTTATTTCAAAAACAAGAGGAAAAAGACAGGAAGCAACTTGACAAGAATATCCCACACACTGCAGGCAATGAGTAAAAGAAAATAACCTCATAGTTAGTTTTAATTACGGGGAAAAAATAGGAGCAGCAAACGTCATTTATAATTACTATAATAATATACTTGAAATAATGTTACAGGAAAAAATGTGTATATCTATATCTATCTATATATATATGATTTTATTTATTTTATTCTATTTTTCAAGCACTTCTTTGTGGTGATTTTTTTGAGTTTTTTTTTATTTTTATGTCTATACTTTTTTTTTCTTTCACTAATTTCTTGCTATTTTTTGGGCCATTTCTTGTTAAGTTGCTCACTGCCTTCTCCCCTTTGTTTTTGCACGAAATCAAACCAGGTTGCTAAACGACAGTTTGAACTCTTCTCTCAGCTACTCTAGACTCTGCGGTCACACTTGGGCACCACGGAGCAAAGAACTTCCTCATGAGAGACGGGAAGGAGGTCGTGCAGTGCGTCTTCTATGAAAATGTGGGTTTGGAAATAAGTGAACTGAATGAATGTGTCAGTGTCACTTTGCTCACATTAACTTGCCCTGAGTCTACTCGGCCTCAGTCAGAAAAATGATGGCTTTTTATGGAAATGATTTGTGTTATCCATGTTTTGTGTGAGTATTTGTGAATATGTTACTGTCCTTGTTTTAAATTTAGAGGCTTTCACATGTAATTAAACTAAAAACTCAGCAGTAATTCCTCATCACTTTGATTCTGGCTGTGAAAAAGTTGCTCCTCCCTTTTACATTAGTTTGTGTTCCCCAACATTAGTGTTTTTTGGTTTTTTGTTTGTTTGTTTAAATAAAAGTCAATGCCAATGATTCAGTTTATTTTATTTGATCAATTATTAATACGTTTATGTAATAAAACAAGGCTTGTTTAATTTTCAGCAGCTTTAGATCGGACCATTCACACTTTCACGTTGGCCATCATATTTCTCTTACACGCTTGGCAAATGGGAGAAATTTCAGATGATTGCAATCTGCAACCTCACTGCCAGATGCAACTCGATTTAGTGTGGGCAAACAAAATAATTTAATGAAATCAGACCTAATTTAATCTTCATTTGTGCCTCTTTTCCAACAGGAGCAGGAACTGCCGCGTCTCATCCGCGGTCAAGTTCATCGCTGTGTGGGGAACTATGACCGCTGTCGAGATGTCCTAAAGTGTGTGTCCGTCAGACCCGGCCTGCCGTCAGAGCTGAGGAACGCTCAGGAGGCCGTCAAAGTCTGCGACGCAGAGATGAGGGCGCTGGTCAAATCACTCAGTGAAGTCTGAGCGCGTCAAATGAAGGTATCATCAGCAGTGCAACACCAACCGCTAGAAAGTTCACCAGTATTTAATACATGAGAGCCAAAGTTAGAGCTACATAGATAACTTTTGTAATGGTTAAAAGTCCCAATAGTTTTTAAAAAAACATTTGAGGTTTTATAAAAGTTTTTTGGGTGCTGTTGTGTTGAACTTTAACAGTTGAATTCACTTGCATGTTCTAGCGTAATGTTATTGTATTTATTTGTGCAAAAAAAATATATAAAGAGTTGTTTTGTTTAACCAAAACTTTCATGGAAAGTAAAACCTCTCTTTTTTTAGTAAGTTCTGAAATATTTTTTATTACAAAGAAAATTCACAGAACAGCAAACATTGTTTCGAGGTTAATTCAGGTAAAGCAAACACGATGAGGTAATATCTCAAAATATATCTTTGAAAAACGGGGCAGTTAATAATAACATGTGATATCAAGTACAGTTAGTTTATTTACAGTCAAACATCACAATGGAAAAACAATAGTTCTACTCTACCAAAAACAGTTTCACCAGTGCTGAGACTTTACACACAATGGTTCAACAAATAGGGGAATAAGTCCAGTGCAGTCACGCCAGTCATTCCCACAGTCAAGCACAGTATGAGGTCCAATACGATACCAACATTATTCTCTCCTGACCTTCTTTCAAATATGGCAACATAATCACAATCATTTTCTTAAATGGGGAGCTTGAATTTCTGAAGTGGGGGTTGTATGAGGTACTCCAGAGTCAGTTTATTAATGAAAGTAGATGGCAGTCGATACACACCAGTTTGGAGGAGCAGGCGGGAGAACCACGATGGAAGCTAATCAATGTACTGCTGGGGACGAGGGGGGGCAAACAGATGTGTTTTAGTCACCAAAAAATCTATATCAGTTTAAGTGTATGCTATCAGGGTTCAAACTTGCTGTGAAAAGCAGGAAGATAAAAAATCTACCTGCTCAAAGTCAACTTTTACTTGCCCGAATACAAATTATTTTATTTATGTGCGATAAGGCTGGGCATATGGCTTTTAAAATAATACTGTGTATAGTTTAAGGCTATATTGCAATACACAATAAATACGTCAATTTTTTTATATGTCCTCTAATCTAATGTTACCTACTAAAATTTACAAAACTATAGACTAAACTACAGTTACAGTAACGTAAAATAAAGTAGCCACTGTCATATAATAAAGTTAAACACACTGCTGTTATAATAACATTAATAAAATATGCATTTAGTCTCTGTAAGCTGGAAACAAACTAAAAACTCTCCAATTCAGATATTAATAGTATTTGCAAATTGCAGTACTGCTCCGTGGGCGCAAAATATGACTAAACAGTCACAGACTGGAGCTCTGCAAAAGCCCTGCTTTGTGTGTGTGTCTGTGAGCAGTAGAGAACCGTTGGAGAGAGGAAGAGAGGACGTAAACGCCAGTGGCTGTCAAAAACGATGTGACAATTTATACTCAATGTTCACAATATTGTCATTTTATATATCTCATGTAGAACAAGCCGCGATACATAAAGTATATTCGATATATTGTATCCCTAATTTGCATTTTTTTAAAATAACAGCAATGAAATAAGGTAATCATCAAGTTGTGGCGTTTTTCGTAAATTTGACATCTTTAAATTTTTTAATTTAAATCCACCTCGCTCTCAAAGTTTTGCCTCATCCTCTAACGCCACCCAAGTAAACTCTTGTTTCTAGGATTATTTAAACGCTCTTTTGCGCCTCAGCTAAGAAACATTGTCTTTACTGATCTGCTTTCCACATAGACAAAGGGCAGATGGTCCAGAAAAGAACCATAAAGCCAAATATCATATTGCAAATAATGTCCTGGGCTATTATTTGAAGTTTTATGGTACTTGTAAAAGGTGTCAGAGAGCAGCGAGTTTCCAAGTTTCAAAGGGTTAACAACAACCGCTAAGGTAAACAGTTTGATGTCCTTTCTATCTACCATAGGTAATACACTGACTCTGGATGCGTTCCTCACACAACTTCACTTTAAAAAAATCAAAACTATCCCTTCAATGTCAGGAAATGTCATTATGGGAGCCCAAATTTGGGAAACATTAAAAGCAAAAATCCAACCCAATATTCAACACTAATACGCACAGAAACACCCACTAGAAAAGGGAGTCTAGCTTGATGAAATTGGCAGTGTACAGGGAGAGTAAAGTGGAGACATTTCGTCCTTGGAACATGACAGGAACGGTGCCAGCGCTCAAAAAAGGAGAAGTGGATTGACGCAAACACAGCAACACATTAGCTTACTTGAGGAGCTAATTATTTTAAGCCACGTCTTACACATAACTTGAATAATGTGTCAGCTCAGCACAGATAACCGAAGGCGAAGTTCAATTTACACAGCTCCCTCGGCTGCCACTCAATTTCTAAATCACGTAAGACGCGGATGCCAGGAATTAATCTGTTAGCTGCGTGTCACAACCTTTTAATATCGCAATTCAAGTGATTTACCTCTTCTAGATAATTGGCAAAAATGTCTCAGGGCATAATTGAACACAAGTACACTGCTTTTCCTCTTTTTTCCCCCCCGCCGTCGTCTCTCAGCAGTTACCTCCAAGGATTAGAAGACATCATCTTTTTCTTTTTTTTATCCTCCAGAACATTTCCTCAAGTTAATGAGATCATACTGCATCAAGTACAGGAGAAAGACTTCTGAGAGGAAGAAATATAATAGGGGAGAAAAAGTAATACGTCACACAACAGGAGCCACAGTTTTTCAGCAGAGTGATAACCTGATATTAAACACTTGTCTTGGTTATGTTAAAAAGGCACAAGTTGGTCAGATCACATTTAAAATCTAGATCAATTGTTCTACCGTTAACAAAGCCCATCTTATCATGCATTTTTTGACAAAATCCCCACATCTCCCTGCCTTTTGCGATCAATTTTTTCCTGAATTAGAGTGTTTAGTATTGTGACGGAAAACAAGCACGTTACACAAACAATTTTGGGGGAAAAGGGTTAACAAAAGGATGCAGTAGCCCAGCATATTACTACGTATTAGTATGATTCCTTGTTATGAGAAGACATTTGTCCTCTCGGCAGGTCTGATGCTGTATCTATTGTCCTTTTTCTTTGAAATGTCTTTGAAAACGTCTTCGTTCACCGCCTGGTCACAAGGCAGAAAAAGTCTGAAAAAATCCTTCAAAGTGTCATATTTCCCTTTTTTAATGTTGTTTTTTTGAACATCAGCTCTGTAAATCCAGATCATATGTACAGTCCAAACACAAGCGAAATACATCGTCAGCAGATGCAGCTCTTTTCATTAATATTCTCCGTCTTGGTCCGTTCAAAGTGTCTCTTGGCGAGTCAAACGTTCTTCAAAAATTCAAACATTTTGATTGGACGCTGCCTCATGCTTCAACAGTCTGTTTTGGAATGTTACTTCTCACCCACAAAAAGAAAAAAAGATAAAAGACATTTTTTTTTCAGCAAAAACTTGTGTAATTTTCTTAAATCACCTGAAACGAGGTCCTCGCGTCTTCTCACTGCATCATCTTCCAGAACTGACATGAAGAAAACAGACAAAAGCTGCAGAAAACGGATAAAAATCAAAACCACAGATCATTATTGTAACATAAAACATTCCATCTAAATCAATGCAGTTAGTTACACGACAGATGCAGGAAGACAGTGTCTGTTGGCCCAAACAGCATCGCCTTGAAAAAATCGGGATGCGGGTGTCTCTCCGTGACATCCAGCCCGGGTTAGAGAGAGAAGGAGAAAAAAAATAAGACGCTGATGCACTATAAGAGCGTGGGGAGCGGGGTGGGGGACAGCTGCTCCTTCGGTGCATATTTGGCGAAAAAGGGCAAGAAGACGGTGAGCATGACTCCGACGATCGCCAGCATGTAGCCCCAGCCGATCTGGCACTCGCCGGCATAGTAGATGTCAGAGTCCCCGCAGAAGGACCTGACCAGCGAGGAGTTCAGGCCGAACGGGTAGACGAGCAGTCCAGCAGCCATGATGAACACTGCAGAGAAGAAAGAGCGGGAGAAAACAGAGCGGGTTAGAGAAAATCATATCCATGTAGGCTGTTGGCGTGAAGATAAAGCACAAAAACACAACCTTTAAAACATATTTATTCTAAAGTTTTTTCTTATATAAACTTTTACTGTTTGACCCCTTTAAACCTGGACCAGCATCACTTTTTTCTGCTGTGTTCAGACACCTTTCAAAGGTATTTAAACTTCTAAACTCTGAGCAAATTGGTTTGATTTATTTAAAACAAACTAATGGAATACCTTTGTTGTCTATGTACAAGTATACACAATGAAAAAGTATAACGAAAACTTGGCATAAGCAAAATAATAAGAAATGTTCCTCAAATTGTTAAAAAAAAAAAGAAAAGAAATTTCATATAAATTGTGAAAAATAACTGTCCTGTAAACTGCAAAAAATAAGTAATATCTTGTAAATTGCAAAAATTGAGAAATGTCCTACAATTGCAAAAACAACTGAAAATGTCTGGTGAATAAAAAAAAAAATTAGCTGCCTGCTATAATGAGATATTATCAAAAACATTGAGAAAAATGTCCCGAAAACTATATCTATAATTCTATAATATATCCTATAATTAAATTAATTATGTTACCATACATACACACACATATATATATATATATATATATATATATATATATATATATATATATATATATATATATATATATATATATAATTTATAATATTATTATTACATTTCCTTTTTTTATTTTCAGGTTCTTGTCTTGTAACCTTTCACCACTTTATCAGTAGTTTTTAGGCCATTTCTTGTTAAGTTACTCATCAGCTTCTTTCTTTGTTTTTTTGAAAGAAATCAAGCCAGCGTGCTCAGTTTCCGAAGGGTTAAAGGTCGGGTTCACCTCAGTTAAACCCACACCTGCAGCTCTGTGTGCTGTGCCGTGAGTCGGCTGAGCCACTGGGTGGCAGTAGAGGTTTTGCAGAAAAGGCTCACAGTCTGATTGAGAGTTCAGTGTGTAATTTAAATAGTCCGTCAGTGCAGCTGAACAAACTCCATTTGCAGTGAGACTTAATTTATTGCCTCGTGTTACATATATGAAAATAAATCATGAGCTAGATAGTTTTATAAGTCAAACTGAGCTTTGAATGTATTGAACAACAAAAGCGCTGATGACCTGAGATTGACAGAAACTTCTAATGCTAAGTGATTCATGTCCTGCACTCCTCTTTTTAAATCTGTGGCTTCATAAAAAGGCTCCTCCCCTCCTGCACTGCTGCTGCGATCAGCTCTCTCAGACAGCGTCCTCACGCAGCCACAGAGCGGCTCACTTTTACAAATTGAGTCAAGTCTCCCAGCCTGCGCTGCCAAGCAGTTATTGACTGCGCTACAGGCGATCATTGCTGCTCTTAGTCATTCTGAGTGCCGCCTGGATTTCCATTACAATGCCAGGTGTCATAGCTGCTTTAGCTCTGGAGAGCCGGGGTTACTGGAAAAGCTTGAACTCGTAACAGTGAGCAGCTCTCTAAAAAAAACAACACAACAAACAGATCTTTTAGGACGCTCTATTGATTTCAGGAGATGTCTGTTTTTCTGTATTTCAAGGGCAGCAGCCTCACGGTCAGCGGGAAACATGGCTGCGCCGCAACAGTTGAGTGTGAAATCGATGGTTTGTGTGGGCAGAGAAGGATTGGGGCGGTAGAGCGGGGAAGAGGAGGCAGGAAGCTTTCACTGATGTTGTAGTTGCACACGGGGGGTTTGGGATTCACTGTTAGGTGGAGAAAAAGGATGATGGGGAAGAAGCACAAAGAGGGAGGTGCAGGGGAGGTATCTCCTGAGTGTCTCGCCTGCTGTAGAGTCTCTCTGTGGACCTCATTGAGCCCCGGTCCTCCGAGCTCTCAGAGTGGCCCCGTGTTTTATCTGCAGGGGCCCGACTCCTCAAAGCTCACCGCCTAATGACACTTTAATGACCTTCTTTATCAAACTATCGTTGGCTTTTGTGGAAGAAACACAAACACACAGGCTCGCAACCACTCTGCTGCTACTTCAAAAGCTGGACACAAAACCAGAACGGATAAATGATGAACAACGAAGCGTAATCCGCCAAATAAGCAGGAATTAAACATTGCTAATTGTGTTTGTTGCACCAAAACTGGGTATTTTAAATGAGACATCACAACATTTCCAGTCGCATTTGTTGCAACAAAACAAGGCATTTTATTTTTTAATGACATGTCGGGACGTTTTCAGTCGCATTTCCTGGTATTTTTGAATGATGCGTCACAATATTTCTAATCATGTTCACTGCAACAGAACCGGGTATTTTTTAATGAAATACCGAGACAACAAAATCAGGTATTTTCAAACAAAGTATCAGGACTATTCCTGCTGTGTCGGTTGCAATCAATTCAGGTATTTTTAACAGATCATTGGGACATTTCTAGTTGCATTTGTTGCCGCAAACCCAGGTTTGTTTTAATAACACGTCAAAATATTTCCAAGTATTTTTAACGCCACATCGGGACATTTAAAGCCTTATTAGTTTCAACAAATCCAGGTATTTTTCCAGGCTGCAGCAAGTGTCAGGGAAGCAGGTTGAGGGCTGGGTTTTATCAATCAGAGCGGGAGTATGCAGGGCGGGTGTCTGGATCAGATAAGCTGCTGCTCGCTCTGACTGGATCTCTGAGAGCCTTTAATGGGAGAAAACTGTTGAGAAACTGTAAAAATCAGCCTCATATCAGAGGCCAACTCCAAACGGATCAGTTTCTGATCTGAGAGGGATGAAACCAAAGTGAATTTATGAGTCTTAAAGGGGAACTCCAGCGATTTTACTCATCAAAGTCTGTTTACAGGTCTCGGGGTGTATTACTGTTGTATAAAGGCTTTTGCGGCTCCAGAGGGAGCTGCGTGAACTCTGATAAATAGCCTTGAGTGATCCTGCTCGAATCAGCATCAAATGGGGCTGAAGATGAGTTTGAAAATTTAAAAATCTGCTTGTGCAGAGTTAGAGAGAAGTGAGTTACGCAGACCTCTGCAGCCCGCTGCTCATCTCTGCTGCAGGCGAGAGGCTTAAGGCTATATTAGCTGCTACAAGCACAACACGCTTTAATTTCCAAATGAGCTGTTTGCAGTCGAGGTTGTGACACAGAACAAGAATGTGTTGAATAAACAAAAAGACACTTTTTTCAAAACTTTTTACTTTTTTTACTTACCTTAGTTGGTCTCATAACGTTTAAGGGTTGAAATACTGAAGTGTTTTTAATGCCAGGCTGCATGTTTTTATTATGTACAGCAGTGATACTCGACTGACAGCATGCAGACCAAACAACAAACGTCCTGAAATTCTAGAAACATCCTAAAATTTTATAAATGTACTAAAATCCTGTGAATATCCTAAAATCTGAGAAATGTACAAAAACAGAAAGAAATAGAAATATGATAGATAGAAATATGACATTCCAGAAATGTCCCGAAATCTTAGAAACGTCCTTAAATTGTAGAAATGTCCTATAATCCTAGAAATGTAACAACAGATGTTTAAATGACCGGATAACTCAACATTGAATAATTTGATTTAGTGCGACTTAAGTCGGACTAAATCAAATTATTCAATGTTGAGTTACATCTACTTTAAAAGTCCAGTTTTCATCAAACTAACACTATAATTAATAATTTGACTTTTTCAAACATCGGTTTCAACAAATGTTTTCATAAAATATGTCAACTGTAGCTTTTAAGATGATGGGGAGGGTCTTGCTTCTTACAAAATTAAACATTGATCTAACAAAGATCTAACTCCATAATCATTTTTGTGCTGTCACTTAGAGTATTTTAAGAGCTGTGGTCACCAGACAGTAAAAAGCGACATATATTACTCCTAATAGACCCTCCAACCCCAAATTAACGGTGTGCATTTGTAAGAAAGGAAAGTCCGGTCCTTTCTCCACAGAGAGGAATAAATAAGAGCGAGTGTGTCGGCCCAGATCAGATGAGTGCCGCCGGGTACACGAGGCTATCGTAATGGCTCAGAGATGATGAGACAGTGAATAATGGAGAGACCTCAAGTTACCGGGGCACTAATGTGTCCCAGTTTCATTGCAAACTTTACACACAGCGCCAAAGAAAGGGGGGCAGGATTTAAATTCACTCGCCATTAGCGTTTTTCCCCCCATCCGTCCAAAGTAATATTTCAACCTAAAAGAATCTAAACTTGTGCTTTTGAGCAGAAGTGACAGATCTGTCTAATAGCTTTACATTATTATGAGGAGTTATGAGACTGAAAAAAAACGATAAAATAACTTCAAAGAGACACAAAACAAACAAAAAAGACACAAAATAACCTCAAAGAGACCTAAACGACCAGAAATCGACACAAAACCAAACCAAAAGTAGACCCAAACAAGATGTAAAATCAAATTATAAAGACATAAAACAAGATGACAGAGTCACAAAATGACCGAAAAAAATATTACTACATAGAAACAACGAAATTACCCCAAAGAAACCTAAACGGCTACAAATACAAACAAAACCACAATAAAAAGCAAAATTAAATCTAAAAGACACACATCGCCAAAAAATTCACTCTCCAGTATCGTTTTTTTTTTTTTTTATCTGTATGAAATAAAATTTCAACCTTAATGAATCTTAACTTGTACTTAAAAGCAGACGTGGCAGTTCTGTTCAATTGTTTTTCATTATTTTGAGTTGACCAAAAGACAAAAGCTACCTCAAACAGACAAAACAAACAAAAAACAACACAAGGATGCAAAAAAGACGACAAAGACACAACATTACCACAGAAAGATGCAAAATTAAGTTCACAAAATGTCCAAAAGACCTCAAAGAAACAACAAAATTACCCCAAAGAGACCTAAACCGCTACAATTATAAACAAACCACAAAAACAAGCAAAATGAAATCAGAAAGATACACAGCGCCAAAGATGGGTTTTCGGTTCACTTGCCATTATCTTTTTTATTTTTTCTGTCTCAAGTGGCTGTTTTACATTATTCTGAGTTAACCAAAAAAACAGCATCAACAACAACATGCCTAAAAGAGCCAAAACAAAACAAAAAACACTGAAAGGAAACAAAAAAAGACCACAAAGACACAAAACAACCAAAAAAGACACAAAATTACCCCAAAGAGACCCAAACAACCAGACATCAAAACAAAACCACAAGGAGACACAAAATGACCAAAAAAGATGCAAAATTAAATTAAAAAGACACAAAATTGAAAGCAAAACTACCACAAAAATAAGCAAAATTACCACAAAGAAACACAAAATTACCTCAAAGAGACACAAAATTACCTCAAAGAAACACAAAATTACCTCAAAGAGACCTAAACTGCTACAAAACGAAACACAAACACCAAAAGAAACAAAATTTAATCATGAAGACAGAGCGCCATTGTCGTTTTTTTCATCCGTCTGAAATAAACTTTCAACCTAAAAAGAATCTGAACTTGAGCTCATAAGCAGATTTGGCGGTTTTGTTCAATAGTTTATTTTGAGTTTCTTAAATTACTTTTCATTGAAAATGTTGTCACTCAACACAGTTACGGTCTGTTAATCTTTTTGAAAAAAAGTCCTTGGATTACTTGCTTGTTTGAACGCACACTTCAGCAGCTTTGAAGTGCGCGCAGGCTTCACGCTGAGGGAATGAAATATCGATTTGGAAAGTCAAAACAGCCCGAAGCATCCGAGAGAACTAGATTTCATTGTTTATCAGTTTTTTTCGTAGGAAGCTGCAAGGCTGAGGAGGCCTTTGTGTGCGCTAATGAAAAGCGAGAAACACCTTTTTGTGCTTCTGTGTTTTGTGTAGAGGTTTGTTTTTTGCACGTTCACAGCGAAGGTAGTAAAAGAGAGACGCAAAATTAAATAAAACAGAAGGAAAACATTGTAGGAGCACACAAAGGCTCGGCTTTTACAAACTAAATGAGCTAAATTAACCTTGAATCTCTCGTCTCTCGGTGGTGTAGAAACAGAAGCTGCTTCCAGAGTAAAGAGACACAGTTTCAGTGAGAGTGAGAGAAAAACGCTGAATGAGTTTTCGGGGTGAGGAAGGTGTGTGATAACCTGGTGGCGAAGCGTGACTCTGAATCAATTTCATCAGAGACCTTTTTACACAGAACTCAGTGGCTTAGATTATTGCACAAACCTAGAAACGCGTATTTCAGTGTGAATGAGTTCAACTGTAGGAATCTGGTATCTACTCTTGTCTGAAATGTGAGAAATCCAATTTACTGTCGTCGTCCCAGACGTCCGTACGCCTCGCGTCTAATGTACAATTCCTCAGTTTCATTCTTACCGAGATATTACTCATAAAAAAATTCAATTCAGTGAGCTTCAGGGCTCCTTTCATCACGATCCCAAGACCTCTGCTTTGGATCAAACTCTATTTCCACCGTGTGCCGACTGTTATAACTCTGTTAGCGACGGGAAGGGTTAAATTAAAGGAACACTATACCACAAAAATGAAAATTTGTATGTCAATTATGCACTCCGTGTTACGTTGAATTTATGAAGAAATCTCAGTTTTTCTAACAGTGAACAAAAAAAAAAAAAATTAGAGAAAATTCTGGATCAATTTAAATAATAAGAGTCCAAATTTAACATCAAAACATCCAAAAAACAAACTTTCACATAACTAAAATGACTGCAGTTTGATTTGGGATGAGGACCCGGCGCCGCTTTTTTCAAAACCCGAAAATCAGTAATGTTTGAGTTTATCGATACTGTTGTAGAGTCCCGAGGGTCCCGTAACGTGACGTTACATCTCGAGTCAGGTCATTTAAATCCAGTCACTGCTCCGCGCACATCGATTGTCCAATAAAGTTTGTTTTAATACAACTGAATTGCCGGTCGACAGGTAATGAATCAGATCTGGTGGTTGGCTGAACGTGCAAAGGGGTCTAAAGTTTGGCTGCATTTTACCAAAGCGAAAGATTAGGAGGAAGCAAAATTTACGTTGCAAAATCATTTCTTGCAAAGGGAGGAACACAACCTCCATGGACAAGCACATCAACACCGTTCATCAAATTAAACCTAAATGCAGAACCTCCAAATTTCTACAGCTTAAAAAAGAAATTTTATTTAACTCCGTCAGCAGCTGCAGCGGCACACAGAGTCGTGCTGGTGAGCACACAGAAACTCTGTAACAAGTCCCATCAGTTCAAAATACTTAATTAAATTATCTTTAAAATGAGCAAAAATGAGATCGAGTCATTCAAAGTGTTTAAAATAAATAAGGAAAAATACCCAAAAATATATATCTATAATTATCAGAAAATATTGTTTTATTTTAACACTTTTTCAGTTCATTTCCTGTTTGTTTGTTTTTATTTTTGTTTGGCTAATTTCAGGGAATTTTCTTGCAAATTTTCAATAATTTCTTGCAATTTTTAATTTTTTTTTTTTTTTTTTTTTTTGCCTTTTTTCCATGATTTTGAGAGAAATCAAGCCCATTTCAGGTTTGGTAGTTTGTAACCAGACAGATCTGTGTGCAGTTCTTATTGAATACAAATCAAGATGATGTTACTGCACGGCTTATTTCTCTCCTAAAATTCTTCATAAGCAAGTTTGTAAGTTGCGAACGGGAAATTGGCGTCATGCTACTTCCTGCACAATGAAAACAGAGGCCGAAAAAACGAGATCAAACTGTCAAAGAAATATGCAACTCACCTCAAAATGTTTTCAGACACGTTTTAGCGCACTGCTTAACTGTAATATGAGATCAGTGAGAGCATTCAGCTCAGATGCATTCTGGGAGTTGTAGGTTTTTCTGTCCCGGGTCCTGTAGCACCACTTTCAAATGTATTTGTGACTTTCTGCTGCAGAAACCGCCTCCTTTCATGTGAGAATCCTCTTTAAATCGGTGAAAATCGTCTTGATTGTCTGTTTTTCTGTGGTGTCGTGTGTCTGTTTGCCTCCTCTGGCAATCACTTACATAAAATATATTACGTGCAGTGATTATCATCACCCCGGCGCAGACACAGAGACGCCAGTGAAGCCCAATGTACTGAAGAGGAGTGACTCAGTGCCTAAACAATACGGTATTGTTGAACCTTTGTACGGATCAGAGGAGAGATTTACCGCTGAACAGCAGCTTGCTTCACTAACTAACTGTCTTTGTGTGCTGCTCTGTAGAGGACAGGCACTTTAAAGTGTTTTATAATGAGCAGTCAGCAAGAGGAAGACTTAGAGTGAAAAATAAGACAGGACACGTTATACAATTCAAGCCTCGCAGCCAGAAAGAGGGAACCAGAATATATTAGAACGGACTAATGCGCTGCTTATCTTCTCCGACCTACAAGCCAGACAGACAGTCGGGCGGAGACCACCAGCTCCACCGGGACGAGAGCAGTCGTGTAAATACAAAAACATTAAAGGAAGAAGCAAAGAACCGAGGTGGACCTTTGGGTGTCACTTATATGTCCTCCGTGTCACCAGCAACTCTCGAAAAAGAAACTCCTCATCTGGCCGCTGTCCGGGCAGGGACATTATCTGCTGTTCACTTCAAAGACACATGAAAGAGCGCACACATTACACCGCGGCCTTACGTTACCACAAACTTGTTTGATGTCGCATTACCTTGCATAGCAAAGACATCAACACACAAGCCGGCGGGAGGAAAAACACATTTTTCTCTCCTCTGCCGAGGATAATGGCTGCTTTCTTCCAGGTAAAGTCGTGGGCGCATGCAAAACAACAGCAAAATGCGCCTAATAAATCTGGATTTGCCGGCGCCGCGCTCATTTGTCTGCGTTGCGGGCCGTGTTTGTCGTTGATGAAACACAGTGACAGGAAACATATGCTGGAAAGAGCTGAGAAATGTTGCTTAATTACCGATGCAGGCCCAGAGCGATACATCAGAACCACTGTTCTTCTGCGGTGTTTTCCACCGCCACGTTCTTCATCATCTCGTCTCTGTTTTTCAACAAGCGAGCGTTTTCCACGAATAGAACAGGTGAACAGATCTGCGTCTGGTCCCGTGTAGACCATAATAACCCAGATGTGATCAGGCGGCTGATGTAAATGAGGAGCTGATTTACAGCAACAACCTGGGGCAGTAAACACACCGTGACCCACACACACTCACTGTTGTATTGTATAGACACGTATAATCATATGTTTGAATCACGGATGGATTACTGAACACGCCTACAGGGCACAGGCCCCGGGGCCCGAAAGGTCAGAGGCCCCTCCAGGCCTTCAACTGCAAAATGTCGCTCAAATTAACACAAACAGACCAGGAGGAGACTCAAAGTGACTAAAAAGAGACGCAAAATAATTTCAGGAAGACACAAAATGACAACAAAGACAAAAGAATTATTACCTCAAAGTCATAAAATTACCTTAAAAAGACGCAAAACAGTCACAAAAAAGCAAAAAATGACCACAAAGAGATGCAAAGGAACGACAAGGAGACACAATAAAACTACAAAACAAACACAAAGAAAATATAGATCTACAAAGAGAAACAAAATGACCAAAAAAGACCAAAAATATCTAAGAGACACAAAATTACCTGAGAGAGACGTCAACTACTACAAAAAGACACAAAACAAAAAGAGACACAAAATTACCCCAGAGAGACGTCAACTACTACAAAAAGACACAAAACAAAAAAATGAGACACAACATGTACTTAATAAGACACAAAATTACCTCAAAGAGAAACAAACAACTACAAAAACACACACAGCTACAAAGAGGGAAAACACCCAAAAGAGACACAAAACAATCGAAAAAGACACACAAGAAGACCACAAAGAGATGCTAAGGAACCGCAAAGACACAAAATAACTACCAAAACAGGCATCACTACTAAAAAGACATAACACAACCCCAAGGAGACATAAAACAACCAATAAAGACACAAAATTTTCTCGAGACTACAAGAAGGCACAAAACAACATACAGACATAAAACACAAAATAGGACACAAAATGGCCAAGAAGGGACAAAAAGACCACAAAGTGATGCACAGAAACTGCAAGGACACACACAATTACTCCAATAAGACAAGGAGACAAAAATGACTACAAAGAAACACAAAACAACCGAGAAAGACACAAAGCCATAAGGAGACACAAAAAGACAAAAAATAACCTCGCAAAAGTGCAAAAAGAAGCAAAATTAAATCATAAAGACACAAAATTACCTAAATAAGACAAAAACAACCACAAGGAGATAAAAAATGATGACAAAGAAACACAAAACAACCATAAAAATAAGCAAATTACTTCAAAGAAACACAAAATTACCTCCTAAACAGCTACAAATAGATACAAAACCACCAAAGGACCCATAATTGAATCATAAAGACACAAAATTACCTAAATGAGATGAGAAACCACCTCAAAGTCTTTGAGCCCAGCTCCTCTGTAGGAAAGGTGGTGGGGCCCTTTGCATATCTGGGCCCGGGGCCCCATAGTCTCACAATCAGCCCGTGGTTTGAATACACAACACTTGAGAAGTCAAAAGCACTTTCACAAGTAAATCCGAAAGATTAGGGTCTAAACTGTATAATTAAATCACAGCGTATACGAGGTGGAAATACACACAGTGTGTGTGTGTGTGTGTGTGTGTGCGTGTGTGTGTTTGTGTAATGAAAGCATAACAAAGGGCAGCGCGAAACAGCGCTGTTTCTCGGGGAAATTGCCTTTTCACTGGCCGCACACGCCGAGTATTTCCATTTCCCCTCTCTATCTGCAGCCGAGCAGAGATGGGGATGGATAATTTCTCTCACACAGTGAACACACACTTTTCCTCGACCTCCAGCCTGGCGGCAAGCAGGAGGAAGCAGAGGGACGCCCCAAACACGGCGCTGACGGTGCATTAAGCAGATACGGGGGGTGAAGATAAAGGAAGAGCAGAGGATGTGTGAGAAGATCACACATAAAAGAAAAAAGTATCATCTATTGAAGAAGCTGAAGCCCTGTTTTTGGTGTAGTTTTTGTACTGCCCTTTTTGCACTCAACAATTAAGATAAAGAAAAAAAAACAGATTTGGAAGGCACTTTTTCTTTAAATATTGCCAAAATGACATTATTTATCACAGCCAGAAATTATCTTTGGATTTTTACATTTCTGGCAGTCCTTGAACACATCATGTGGAACGCTGTTTTAATCTGATATATGTATATATATAAAAAAACAAACAAGTGGAGCAAGGAAAAAAGGGTCCTTGAAATATCATGGAAAAGTTTTAAAATGTCCATGAAAGTTTGAGGCAACCCTGCATCTACACGCACAAGTCTGCTCCATTATTTCGACCCCTCCTCGCGCTCAAGGTGAGGAGCGGCAGCGAGGAAGATGAAAGTTTGTGGGAGTTGAACTGTGCCAGCGATGGATGTGCAGGTAGTCAGCTGGGAGCTGGCGAAGCGTGGGCACAAACAGCAGGGACGCCATCCTAATGTGATGAGCTGCGCTCTCGTCTGCACACAGCCATGTTGATAATTAAGCTCAGTGCGCCTCTGGGAAATTATGCTAATGACGCTCCTCTCCACTACCTCCATTTCTCCAAACGTTCGGCTTAAGGTGCTCACGTACACAACGAAAACACAACTCCTTAATAAATGTGTCTGGAAAACGGTTAAGGCGGAGGGGGGAAAGGGGACAAGGGGGAGAGAAGTTTTCGAAAGATTCACTTTTGGTGAAATGTTTCTACTGACAGAGCAAAAAAGAAAAGCCTAAAAAACACTGACGCAGGTAAAAACGGGCACAGACAGACCTCATGTGGTGCTCAAACTGCTGAACTTTTGACCTTTAACTACATTAGCACCTTTTTTTAAGACACCAGGCTTCACACAGCAACATTTTCATACATTTTTCTCATATTTTCTCCTAAATTTCCGGTCAACTCCAGATGCACCAAACATTCAAAATCTAATGTGCACAGGTGAGCTCAGTGCCGAATCACAAATCACCTGTCAGCACAGGTGACTAAACACTATGTAAGAGCGTGTTTGCTGTCGTGCACAAACACTCTGATACATGACCAAAAATTTTTTTAAAAATTCGCAACATCTTTAGCCAAGTTGCTCATTGCCTTTTTCCCATGATTTTGAAAGATATCAAACCAAATTATTTTTTTTACTTCCAAAGGAAGAAGTGACTGAAAAATTAGTAAGAAATTTGTACAAAAAATTACCTAAAATTGATATAATAATAATAATAATAATAATACATTTAAAAAAAACAGAAAAGTGTTGAAAAATTAAGAAATTATTAAATATTAAATTGTAATAATTCTGTTACATTTTTTTATTTTTTATTTTTGCTAGATTTTTTTCCTTTATTTTAAAAAAAATCTAAATCTACTAGTTTCTGGTAGTTTGTGGCACATTTCTTGCACAGATGCTCGTGGCCCTTTTTTCCCCACATTTTTTAAAGAAATTGCACTAATTTTTTCAAGGCTGAAAGATTGAAATACTTGTGAAAGGCGTCTGATTGCAAGAAAATTCACGTTGATCTGGGTTTTAAAGGGCTAGAAAAAAGAAATCCTCAGCCACACAGAAACCTCTGCAGGTGTGGATCCCTTTTATCACTTATATACAAACGGCTCTTTTAGTGTCGCTGCACAGCACTGACTTAAAGTAGAAGTGACAGAGTTTCAGGTGCTTAAATAAGCAGCTATTGATCATCAGCAGCCTGAGATAAACAATAGCTGCTGCTTCTCAGTAAAATGATTAATAACACAAGAAATCAATTTGTTGGGTGCAGCTCTCAGTGACAATAAAGAGGTGAGACAAACCGCGAGCGCGTGCTCAGAATATCTGCTGAATCACTCGACGGAGTGAAAAGAGCTCAAACCATTTCTGCGGAAACGGTCCACTACTGTCAATGAAGGCGAAAACCTGTTGACCTTGAGCGCCGCACAAAGAGAGATAAAAGAGTGAGAGAGAGCGGAGAAAGAGAAAGCGGACGAGGAAATAAAATACAGCGAGTTGAGAGAGATTAGCGGGCAATAAAATAGCTTCTGCTATCTTTGGAGTGAGCGGGCCTGCCGGTGCAGCGCTCCATCAGCGCTCAGTAATAGCTCTGTTTATCAGCGCCTCATTCACCGCTGCGACGCTCACGCAGGCCGCTGCAGAGGTGGCTAAAACCACCGGCCCACAATGCATCTGAGCATGTTTTGTTTAGTCTCATGGACTTTTGACTTGTGCGAGTCTTTTGCATCTTTTTGGAGATCGTATCCGTTGATTAAGAGCAGCTTTAATGAATTTCTGTGTGGCGACAAAGATAAGAACAGAACAGATAAAGAGCATCGAAGATAAGACAATAAGCAATTACAGCACGAGGATATATCGCGAATATTCTCAAAAGATAAAGGAATAAAGACAACGTTAATGAAGTACGAACGGATTTAGAGGAATAATTCAACTTTTTATATTATTGACCTTAAACAGGATTATTTTGGGGGCAGATTTGACACATTTGAGGGGGTTTTAATTTCTTCTTCTGTTACTCAGAAAAGTTGGGAAACACAATCAAATTATTTATTTAACCCTTTGAAACCTGCGCAAATTGGCTTTAATTGGCTTTATTTATTTATTTACACCCCCCTCCCCAAAAAAAACATGGGAAGACGGTAATGAGCAATAAAAGAAGAAATGACCCAACCACAAGAAAATTACCTGAAAATTTGCCCAAAAAATGAGAAAAAAGGGGAAAAAAAACAACAACCACAAAGCAAGAAATGAACTGAAAAAACTGTAAAATAATTTTAAATATTTAAATATGATAATTCTAAATATAATTCACTGGACATGTTTCCCTCGCTTTTTAAAAAATATATTTTTCTAGATCTACTAATCTCTTTTTTTTGCATGTTTAACTAATGTTATCTCCAGCAGGTAGCCAAAAACCCGGTTTTGTTACAGGATTGTTATCATTTTTATTTTTTTTATTCTATTTTTAGGTAATTTCCTTTTTGGGGTGTTTTTTTTATTTTCAACATTTTTTTTACTAGTTTCCTGTAAGTTTTGGGGTCATTTCTTCTAAAATCGCTCATTGTCTTTTTCCTGTGTTTTTGAAGAAATTCAGAGATCCACGCAGGCTTTAAAGGGTTAACCCCTAAAGTACTTTTAGTGCCTGGACCTAAGCATGACTGTTACATAACGTCAGAAACACGGTACAGTGTGATCCAGCTGTGCGTCACACAGATACGCTAAAGGAGGCCCGGCTGTCAAACGCAGAGGGGCGTGACGAAGAATCGTTCAGACGATCTGGGACCGAGGTGTGAAAATTGTCTCGTCTAGCTAAGAAAATAAGTGCACTCCCTAAATTGTAGCACTTTTCCACTGAAAGGGTTGTTTCTTTCATCCAGATCACAGATAATTATTTTTCTCCGTCACACCTTGAATATGCAACAAAGAGATCTGAGTGGGAAAAGTTACCAGAAAACAAAAGGAGAAAAAATCTAATTAAAGAAACAATAAAAGAATAATACAAATACAAGATCCACAGCAGAGCAGTTCGTTAGATACCATTTTCGCAGCCTGGAAAACAAGGACCACTTGAGCGTCTGCGAGCTCCCAGCGCATGCTGAGCCATCTGAACTCACGCTTATGACTGCGAATCTCCATCCTGGGAGCGCGGCGGCGATGACACATGAATCTCACACGCTGCATCCAATCTATCATCTTAATTACTTTCATTTCCATATCACCATCTATTTTTTTTAATGCTGCAAATTAATTTACACCTCAGACAAATTGCTTGTCCTTGACTCTCTTATCCCTTATGAGGCAACCCGCGGCGCACATGAGGTTGTCCTGTCGGTGCACAACCTCACCGAACCTAATCTCTCCCTCAATCCATCCGTCCCTGCTCGCAGATTGAATTAGCACGGGAGACAAAGTACCTCGCATGCACGGATGAGAAAATAAATAAAAATATTACAAGGAGAGAAAGCGGCGAGTAGATTGAAGACATCAATCAAGTGTGAAAAGTGACGCTCACCGTGACGATTGAGTGTTGTGTGAGGAAACAGAGGTTTATCTGAAGATCTGTGTCTGTGCTGCATGTGGACGGCAGCTGGACGGTGATGTGTGTGTGTGTGTGTGTGTGTGTGTGTGACATTAACCCTCTGATTGTGTTGACAGCCTCCGGCCCCGAGGCTAAGCCCTTCAGCTACACGTCTCCTGGGTTCAGGAGCTGCCTCGGGTTCGACGGGGAATGTCAGCTGTGAAAGTCGGAACAATCCGGTGACACTGTGAGGTGCATCGAACATCCAGCTGTGCTGCGACATCAGTTCACATCTGTATGTATCATGCAAAGCCGTTTCAAAGTGGCGCCACCTGCCCACTGCAGTCGGTGATATGTAGTTGATTTTAACTAAAACCACAAAGACAAACGAAACAACCACAGAGACGCAAAGAAACCACAAAAAGATGCAATCAGCCAGAAAGAGACACAAAGCTATAACAAAGACATGCTAATTATCGTCCAAGAGAAGCAAAGCAGCAACAAAGAGGCACAAAACAACCACAAAAAGATGCAAAACATTGACAAAGAGATGCAAAACAACCACAAAAGATGCAAAACAACCAAAAAGAGATGCAAAACAACTACAAAAGATGCAAAACAAGGACAAAGAGATGCAAAATAATGACAAAGAGATGCAAAACAACCACAAAGAGATGCAAAACATTGACAAAGAGATGCAAAACAACCACAAAAGATGCAAAACAACCACAAAGAGATGCAAAACAACTACAAAAGATGCAAAACAAGGACAAAGAGATGCAAAACAAACACAAAAGATGCAAAACAGCCACAAAGAGATGCAAAACAACTACAAAAGATGCAAAACAAGGACAAAGAGATGCAAAACAACCACAAAAGATGCAAAACAGCCACAAAGAGATGCAAAACAACTACAAAAGATGCAAAACAAGGACAAAGAGATGCAAAACAATGACAAAGAGATGCAAAACAACCACAAAAAGATGCAAAATAACCACAAAGAGACACAAAGTCACTACAAAGATTCGAAGAAACAACCTGAGACATCATCTTTGTGTATTTGTAGTTACAAAAAGCAGCTATTTATTGATATTGTTTCAAATTGAAATATTTAAAGTTATTTATTTGGCTGTGAATAAACAATATAGCGATAAACAATGTACAAATTATCATCGCCAAGAACGCAGACTTCCAGTTTTGACTCATTTGACAAATGAGCCCCCCTCTCTTGGCCCCGGTCTCGCCCCCCATTAAAAAGCCTCTTATGGGCACATGCATGAAACCAGCACAGAAGATGTGGAGCGCCTCGCTGAATAAATATACATTTTTATACATATAACCACAGCAGCTATATATGATGAAATACTCATAACCTCCCGCAGCACACCACAGGTATAATGAAAAGTGCAAAATGCATGAATTCATGAGGTGGGCTAAGAACAGGGTACTTATTTTCCAATCGGCCGCCGCACATTTTTCAAATTGCAGGACGCATTTTGAATGTGTTTCCCGTGTCCCGGGGTTACGGAGCTCACTCAGCACACGCACGACCCCCGTAACTCAAGTGGGGGAAATGTGAAAAGCTCCGCCAACAGGAATTCACCTTTGTTTGTCGGCGAAATTAATTTTGCATCCAGAGACGCTTCTTAAAGAGCGATCGCCTCGGCAGCGAGATGTTTATGAGAGAAGGAGAGAGAGAGAAAGTGGATCAGTATGAATGTGAGGTGCACAAGGCTGCTGCAGACAAAAGAGGATCGGGAGCTCTGCACCTGCGCACAGGAACTATATATGAGCTCCCATTTATCAGTCTGTGTGTGTGTGTGTGTGTGTGTGTGTGTGTGTGTGTGTGCAGTCTGCGCTTAAAATAATAAATGAATGTCCCTGTATATAAATCTTGATCTCTATCTGTGTGTGTGTGTGTGTGTGTGTGTGTGTGTGTGTGTGTGTGTATGTTGGAGTACACATATAAAAAGGTGGATCTTCTATCTGCTCTATATATTTTGATATACTGTAGTCTGGCTTTTAATTGAACTTTATCTTTTTATTTATTGATTTTTTTTATTTATTTACACATTTTTGCCCAATTTACTGTTTTTACTAGTTGGTATATCATTTTATTATATTTAAGAAATGTATTTAATATTTTCCTTTGTGCTGTTATCCTTTCATTTAACACATATCTACTGTTTAGATAATTTTATATATTTATTCATTATTATTTTATTTTTTTTATCTTTAATCTATAGGTTTTATACTGCTTCTCTTATCTTAGTGCTTTACTTAGATACAAAGTCTTGCTTGTGTGTGTCTGTGTGTGTGTGTGTGTGTGTGTGTGTGTGTGTGTGTGTGTGTGTGTGTGTTCTCTTCAGCTTCTGTCAAACTTCTGCACTATTAATCATTTTACTCAGGAATTACAAACTTTTGAGTCCGCCTACTACTGTTACAGCTGCCAACAGCCTGCCAACATTCCCAGTTAGAGAAAGGGTGAAAATAAGCTCATGTGCTTGTGGCCCCAGGCCCCCAAAACATTACATCTGCCCCTGGTAATAATAATGAGAGCTCAGTGCGAGCGGCTGGATGAGACACGGAGCGATGCCTCCTGGTGTTTCTAAATAATTCATCCAAAGTCTGATTAAACCTAAAACTAACACAAAGTAGTCTGTAGAAGTCTAAAGAAGTCACTTTCCACCAAAGTGTCTGTTTCAGACACTTTGGTGCTTTGAGGAGAAGCTGCGCTCTATTTGTCTGTCTCACTGCGCTGCTGTCGGGCCATCAGCCGTTTGACCCGCGATGATGAAATGCTGTGGCTGTCAAACACTCAGCTGTTCGAGAGTCAAAGTTGTTCACTTTTTTACAAGATTCTTCACACTTCTGCCCTCGCTGTGTTTTGGCGTGAGATTTTCCTCGGTGTCATGAGAGCGTGACACAGAGCCCAAAAGCGTGAGACACACAGCAGATACGTAGGAGTTGGCAAAGAGTTAACAGAATTTTTAAATAACTGAAATACCCAACATGCGCAAGATTATGTTGGTTAGAGGTTCTGAATGTTGGTTTCGATTATTTTCCGATTAGTTGCCGAGTACTACTCCTTAAAAAGATTGTTCATTCATTCATTTTGTGTAACCGCTTGTCCTCGTAAGGGTCGCGGGGGGGCTGGAGCCAATCCCAGCTGTCATCGGGCGGAAGGTGGGGTACACCCTGGACAGTTCGCCAGACCATCGCAGGGCCGACAAACAACCATACACGCTCACAGTCACACCTAAGGGCAATTCAGAGTCACCAATCAACCTGAGCTGCATGTCTTTGGACTGAGGGAGGAAGCCAGAGACCCCGGAGAGAACCCACGCAGACACGGGGAGAACATGCAAACTCCGCACAGAAGGGCCGAATGCCGCTCTAACCGGGTTTCGAACCAGGGACCCTCTTGCTGTGAGGGTGCCCACCTCTCTTGCTCTTGCCCACCATGCCGCCCTTAAAAAGATTGTTCTCATTCTTAAATTTTATTACAACTTGGCCACAGGTCCGGATAGGGTGAAGTTTTGGTTCAGATCTGGACCACGGTGCGCCAGTAGTCATGCCTGGCCTACAGGTACATGTGATGAATCTGTATCTGTATAGGTGCTGTTAATAGCCACATTTGTGCGTATTGGTTGCGTGCAATGACAGGTGTTCTGTTGGGAAACCTGGCAGGACCAACACAGTTTGTAAAACTGCTCCAGTTGGAGCGGGCTGTCGGACATGTCCACAATGGAGCGGGCTGGACATGTCCATGCGCTGGAGCAGGCTGTTGGACATATGCACGCTGGACGAGGCTGCAGACATGTTGGAGCGCTGGAGTGAGCAGTCGGACATTTCCGCGCTGGAATAGGCAGTCGGACATGACCGCATTGGAGGGGGCTGATGGACATGTCCACACGCTGGAGCGGGCTGTCGGACATGTCCACAAGCTGGAGCAGGCTGTCGGACATGTCCACATGCTGGAGCGGGCTGTCGGACATGTCCGCGCTGGAATAGGCAGTCGGACATGACCGCATTGGAGGGGGCTGATGGACATGTCCACACGCTGGAGCGGGCTGTCGGACATGTCCGCGCTGGAATAGGCAGTCGGACATGACCGCATTGGAGGGGGCTGATGGACATGTCCACACGCTGGAGCGGGCAGTCGGACATTTCCGCGCTGGAATAGGCAGTCGGACATGACCGCATTGGAGGGGGCTGATGGACATGTCCACACGCTGGAGCGGGCTGTCGGACATGTCCACATGCTGGAGCGGGCTGTCGGACATGTCTGCGCGATCGAGTGATCTTCTCAATATCAACAAACATCATCGCTTGTTTTACTTGTACTATTAAAACCCCGGCAATACAGGTATGTTGGCATGGCTACACATGAGACTGGGCTTACAAGATGTTAGATTCAGGTAGATGTGTTTTCACTGAGCGATTGGTAAGGAAAAATCAAATCCCCCTCCCTCGTGCAACAACGTCAAACTGAAGACAGAAACTTAGTGTGACGAGCTGAAAATTCTTTTTGACATCAAACAAAATGAGCACAGATATGCTAAGTGGCAATTTTCAGACATAGCAGGTCAAAAAAAAAAGTTCAACACGGTAAATGCAAAACATCCTGACGGAAACAAAAGTGTGCAAAAATGCAGCTGAGGCAGTGTTTCTTTCAAACAGCCTCACAGCAGCGAGGAGTCCTGCCACGGTACAAACCTACAGGATCATTATCTGACAATATATAGAATATTTTATGAAGAGTGCAGAAAGTAGTGGTGTGGGTGTGTGTGTGTGTGTGTGTGTGTGTGTGTGTGTGTGTGTGTGTGTGAGAGAGAGAGCAGGGGGTGCAGAAACATAATGAATCCCTACAGGAGACATGGGGCCCTGCTGGGCTGCTGTAATGAAGCTCTGCCCTGCCATCGCTCCCTGACCCACTGGCATTAAGGAAAAATGGAAACCATTACCTTTAGCCTTCACCTCCGCCTACCAAGTGAGAGACCTGGAGTGGACGTGTGTGTGTGCGTGTGTGTGTGTGTGTGTGTGTTGGGAATGAGGAGGAGACAGGTCACAGCAGGAGATCCACAGGAGAGAGGACTCCTACATGATGAATAAATCTGTCACAACACTGACAGGATACAGTGTAGAGCAGGTGTGTGTGTGTGTTTAGGACGTTTCTTGGATTTAAATACATTTCTAGGACTTTAGGACATTTCTCAGATTGTAGGACATTTTTTGGATTTTAACACATTTCTATAATTTTTTATAACGTTTGCAGATTTTGCATGTTTCTAGGATTTTAGGACATTTCTCGGATTTTAATGTATTTCTAGGATTTTAAGATGTTTCTTGGGATTTAGGACATTTCTAGGGTTTTAACACATTTATAGGATTTTAGGACATTAATAGGATTTTAACAAGTTTCTAGGATTTTAGGATGTTTCTTGGGACTGAGGACATTTCAAGGATTTTAGCACATTTTTAGGACTTTAGGATATTCCAGGATTTTACGACATTTCTAAGATTGTAAATCTCAGTAGCAGCACATTTATGGGGATTTCAGGATGTTTCTAGAATTTTTAGGATTTTAAGAAGTTTCTAGGATTTTAGGACATTTCTCTGATTCTAGGACAATTATAGGATTTCAGGACGTTTCTAGGGCCTTAGGATGTTTTTAATTTTAAGACATTAGGGGCTAAACGAGGACCTCTGCCAGGGGGGCGGGGGATCCTCCACTAGCAGTTTTTTTAAAAAACAAGCTCTGTTTTGATGCTGTTTTATGCACTCTGGCCCCTTATGTTTACTAAAAGTACAAAAACACTTCCCAGTGTGAATCACTTTATTTTTCACTGTGAATTAGAAAATGGTTAGAGGACCTCCAGGCACCCCATCAGCGGCCAGATTTGGATCGCGGGTCGTAAATTGAGTATCACTGCTCTAAACAACTGAAGCCCAGCCGTACTTTATTTCAGACACACAAACAATCGACAGACTTAGACAACAGGGTTTTAAAGAAGATTGGCTGTTCCCTCTCAGTCAGATTCCAGCACAAGTCTCGAAAACAGCCCAGAGATCTTAACAGCTGTGTGTGTGTGTGTGTGTGTGTGTGTGTGTGTGTGTGTGTGTGTGTGTGTGTGTGTTTCAGTGCTCCCCAGCTAATCTCATCCTTGCTTGAATGCATCTTATTAGGACTAGAGTGTCTTTGTTTGTTGTGGATTTCCAGCAGCAGACCATGCTTTTCCACTGCCGGCCGTTTTATCACACTTTTCCGTTGCCATTGTTCAGAAGTGTGGAAATCCGCGGCACCCCGAGGCGACGAGAACAAAAGGAAGCTTTTTGTCTTAATTCCCTACAAATGATATTTTGCGGCCAGCCTTGTGTCGGTTGCGGCGGCGGCTGCGTCCGTCTCTGCTGACTCTCAGACTGGAGCGCTGCTGGCTGGAGATCATTTGATCAGCAGATCTCTGGGATCAGGTTCATTACAAGAGATGGAGCACCATGGCACGCTGCCACAGATGAACCCTTCAGATAAGATGGGCTTCTTTTCTTCTGGCTCAGCTTTTCCTTTCTTTATCTTTTCATTAGTCCAGTCTTTCCTCCTCTCGTCTTTCTGTTAATGTTTCAAAGGTTGAATGAAGGAAATAGGCAGTCCCTACAGGATTTTGTAATCCCAACAATCAATGCAAATTCAGTAAATCCATGTGATTTCTGCACAACATTGCAATTTTGTCCAACTTTACCACAAATTTGACTCATTTCATTGTACAGTTGCACACAGCGTACTGATCCGCTCAGTCTCTCTCTTTCTGTCTCTCTCTGTTTATGATGAGACTGCTGCTGCACCTGTCACACACACAGTGACAGGGAGAACTGAAGACGAGCAGTGTGGATGCTGATGTTAACACGTGTGCCCAAAAAAAAAACACGTTCCTATGTTCCTACTAAAAGTAAATGAAAGCTACTAGGAGCAAAATAACAACATATGTAATCAAAATGTCACATGATCGTCACAATATAGCAACTTGGGTATCATCGAAATTTCCCAATTTCCCACACGTAAATACGATTACGGAGGGCTGTTCACGTGCTCGTGATCCATAAATACGATACGAGTTTCACAGTGTGTGTAAGACAAACACTGAAGAATGCACTGAAATGATTCATCCGGATCATGGAGGTGATTTTGGGGTTTTTTTTTTGTCGTCGTGTGTTGAACCAGCTGGTGTCTCCTAGACTCTGTTTTCTCCTTAAACTCTTTGCTCTTTCATCTCTTACATCTTTAATGAGCCTCTCACTCTGCCGACCTTAAGTGTGACACACAGGTGCGCGCGCGCACACACACACACACACACACACACACACACACACACACACACACACACGCACACACACACGCACACATCTTAATGACATCTCTTAAGTGCTGCCCATGCTAATGGAGTAATAAGGGACTTCAGCGGCTCCCCTCAACCTCAGTATATGTGTCGTCTTATTGGACTTCTGCTCAAAGCAAGAGGACTCGCCCCGCTCGCTAATCACTCGCATCTTTTTCTTTAATCTGACGAGCCAATCAGAACTTTTCCCTCAGCCTCTCGATGCTGATTAACGGCCTCCGTCTCTCCTTCGATCGATCACATGCTTTCAGATCTGTAAAGGAAGGCTTGGGTAACAAGAACGGCCAGAGAGGTAATCAAGACGACCACCGAGACACAGGGGAGGCCGGCGCTAATGTGGTGAAAGCATTTCCTCGGTTACAGCAGCCACACACACACACACACACACACACACACACACACACACACACACACACACACACACACACACACACACACACACACACACACACACACACACACACACACACGGTGTGTGGCTGCGTGACATTTGGCCCGTCTCGGGAACAGAGTCCGGTGTGCTCCTCGCTCTCCTTTATTTAATGCTGCGTCCTCTCTGTCACACACACACGCAGCGTGTCAGTGGTCGGGGTCAGAGCGTGACCTCCGTGCGCTCAGGCGTGACTCTGGAGCTTAATCGCACACACTCATTGTTTCGCCCTCTGAGCATCGATCAACGACAAAACTGACAGACTCAAAGACACGAGGAGAAGCATCTGGAACACAGAAAAACTCACTGAGAAGTAGATAAGTAATGACTGTATCTTACTATATATATATATATATATACATATATATATATACATATATGTATATACACAGTATATACATATATATATATATATATATATATATATATATATATATATATATATATATATATATATATATATATATATATATATATATATATACATATATATATATATATATATATATATATATATATATATATATATATTATTATACACATTATTATTATATACATATTATTATTACAAGTCATCATGTGCCCAGCAAGTCTCAAGTCTCTGCACTCTGCACTCAAGTCAAGACTAACAAGTCCAGAGTTGAGTCCTAAACTTTGAGTTTTGAGTCCAAAAACAAGTCATAATGTGCTTGTCAAGTCTACAGTATCTTGTCTCTGCATTCAAGTTCCAAGTCAAGACTTGCATGTCCCAAGTCCTAAATTTTCTAGTTTTAAGTCTTATACAACCCATAACGTGCTCTGCAAGTCTCAAGTCTTTGCATTTCGCACTCAGGTTTGACTTTCAGGTCCTAAATAAGTTAGAATAGATTTGTCTGGTCTTTGCACTCTGGTCTCAAGTCCCAAGTTAAGTCCAAAGTCCTAAACTTTGAGATTCAAGTCCTAAACAAGCTATAATTCACTCGTCAATCTCAAGTAATTTCATTCAAGTCCCAAGACTGACAAGCCAGTTCAAGTTCTAAACAAGTCATAATGTGCTCATCAAGTCTTAAGTCTTCTCACTCAAGTTTGATTTTTGAGTCCTGAACGAGTCGTAATGAGTCTCGAGTCTTTGCACCTTGAGCTTAAGTTTAAATTTCAGGTCCTAAAAAAATTATAATGTTGTAAGGTCCGAAGCCTTTGCACGTAAGTTTGCACTTTGCAGGCGACTCTGACTCGAGTCTGAGTTGTAACTCTCGTCCGTCATGTCACTTAAGTCTCTTATTGTCATTTATTGGCAGCATAGTTAAAGTTTGATGTTGTATATTATTATAAAAACAGCTTTTACAGATTCAGTCTTCTGATCTGCAGTTTTGCTGACAGCCTGCTTCTCCTCAAGTGTTTCACTGAACTTAATGGCATCATGAATCATTTATTGAATTGTGTGTCAACACACAAACACACACACACAAGCGTGTTTACGTCCAGTATAATTGCAAACACCAGAGTTTTATGATCGGCTGCACCCCTCTGCTTTGCCCTGCGTGCTTTCAGAGCTCAATTTCAACACCTCCTCCCCTAAAAACACACACTGACATGCTGATTATCCTTCATTAACAACAGCATTAACAACAGCAGCACTGGACTCACTGTGAGAGGAAAGGTGTCCTCTTTGCATGAAAAACAAATAAAATGTTTTAACTTGGAGTTACAGATAAATTCAGTGTGTGTTTGTGTGCTCAGCTCAGTTTATTCGACTATCTGGGTCACAAGGCGGAGGTCGCCGGGTGCAACACCGAGGATCAAACACATCAACCTGGCTGCAGAACATCACATTTACTCCCAAACCTCCAACGTGTCAAACCTGAAATCCCATTTATCTCCCGTCTGCGGTTTCAATCGGCCAGAATGGTCCAAAAGCCTGTGTGTATTTTTGTGTCTGAGTGCAGATGTCCAGCGCTCGCTTCCTGTGCCGGCCACTCGACTGACACGGCGAGGTGCTGGCACACTGGCGAGCAACTATTAAGTGTTATCATGAGAGAATGGCGAGGCAAGCAGGGCGGCTAAATAGAGCTGTTATCTCCTGCAGAAGCTGGTACAGTATGTGTCTGTGCGAGTGCAGACACTCTGCACAAGGCCACTCGATTTTCTGAAAGCTGCACAGAGACACTTGTGATGCTCTCTCTGGTAGAAATTTCAAAATGTTGTCATATAAGAGTATGTGTAAGTTATAATATAAATGATATGAATGCATGTATCCTGGAAACACAATTGTCAGAAAATATATTCGCGTGGTGTTTTTCTGCAAACGAAAATGTTACATTTGTACCTTATTATGTAGCAGATATTGTAAAACTCGATGTTGCATTATGTTTCAATGACGCTGTGGGTTAATGTGTGGTTGTTTAGGCACCAAAATCAATTGGTTATGTTTAGGAAACTATCATGTTTAGGACTAAAATGCCTGCTTTTGGTGGCCTGATCCTTGCTTGAAATGCGGCGATGCCTTGAGAAAAAAACAACTGTTTTTCATGGCATCATGCTGGCACAAAATGTCGCAGTGTCACAGTAAAAAAAACACGTGGCATCAACCTGGCAGAAAATGCAGCGTCTCAGTAACTACATAACCACTTTTTATGGCATTATCCCAGCAGGAAATGCATCAGTGTCTGAGAATAAAATACTGATTTCTGTGGCATAGTCCTGGCTGAAAACACAACAGTGTCTCTGTGAAAACAGCTATTTTTTTGCAGTTCACTGCAAGAGAATGCAGCAACGTCTCTGTAAAAAGATACTCTTGTTTAAACCTTACGCGGTGGAAAACCAGTGTCTTGTTGCTAAATCACAACCGTTTTTTGCTGTTTGTTGGTCTGTAACAGCGGTTTGTGGCTCGCCGTGCATCTCAGATGCCTCAAGTGTCACAATCTTGTAAACTCTAGCAAACACATGGTTATCTCCACCTCAACAGTCTCTGGCACTTGTAGCACAATGGCTCGAAGAAAACAACAGATTTAGTTGTGCTTTTTTTTGCAGTGACACTCGACCACAGGGAGGAGCAGCGGCGTTTGGTTGTCACGCCGTTTGTGGGAGGATGAGTAGGCAGACGACGGAGCCAGGTGCACAGCTGACTGGTCACGCTTTAATGACAAGGCATAGTCCTTGTCATTAAGCCCTTAAATCTGCACTTACGTCCTCTCTGTGGACAAACATTCCCTCATCCCAAAAGCATCTCCTGCATGTCTGGAAAACCCCTCTGCTATAGGAGGACGACACACTGCAAACCACAAAAAAATGCAGGATTTCTATAATTACGGGCCCCCATGACCCCCCCCTCCCCACACACACACACACACACAATGATTTCCCAGTACACAGAAACACTGTGCTGGGTTCCCTTGTGTCAAATTATCATGATAACTGGGGTCTTCATCAGGCAGCACAAAGACTGGTTAACATCTTCAGTGGCTACTCTATTAACAGCTTTATCACTAAGCAACAGCAGAAAACCCCCACGCCTCCCCATTCTCTCTCTCTACACCGACACACACACACACACACACACACACACACACACACACACACACACACACACACACACACACACACACACACACACACACACACACACACACACACACACTGTCCCTTTAAATGTAATGGTGCTGCGTCTAATTTGGAGGGTGTTTGACAGACAGCATTTTAATGACCCAGAGCCGGGTGAGGACTTAAGCTGACAGAAGCATCTATAGGGCCTCTATCATGTCGGGGAGAAAAGACTTTGAACAGTCAAATAAACATCCGCCAAGAGTGAGATGGGGGTGTCACTATTATCATATCATTAATCCAACTGCTGTGAAGAAACCAGTGTGACTGCAGTTCTGCCCACTATGCACTGGGAGAGCATGAAAATATGTTTAAAGGACTAAAGTCTGATACTGAAACTGGAGATTTTACAGGGTCACTTTTTTGCAAGAAATACAATGAGATTTCTTTTGGGATTATTTCTCTTGGAAAATATGACACCAAACTCCATTTAAAAAATGTGATATTTAAACAATTGCTTACATGTCTGAAAAAACACACAACTTTAGAAACACAACGTAAAAGGCATCATGTTGACATTATTCCCGTCAATTCAATTGGGTCGCGTTGACCTTGGACCACCAAATTCGAATCAAATAATCATCCGTTCATTGAGGCCACTCAAACTTTTGTGCCAAATTTGAGGAAATTCCCTCAAAGCGTTCAGGCGTTCAAAATGAGCTGGATGCAGTGCCTCAGTGACCTTGACCTTTGACCAGCTCACTTCTGAATCCTAGTGAATGTTTGTGCCAAAATTTGAAGAAATGTCCTCACGGCGTTCTTGAGATATCGCATCCACGAGAATGAGGTGGATGCAATGTTACAGTGACCTTGACCTTTGACCACCAAAATCTAATCAGGTTGTTATTGAGTCAAAGTGAACTTTTGCCAAAATTTACAATAAAATCCTTCAAGGCGGACTTACTTGCACACAAACCGAAAACATAAAGTACAGCTATCATTAGCGCAGAAGTGTAAAAACGGACTCAGCGTGCAGAGGCCTAAAGGCTGGCATCAGCCGGGAAACACACACAAAATAAAAATAATTTACTGTGAGGCGCTGTGAACCCAGTCAGGCCTTCTCTTCGTCCTCAGCATAATGCTGCGGCACTCTGGGAGTACTGAGTAGCATGTAATGAGAATAACCATGCAGCTTTAGTCATGAAGTGCCTAATTAGCCATTAGCATGCACTAAAAAGCAGCTATGAGACCATCACTGTCTCTCCTCCACAATCCCCCACTGAGATGATACAATACAGCACAGACTCGGAGGATCCTCACTGCGGGGAGAACCGGCAGCCTATCAGATGTCTCCCTCCGCAGTTCAGGTCCCAGCAACGAGACCACGATGAGATTTCTCCCTCACAGCGCCGGTCCACAACGCCCACACAAACCGCGGCCTCCTGTTCTCCTCATTTTGAGGGTTAATTAGAGTGAAGCTGTCTGCTGTTTACAAGAACGCGGCCATATGTAGCGCCGATTACGCTCATCAACACTTTGTGCTCAGAAGAATGAGCTTTAGCTGAACACACACGGATACAAACACGTGCAAAAAAAAAAAATCACACGCACGCGCTCGTGCGCATGCTCTGTGTTAATGTGGAGTGTGTTCCCTGTCATTAGCAATTTTCCTCTCTCTCTGTTTTGAGCTAATTAAGCAGCACAATCTCGGCTAATGAGAGGCGATGTGCTGAGGCCGCGTGTGTGCAGAAAAGAATCCGTGTAATTAGAAAAGACAACACAAATCTACGGCCGAGACGAAATTATACCGTTAAAGCAAAAAACAGAAGCTCTCTTTGTTTTCCTGCCACGTTCACAGGGAGGTCAGAGGTCACGCTAGGCTGCAGGAAAACACCACAGACACAACGAGAAGGACACTCGTACCCCGGCAGGGCCAACAGTTCAGTCCTCTATAACTGACGGCCTGCGGGCCAAATCCGGCCCCAGGCAGGGGGCAAGGAGGAACCCAAACCATTTCAAGTTCACAATAAAAATAAAGTGATTCACACTGAAGTTTGCTTTTGTATTTTTAGTTTCCATAAGGTGCCAGAGTGCATAAAACAACAACATCAGAATAGAGCTTGTTTATCAAAAAAAGTCAGTTGAGGATCCCCCCGACACAGGACCAATCTAAGACCCTAATGTCCTAAAGTCCTAGAAATGAGCTAAAATCCTAGAAACATCCTAAAATCCAAGAAACGTTCTTAAATCTTAGAAACGTCCTTAAATCTTAGAACCATCCTAAAATACTAGAAACATAGTTAAAACCTAGAAATGTCCTGCAATCCCAGAAATGTCCTAAAATCTGAGAAACACTGTAAAATCTTAGAGATATCCTAAAAACATCCTTAAATCCTAGAAATGTCCTAAAATCCAAGAAACGTTCCTATATCCTAGAAATGTCCTGAAGTTCTAGAAACGTCCTGAAATCCTACAAATGTCCTGAAAATGTCCTAAAATCTTAGAAACAACCTAAAATCTAGGAAGTGTGCTGAAATCTTAGAAATGCCATAAATCCTAGAAACATCCTAAAAGCCTAAAAATGTCCTAAAATCCTAACTTTCCTTAAATCCTAGATATGTCATAAAATTACTAGAAACATCCCAGAAATGTGCTTAGACCCTGAAGACGTTCTCAAATCCCAGAAACGTCTGAAAATCCCAGAAATGTCCTCAAGTCCTAGAAACATCCTAAAATCCTAAAATCTTTTTGTAAAAGGGTTTTAACCTCCGATTGTCCCTCTGGTTGAGGGACGGTCCATGTCTCTGCTCTCTGTTGCACCTTTCCGCCCTCCACCGGTTCACCTGGTGTGTGGACGTTTTCACCGAATACATTTACATTCATTAGCGCTGACATTTGCGATCGCGCGCATCGACGTGCTGTTTGGCTTGTTCTGGGCGTGTGATTAGTTTATTGATGTCTGAGTTTGGAAACCACTGAGCGTGTGTTAGTCGGTAATGACGGCGTAATTTCGCAGACGGAGGTGCCGCAGGACCGATGCATCAGGGGTGAGAGACCCCGTCAGACTGAGCAGCAAAGACAAACTGAATATTCAGACCTGCACTCGGAGATGTGGACAGCAGAGCGTGATGAATGTGTGAACTAAATATCACCATAAAGTCATCTGTAAAGCCGGTCGCCGTGGACGACCGGCCAATAATTGTCTTTATGGATTCTTCTGAGTGAGCCAAACCCACTGAGCGGAGTCGCACCTGACAGCGCGGGAAGTACAAACACCGAATTTCACCTCGTTTTCAAGATTCGTAATGCTGTATTTTTATTTACAAATTAAAAGCATCAAATATCTTAACCATAAGAATGTTTTAATTCTTCCGACATCATCTCTCCTGGACTGCATTCAGATGCCCTTCACAAATATTTAACCTTTGAACCCAACTTTTGATTAAACTGATTATTTTTCAAAAACATGGGGAATAAAGGCAATGAGCAACTTGGCAAGAAATGTCCTGCAAATTGCAAGAAATTTTCTGGAGGACTATGTCTAAAATGGTCAAAACTATATATTTAATATTAGTAATAATAGTAGTAATAGTAGTAATAATAGTAATAATGCTTATGTGTAGCTTTTATCTGTTTATCTGTTTATTGTAATTGTTTTATCTTTGTAAAGTGTCCTTCAGTGCTGGGAAAGGCACTTATAAATAAATAATATTAATTATTAATATTTATTATTATTATTATTATTATTATTATTATTATTATTTATTAATAATAAATAAAGGCATTATTATTATTATTATTATTATTATTATTATTATTATTATTATTATTATTATTATTATTTATATACTAATACTAATACTACTAATTATTATTATTATTAGAGTCATTTTTTTATTTCAGATTTTTTTTCACTTTCCCAATTTTTTTATTTTTTGTTTCATATAAGGTACAAGGTAGATTTATTAGTCATTTTTGGAACATAGCCTAAAAAAATGAAATTAAAATTGTCCTTGATCCTGCTACATCTTGTTTGATTGCTTTAGTTTAAAAAAAATAAATTAAAAAAATACATATCTATAGTTTATTTTTGTTAATTTTCAGGTAATTTGCTTGTACTTTCTACTATTTTCTTGAAATTTCAAGTCATTTCTTCTTAATTTGCTCGCTGCCTTTTTCTCATGTTCTCGTCTGAAAGCAAGCTGAATGGACCTGCAGGCTGCAAACAACAAACACGTCTCCTGCTGAGGTGAAGCGTGTTCACGTCTTGTTTTACTCAGTGGCCGATAAGGGCAAACACGCTACAACAGCCCAAAACATTTCCATCAGAAGAGACATGCTGCAGCTTCAAAAGCATATATGAAACCTAAAAACATACATAACAAGGACATTTGCTGCAAATGAAAACACGTGCCACAGAAAGCCATTTTTTAGTGAGACATCAGTGACGTCTCCACCGACAACCGTGCCATCAAAGCAGGTTTTAGTGACACATCACAGCTTTTCAAGCCATGACTGCAGAAAACAAACAACATTTGTGTCATTAAGAGATATCTGAAATCCCGCCAACAGCTATGATTGTGCCAAAACTTAACCCCACGTTAACCACAGCGCTGTTGAAACATACATTTTCAATGTATCCACGTGCAAATGTTAAATATCGATGTTCTGCAAAAATGTACAATGCCACTTTTGTTAAACCCTTTAAAATCTGAGCAATTTGGCTCCATTTTGTTCTTTAAAAACATGGGAAGAAGAGAATAAGCAACAAAAGAAGAAATAACCCAAAATTTGCAAAAAAATTAGTAAAAAGTACAAGAAAATTTACTAAAAAATCAGTAAAAATATAATAATAATAATAATAACTTAAAAAAGGAAAAAGGCACATTAAAAAAGACAAAAAAATCCTTAAAATAATAATTCCCTTACATTATTTTAAATAAGTAATTATGATCATTATAAATATATTTTCCCTATTTTTTCTTGCAATGTTTGTAACATTTCTAACCAAACTGCATTTTTCCTTTTTATCCTGTGTTTTTTTTTATTTTTTTGTATTATTAAATGCACCAATGTACTTGTGGTTCAAAGGTTTAAAAGGCTTCTGAAAGCAGCTCAGTAAAAGTGATGTTGCTCCAGGTGTCAAAGGGTTAAGCTATTTTGGGTTGCTATGCCACATTACAGAAGATTAAAGGACAAATTGTTAAGCCCAGTGAAACAAATTTTATATTGTTTACTACTACTGTGTACCAGGATTATGCACAAAGTCTCCAAACACAACCAATTCCCATAAACCGCCTTGCATCCAGCCCTAAAAATGCCCCCAAAATGCACCACCATGAATCCTCCGTTACACTCGCTCACTAAGTAAATATGACCAGTGTGCCCAGCGCACGCCAAAGCATGTCTGTGTGCCTCCATCAGCCACATCACTGCCCATGCACATCTCCTGCCCGGCCTGCAGCCGCCCAATGTACCATCTGCTCTGGCAGTCAGCTGCACCAGACCGGGCCAGACCACGGCTCCAAAGAGGGGTGGGCGCCGGTGACTTGGGGGGTGGGGGGGGTGCTCCAGATGCTCCTCAATCCAGATGCAGCCTGTTGGCAATGTCACGGCATGCCCCTGGATTAATGAGCCCCCCCTCTGCTTGTTCCTTGGGCTGCTGTCCCACTATCTGTATGGGGCCTGCCAAGCCCATTATCCATGCACGGTTTAAGTCAAAATGCCACGCGCTCACTAACTGATCGATGGGGTCTTAAACGGCGGGGAGCCATTTAAACAAGGAGTCGGGGGTGTGTGTGTGTGTGTGTGTGTGTGACACTCTCCACCGCTGCCATCTCATCTTTCCACACCGTCTGTATGGATTTAGGTGGACGGCATGGGGGCCCATCGATTACAAGCAGCCCACCAATCATGCTGACAGACAGCGGCCAGAGCACGCCTTGGCTTTTTAACCCTTTTCATCATCAGTTTTGTCGCGTTCAGACACCTTTCACAAGTGATGGAAGTGGGAAAAAAAAGAAGAAAAAAGGCGATGAGCAACTTCAAACTTTTTTCCTCAAGACTATATTTATAATTTTTATAATTATATTTTTAAAATTATGTCACAATTCAAACCTGTAGACCCTGAGAAATCTAGCTTGCATTCTATAAAAAAATTAAAAATTAATTTTAAAAAAAGGGCAATAAGTAAAATGGAAAAAATAATTTCAGAAAGTTGAAAAAAGACTCAGAAACTTTTTTCTCAAGACTATATTTATAATTTTTATGATTATATTTTTGAAATTATGTCACAAGTATTTAAACCCGTAGAGCCTGAGAAATTGGGCTTTTTTAAAAAAACAAAAAAGGGAAAAAGGAATGAGCAACTTGGCAAAACATTTCCAGAAAGTTGAAAAAAAAACTATATTCATAATTCTTATAATTATATTTTTATTATATTATATTTATATTTAAACTATATCACAGAAGAAAAATTTTAGTTTTTGCATATTTGTGGGGGTTTTTATTTCCTATTTTCAGGTAATATTTTTTAACATTTTTCCTAATTTCTTGCAATTTTAAGTTGCCTTCTTCAAGCTGATTTGCTCAGGTTTGAAACATTTAATGTCCGCGGTGTCCGTGTCCCTGGGAAGCCGAGAGCAGAGAGGAAAACACAGCAACAAACACGGACTGACACCCAGCAGGCAGCCACTGTAACCTTGTGTATCTGCAATATGGGACACACACACACAAACACACCAAAACAATGCTTTTTCTATTTAAGCCAAAGCTTTTTTGTGCTCCTCTCTTGTCCTGTGTGTCTCGGCTCTGCCAGCAGGCTGAGTCCCAGCTTTATAAAAAAAAAAAAAAATACTCGGAGAGGAAATGCAAATGACCTTGTCTCATCTCAAAGCAAACACTGAGAAATTAAATTACGGCTCCTGTGACTTGGGAAGTGCTGTGTGTGTGTGTGTGTGTGTGTGTGTGTGTGTGTGTGTGTGTGTGTGTGTGTGTGTGTGTGTAGGTGGACTGTGAGGAGACGATGCTTCTCTTTAAATCTTATTTCATTTGTGTTATGCTTTAAAGGTCCAGTGTGTAGGATTTAGGGAGATGTGTTGGCAGAAATGGAATATAATTAGACCCATTAATAAGCCGATGTTAACACGGACTCAGATTGACGTCATAATTCATTAAAAGCCCGTTTTTATATGGATACTTTATTTTCCTGCAATTTTGCACGTCATTTTGTGCTTAGAAGTTCTCTATTTTTGAAAACTAAAAATACTAAGAGGGCTTGTAAAAAATAATTGTTAGAAGAATATGTTAGAAGTGTTCATATGTTGCTTGTCCCACAAAACGCTTTATTACCACACTGATGTTTACAATAAGTTCCTGCACTTTTTGTGACAATAAAACAGTAAAACGTTCTGCCTTTCAAATCATATCTCTGTGCTTGAACCATACCTGAGGGATCAATATTTTTTTACTGGTGTTTATATATATATATATATATATATATATATATATCTATATATATATATTTTATGTTTTTATTATTATTATTTTTTATGTGAAATGTCTAATCTACCAATATATCTATTATATATCTATTTATAGGTTAAATAAAGAGCACCTAAACTTTAAAGTCGAGTTGGTTTAATTTCTTTTTTAAAAACATTAGAAAAAAGGCAATGAAAAAGAAAAAAAATGACCAAAAAAAATAGCAGAAATTAGTAAAAAGAACAAGAAATTACCTTAAATTAGTTTTTTTAAAACAAAGGTGCTCAAAAATTGTATCAGTTCTGTTACATAATTTTATTTTTATTTTTTCACAGCTTCTTTTTCTTTTTTAAAAAATCTGTATCTACTAATTTCTTGCAATTTGTGAAACATTACATACCAAGTTGTTGAATTTTCTCTGAAGTTTTTGAAAGAAATAGCACCATCATAGTGATGTTGCCTCAGGTTTCAAAGGGTTAATCATGAAAAAGTAGTGCTGATATTGCAATTTTACAGCATATAGCACCATAACAGAACGTGTTTTTGTGACTCGAGTCACATGACATGAACTCAAGTCCAAACCTCTGCTGATTCTTAAACGTCAAACTGCTTTATTCTGTGTTTTTACCGGTTTTGTTTGTTTTAGAGAGAAAGAGACCTCTGAGGATAATTTATCGTACGGTTAAAACCTCCTGAACAACAAACACCGGAGGAAAAGTTTCAGCTGGTTGCAGTTTGCAGTTCTCGCCACTAGATGGTGCTAAATCCCCCTAAATCTTACACACTGCACCTTTAAACATGTGTGAATAATAATAAAATCAGGCTGAAATACAGCTTCTAAAAACGTGTTGGAGACGAAGCAGAGAGTTCAGTATCATGTTGTTTTTTCTTTTGTTTTCTGTCTCGTGTGTGTGTGTTTGTGTGTGTTTGTGTGTGTGTGTGTGTGTGTGTGTGTGTGTATCCATCTCTTTGTCTGGCCGGCTCCATTGTCACACAAACCACTAATAGGAATTCACAGCCGTTTAATAATTCACACTGAGGTAGGCGGCCACGGTAAACTGTCAACAACACGGGCTCCTACTGAAATCCCATTAACCGCCAATGAATTATTCCCACATTACATCTGTCCCAGCTTTTCTGCACACGCTAATAACACGTATGTATCACTCTTCCTCACAATATTCCTAATGGGCCAACACTAAGCAGGATAAACCTGGAGGTCTGCCGGGGCTCTGAGGCACTTTCCATTATTAGAGCGGAGAAATGGAGACCCCGTTGGCCTTTGGGACGGGGTGCTGAGCCCAGGGACATTATGATAATGGAGGTACTATGGCGAGTAGACGTTATACAGCAGGGACATTGTTTCATGTCAACATGTTTTTCTTCGGGGACATTTTTGCACAATGACAAGGCAGCAGCTCCAAATACGCTTTTAGAATTTTATGATGTTTTAGGATTTGGGGAAATTTATAGGATTTAAGGACATTTTTAGGATTTAAAGACATTTCTAGGATTCTAGGACATTTCTCAGATTTTAGGACATTTTCTCGGATTTTTGGACATTTCTAGGATTCTAGGATGTCTCTAGGATTTTAGGGCATTCTTCAGATTTCAGGACTTTTCTAGGATTCTAGGACGTTTCTAGCATTTTAGGACGTTTCTAGGATTTGAGGATATTTTGGGAATTTCAGGACATTTCTAGGATTTTAGCATGTTTCTCTGATTTGAGGATATTTTTTAGAGTTTTATGACGTTTCTAGGATTTTAGGACATTTCTCAGATTTTACGACATTTCTCGGATTATAAGACGTTTCTTGATTTTAGAACCTTCTTACGGTTTTAGGACATTTTTACGATTTTAGAACATTGCTAGATTTTCAGGACATTTAAAGGATTTTTAGATGTTTCTCGGATTTTAGGACATTAGGGTCTTAGCTAGGACCTGTCGGTGGTATAGGGGATCCTCCACTGGCACTTTTTTTGATAAACAAGCTCTATTTTTAAGCAGTTTTATGCACTCTGGCACCTTATGTATACTAAAAGTACAAAAACAATTCCCAGTGTGAATCACTTTATTTTACTGTGAATTAGAGAATGGTTGGGGGGCCACCTGGCACCCTATTGGGGTCCATATGGTTTGTCTCTCCTGCGGGTTTGTCTTTGGGAGTGAAGGGACAGAGGGCAGCAGGCAGTTGAGGTTGAAGGAGAGAGATTCATGTTAAATTGTATTTGCGTTTCATATATTTGACTTTGCGTTGTACATACGGGATTGTTGATTTAGGTTAAATGAAATGTTGAATGAATCAATAAAGTTCAAATTTAATTTATCTGACTGTAGACATGTCATTATCATTCGATGTAATATTCATAAATCACTTTTCTTGGTAAAAAAAAAAAATTCTCCTGGCATCTTGGTATTGCTGTGAGGTTGCCAGGCAACCAACCAGCGGAGACTGCAGGAAGTCACTGCCCCTGGCCGAGAAATAGCCCAACACACAATACCCAGTAAGATGCAAATTATTGTTTTGATACTTTTTTGGACAGATTTTAAGATAATGGGCCCCTGAGCACAGATATGCAAAGTCCCCCACCATCTCTCCAACACAGAGGCAGGACACACAGACGTTGTTGTGGTTTTGTCTCTTTGTAGTCATTTGTGTGTGTTTTTTGGTCGTTTTGTGTTGTTTTGTAGTTGTTTTGTTCTTTCTGAGGTTGTTAGTGTCTTTGATGTAATTTTGCGTCTTTATTGGTGTTTTGCTGTTGCTTTGTTGTCATTTTGTGTCAACATGTGGGATTTTTGTTTGTGTATTTTTGTACTTGTTTGGGTCTCTTTGATGTTATTTTGTCCTTTTGTGTCTCCTGTGTCTTTTTGTTGACGTTGTTGAGGTAATTTTTTGTGTCGTGTTGTGTCTCCTTGTGGGTTTTTGTGTCTTTTTGTAGTAAATTTGTGTCTCTTTGAGGTAATGAGTCTTTTTTTGGTCGTTTTGTGTCTCTTTATAGTTGTTTTGTGTCTCCTTGTGGTATTTTTTTGTCTCCTTGTGATTGTTTGGTTTCTCTTTGAGGTAATGTGTCTTTTTTGGTAATTTTGTGTCTTTTGGTAGTCATTTTGTGTCTCCTTGTGGTTGTTTTGCCCATTTTTGTCGTAATTTAGTGTCTTTTCGCAGTTAATTTACATGTCTTTGTGCTCCAATGACTATTTAAGGTTCGGGTCAGTCTTTTAATTGATAAGCCCAATAAATTTCAAACTATTATATTTGTTTCTAAATATTGTTTATAACACTTTAAATCAGTGGCTACAAGTAGTACAAACACATGGTCTGATTCTCTTATATATGAGACAGAGAGAGACGGTGATGTACAAATGTACTCTTAAAACAAAGAAACAAAGACGGTCTGACTGAGTGATGTAAAAAATAAAAACTGGTAGACCTTTAAACACACACACACATATATATATATATATATATATATATATATATAAATATGTGTGTGTGTGTTTGCTGTATGTCACTATATATCTTTTATGTTGTTTTATGTTTTGTTGTTCGTCAAATTGGGCGCTCCAGAAATAAGAAGTGAAACGGAAACCGTCATTATCAGTTGTCCTGGGAGAGATTTGTCCATGTTAATTTAGACTGGAAAATTGCGAATCACTTCCCGATATTAAAAAATAAGTCCCACGGTAGAAGATAAACAATAATGTCATATATTACTCTACATCCCCTGTGCTGCGTGGAATATTATTTCATTTCCTCTGTGTTTCAACGTGAAGTGCATCCACACAACAGCCCTCAACAACCAGCAGGGAGTGGCTCTTTGTCTGTCTGCCTGCACTCTGCGTCTCACACACACACACACACACACACACACACACTGAAACGCTCCTCATGCAGACAGGAGACGGTCCCTATTTGTCAGCGGCTGAGATTATACCTTTCATCAGCAGCGGCGCAGAGCTCATGTGAAAGCTATATGGATTCCTGTTATCAAACACGTAACGGTCCGGATGCCCCTGGTTACTCAAGCAGAAAACTGGAAATGTTTTGGGATCCCTTCAGCCTCCTTTTGATCTCTTTAAGGTGAATTAAGACACTTTAAAATCCCAAACTGGCAGTGTGGAACACTTTGGCGAAAACCCTTTTTCATTTTCAGTAATTGCTATCAGAGAGCGAGCTATTAAGACGCCGCAGCTCAGCGCTGGAATTGAATGCGTTTTTATAAGCACCTGCTTCAGGAGCCAAGAAGCGTCACTTTTATACTGTCCATTTACTGTAACTAACCGCGCCAATCGAGATAATGGAGCTGAGGTGGAGGGGCAAGTAAACGGCCGCCATCACAAGCCAAAGTCTCCCTGCAAAGACACAAAACTAAAATGTAGTCACACTGGCTTTTATTTCATCGTCGGTAGATCCTCAAGGATATTTACAGAGTTCACAGTGGATGAAATCTTAAAAGTATGTTTGCTAGTTTCCAACATGGACCCTATTTGTCCATGTTTTTCTGTCTTAGTGACTAATGGGAACAACAATTTTTGAAAACTGAAGAAGAATTCTTTAGTAGGAGGGTTTCCGTTACAGATTTGCACAAAATTTTAAGCAATATTTTCAAAATGTCAAGAGAACACAATTGCGAGATGCGTGCGTTTCCACTGAGTGATGATCTGCGACTTCTCTGCCAGCATCCCGGTAACCATGGTGATGGATGTTAAAAACATTAGCAGCTTTATTTCTATTGCAGCCACCAAACTAGCCGTCATTATTTCCAATCAAACGTCCCTCATACGTGGGAGCGGCCACGTGTGAGGGATTTCTGGGAGCTGATAGTCCACGATTTCACAGAGGAATTGTGGATTCAAAATTTCCGAATGATCTGCTCAACTTTCTCAGAGTTATGTGATGCAATAGCAGCTCTTGTAGCTCCTGCTGCATCATGACGGAGCCAGTTCCTGCTGCCAAGCACAGAGCCGTAGCATCATGTGACCTAGAAAAGACTAAAAAGTGTTTCCACTGCAGTTTTATGAAATATGGCTTTTTCAGATCCCCTGAAATACCACCTCACACAAGCGCAGAAACTTTTTGCAATAAATTTTTTCCATTAGGTGCATTTTTTATTCCAAATTGTATTATAAATTTCATTGTACTGCAAAAATTTGTCCTCTGTATTTAAACCCGTCCTCTGCAGAGCAGTGAGCGGCCACGCAAAGCGCTCACGGACCAACTCCGGACCTTCTGCCAGCAGTCAAATCACCGACAGGAGTATTAACCTAACGTACATATTTTGATGGTGGAGGGAAACCGGTGCACCGACCGTTACAAATAAACCTCCATGGCTCAAAAATTCAGAATAGAAAGACGCATAACAAAGCCTGTTTACAGTCTGAGGTGTCCTGTAAACAGTTTTTGAGACGTTTCTCTCATAATGGTGGTCACAGTGGATTGTTTTTCACTGCAACACTACGAGTGGCTGTTGGAAAAAATTGCTGCTTTCTGACTTTTTGACAGTTTGCATCATGCCTACACAGAAGCACAAATCACTTTTGGCTCAATAGTGGACCAGTTTCAAAAACTGTTGTTCCCACAAGTCACTTAAACACAAAAACATGGAAAAATAAGGTTGAAAATTAACCTTTAATTTTATTAAAGTAGCCTTGACTGGCCTTTGCCGTTTGCTGCACGGTCACCTGTCCTATCAAACAAAGGCAAAAAATCCTCAAAAATCTCTGATTTACGTCGCAGAATGGTTAGAAGTAAAACATCCCAGCCTCTGTTGGATGAAGTCCAGAGCCAGATAGTACATGCATGTGGAAAACACGCTTTGCACCCGAGCTCTAAAAGCAGCATCATGGTTTAAAGTGCTTGTTGAAAAACGAAGCCTCTCTGCTTCTATGATGCTTGAAATGTGGTTATCCTGCCAGCCGAAGCGGCCGAGGCTGTAAAGAAGCCTCAGTTAGACCAACACGGCTGCAGGACCTGCTGGGCTGCTGCTGGAGGGTTTTGGTGACCCGGTCACAGCGTAACCTTTCCCTCTCTGCTACAGTTCACAAATCTTCCCGCGCTCCGCCCGGGGCTGTTAGGCATTTGTCACCGCGTTATGAAAAAAGCTCCCTTCAGAGCAAACATCGAAAGTGCGAGCCGCTGCCCCGTCAGCAACCTCCACCCTCGGGTGGCTGCAGCATAACATTAGCCAGCGTCTTTATTAGTGCTATTAGGATGCGAGGCGTGTTTTTCATATCCCGGCCGTGTTAATGTGAGGTTAGATTGATGATGATGATGATGCTCGGCGTGGAGATCTCGCATCTGATTTTGCGGAGGGCGACAACGAGGGCTTCATTTCCATAATGAATCCTCAGCGCCTCTTTGATGAGCTGTTGACGGACGAGAAAACAACAAGTGTCTCGTCGTCCTCAGATAAATAATGGAAGAGTGGAAAATGAGTCGGTCCATAAATGACTCCATCAGGTTTTCTTTCTCTCTTCTAGTTTAACTCTTTGACACCTGAGCAAAGGGCTTGACTGTATTTTAGCAACATGGGAAGAAGGTAATGAGGAATTTTTACAAAAAATGGCCCAAAAATTTACAAGAAATTAGCAAAAAGTTACACTTTTTTCCCCCTAAATTATTAAAATTATTTATTTACTTATTCATTTTTTACTGTTGTTATTATGTATGTATTTTCTTTTCTTTATTATTATTTAATTAATTATACTACTATTTATTTTATTTTTATAATAATTTCATATAAAGTCTTATGTCAGAGAATGTGTATGATAATAAGTACAAAGAAATTAGCAATAAGTTACCAGAAAATGACTTGAAAATAAACACAAAAATAGCAAGAAAGTTGTAAAACTGACTAAAATAAGCAACAACAGCAACAAAAAAAATCACTAGAAAGTAGTAATAAGATATCAGAAAATGTTCTGAAAATAAGCAAAAACCATTAGCAGGAAATCAGTAAAAAGTTACAAGAAAATTACCTGAAAATGAGCAAAAGAGGCAAGAAATAAATTATAGGGAAACTATCTGACATTAGGCAAAAAATACACATCAATTAGTAAAAAGTTATAATTATTATCTGAAAAAATAAACATAAAAATAGGCTTAAAAAACAAAAATTAACAAAAAAATACATTTACAGACATTTCTGTAAAAATAATTTTAAATATGAAATTAAAATTATAAATATAGTTTTCTGGACATTTTCTCTAGTTTTTTGATTATATCTAACAATATTTTGAGGTCTTTTTTGGCCTTTGTTTTTCCCATGCTTTGGAGAGAAATGAAACCACTTTCCTGCGGTGTGAGAGGTTTAAAATCGTGCGAGAGGCTCCTAAACGCAGCACAGGAAAACTGATGTCTATACAGGTATTAGAGGGTTAACAAATCTAGCAGAAGTTTTAAGGCCACCGCTTACAGTCACAACTATCTCGCCTAAAGCTTTCTGTCAAAGAAGACAAAGCCTCGTCTCTCTTCCTCACATATTCTCGCGCCGCCCTCCCCGGCTCCCAAACCTTCTAGCTTTATTGCCAGAAAGCGACTCGGGCTAGATGAGATCCCCACACAGCTTAACATCTGGGCGCTTTGCCGCTGATGCCCTCATAAATAAAAGATAACTCCTGCCTACCGCGCACAGTCGCGCTGGTATAAATCATGTATATGGATTTTCACTTGGCTTTCACTCTCTCTTTCTCTTACAGTCCCTCAACCCCCTTTCCTTCATTCTGCTCCCTTTTTCCATAACTCTTCTCCTCCTCTCCGGCTTTACAACCCAGCGTGAAGTCCGGCAGACGAAGGAAGGTGGCAGGTAATTAGAAGCCTCGTGATGGCGGGAAAGAGAAGCCACCTCGTCCTTGTCTTCCTCTAATTTAAAATCATTACAGCTCGCTCTGCGGCCAGCATGCCCGAGGACTGCTGTCTGCACCGTCTGTATGTTTATCCAACTGCACGAGAATAAAGTTTGAATATGAAATAAATGTGGACAGATGGTGTGACATACGAATCTATCAGCCGTTCCTATGTTCACCTTCGGTACCCATTGAGGTGTCGACAAAGGCAGGTTGAACACTTAATAAGAGTTTAATGGCAACAAAAAGGCAAATATTTTGTAAATATGTGTCAATAAAGCACCCTGTCATAAATATACCATAAAAACAGTCTGATGGTCAAACAAGGAGTTAAAAAGTCCAAAACAGTCAGCCATTTTTTAAATTTTGTTTTTGTAAATTCCTGTGTATTTTATTTAATTATTTATTATTAATATTATTCTATTAGGCAATTTATTGTTTTATATTTATATGTATTAGCGATGCAATTATCGGTCGGATAATGAGACTTCATTATGACGTCATACCGACATTTCCGATAATAAAATTTTTGGCTGATAAACAGAACCGGTAATAATAATCAGAAATTGCTTTGATTTGGCCTACGTTGCCATGGTTTCGCTCCTTTCGCATTACGCTGCGCGTCAAACTGCTACTGCTAGATCAGTCCACAACGTGTCATCCGTCACCAGCAGGGGTTAACCCTTTGTTTCTTTCTCTTTTTTTCACCGTTAATCGGTGTTTTCACTGTAGTGTAGGGGACACAGTTACGGACGATACGCAATGAAACAACATTTTCACGTCCAAAAAAACAAACGAACAAGACGATCTAAGGTCCCAGGGTGACGGAGGAGAGGACTACTAACGTGCCGACTTTATCGCTATTTAGCATTTCAGAGCCTCTCAGCGGCGATGTTTTAAAAAAACGCAACAGGAGAAATATTTAGCGACTTATTTAGATCATCAGTGAACAAGCAGGAAATAAACTGTTCAGGGCGGCTCTTATAGGAGATATAGGAGGCCGCTGAGAGCGCCCAACAATGGAGGGGGGCCGCTGGTCGCGCTAAAATTAATGGCATTATTTTTGTAAAATTCAAGTTGACATAAGAAGAAAAGAGGGAAAAATAACCCTAAAATATAAAAAATAATGAATTATTCCACCTTTTGTCTGATATATGTTGGGGTTTTTTTGAAAATGCACAAATTAAATTCATCTGTACTCACCACATCTCAGCCTTTCATACCCTCAGGTGATAAAAAACAAAGAAAAATAAGTTATCGATTATTGGTCACGTGGGTTTCTAGGTATCGGTTGAAATAATCATTATCGTGCATCACAGATATGTATGAGTCATGTGATTTATTGACCATAGGAGACTGTTAAAGTGAAGTATTAATGGAAAAAAATTAAAATTTAAAAATCGTTGCAAGTAGGGCTGCCAGTGTTAACGTGTTTATTGTGATGTGATTTTTTTAATTTTTAATTTTTAATCTTTTTTTAAACCCAACTAGCTGGGAACATTTAGCGTGTAATTTGGATTTTAAAAATTTGTCGTTTAACAGCCCATGTCCTTAGCTTAACGGCTATTTTTCTGTAAACTAAACTCGAGTTTAGAGGCTGTTCCTCAGCAGTATGTTGGACACGGGTAAACAGATATCAGTTTTATTGCTTAAAAAAGCACTGAATGACTGTAAAACATCGTATCACTCTTACTGGTATTTTCAGATTGTTCAGGGAGCAACATAAACTGCAAAATTAGATCTCTATCATCTGAAAAACATGAAAAAAACATTTTTTGCTCATTTTCATGTTGTTGTTTTTTTAACATTTCCACTCACTGCAAAAGGAGATTTCAGGATGTAATATTAGTTTGAAGGGTTTTAGGGCTCTGAGTTTAAGAGCAGCAGATGTCAGGACGCATTAAATATCCACTCCAAAATGGATTTGTAATATTCAGTTACAAATGAGGTCTGAGTGATGTGGTCTTGCCAATAATAACAGCAGCTTTATTAATGTTCGGTGGGAGACTTTATTGATGCCTGAGGGGGCGATTCTTTGTCTTCCCGCGTCGTATTATTGTGGCCATCAGGTCATGATGACGCAACACAGACAGACAGCAGCGTTCAGAGGAGATAAATAAAATGAACTTTGGAGATAATTTTGCAGAAGCTGTGGTGCGACAGATCGTGATCAATAGACGGGCTGGAGGAAATCCAAACCGCACTGTAAAACATGTAACATGATTGCCTTGCAAAGGGAAAGTAAATATAAAAACAGTAATTAATCTTAATTTATTTTTATATTTTATCTAAGTGTTAAGTTTGTCTAAAATTTTGCTGTATTTACTTAATTTTGTGAAGTTGCTGCAACTTAAACATGACAAGTGGAATTACTTTGTTTTTTGTTAGTGTTTGAAACTTTAATAAATCAAGTCAGTCAATGTTGAAGTTAGGAGATCTGCGAGTTTTGTTTTGTTAACATGTTTAACCCTCTGAAACCTGAGCAGATAGATTTCTATCAAAAACAACTTAGCAACAAGAAATGTTCTCAAAAATTACCAAAAAATTAGTCAAAAGTTACAAGGAAATGGACTGAAAATAAGTTTGTTTGTTTTTTAAAAAGGCAAAAAGAACAAACAAAAAATAAACAAGAAAATGATCTTGCAAAAAAAAAATTGCAAAAAAATTGCTGTCACATAATTTGGAATATAAAATTATAACAATTCTTAATATTTAAAAAAAATATATTTAATGATCTCCCCACAGGTAATTCTCAAGTCATTTCTTTCTTTTGTAAACATTTTTTTAATGTATTTTTCAATTTTTTTAAAATTTATTTTGAAATGTTTGGACATTTCTTGCCGAGTCGCTCATTGCCATTTCCCCCTTATGCTTTTAAAAGAAATCACACCAATTTTCTCAGACTCAGTTTAAAAGCTTGTAAATGGAGTTTGAACACAGCACAACAAAACTGATGTTGATCCAGGTTCTAAAGGGTTAACACAAATATGACGTAACCAGCAGAACGCATTTATAAACGTAGTTTATTAGTAGTAGTTTATTTTTGTTCTTAAAATTAAGTAAAGATGACTAAACTTTAAGTGAACTTAATAATTTGATGTAAACATAAATTAAAACTATAACATAAATACTGACTTGTGGGATTTTACAGTGAAGTTTCAAAAAAAAAAAAAAAAAAACTAATTATGTCAAGTCTCCTTTGGCTGATGATAAAGGATAATTACTTTTTTATTCCCCTCGCTAAGGCCGAATACGTTCCCTCAGATGTGGCGCTGTAACCTTTAACGAACGCGGCGTGATTGATGAGGCGCCTCATTTCCTCCTTCCAAATGATTACCGATCACCGTTTCCCCCGTTCTCAGACGCGCACACGTGCAAATAATCTCTCCGCCCTCTCAACCGGCTACAAACAAGTTTGCATGTTGACAAAAAGGAAAGCATCTCATTTTGGGACTTTTCATTACTCATATCATCTGATACTTGGATCTGCGGAGAGTGGAGACAGAACACAATTACAGAGGACGGAGAGAGAGACACAGCGTTATCTGTGTCGGGAATGAGACGCATTCACATCCACAATGACCGTTTCTGACAACAGTGTCAGCCGCAGACAATACACCGCCGTATCTATCTGTCTCCGGTGGAGAGATACTCGGACAGTGGGAGCCGGTGATAAATGAGACATCGGCCCTCATGTCTGAGACATTTTTCTCATTTCCAGAACAAACAATACAGACATCTGAAATGAACATCGCCGGCTGACGGAGGCAGGCCACACATCTCACTTTGGCAGGCAGAAGGACGCGCACAACTTGTTCAGGAGGAAACACCTGATTCCTTAAAGGTCACCGAGTCAAAAGCAACTTTACCAAGCACTCATGGGTAGAAAAACATCGGGGAACGAGATAATTTGACTGTCGGGGGTCAAAATTACAATACCACTTACAGTGCTTCAGTCGATGCTGATTATGTGAATACAGTAGCGTTTTTACCGTAAAACTTCCGTTTATAGGGCTGTTATTCAATCGCTAGAGAGAGAAGAGCTGCGGCACTCGTTTAACGGCATCCGCTTTACCCGCAAAATACTCGGGATAAACAGATTATCGGCCCATCGGATATAAGTCGTTTTATTTGAAAGATCACTAATAAAATCAATTTATTAAAAAGTGCAAAGAAAGTGTCAGTATGGGAGGAACTTTTGCTTTATAAAACCAAAGGGAGTTATTTTGATGTATTCATATTTTATTAAAATTTTCACTTGACTTTATAAAAAAAAAGTTGCATTGACCTTCAGTCAGTTCATCGGTGAGTCCAAGTGTACGTTTGTGCCAAAATTCAGGTAAATCTCCTGTTATATATGCTTTATTTTAATATGTTGTGATTTTGCATGGCTGTCTAAGGTTTGTCTATATATATATATATATATTAATATATATATATATATATATATATATATATAAATTTCTTGCCACTGCCTGGTAGATTAAAATTAATTCTGCACTTTTATTTTTATTATTATCATTATTATTTTTTAAGTGGTATTGTAGACATTTTATCCATTTTTTCAAATAGCAACCGTTTTTTATTTTTAATGTATTTATCTTTTCTTTACTTACGTTTCTTGTTCAGGCAACAAAACACCAAAGCAGACTCCTTGTATTCGAAAAGTTCACCCGGTTGAAGCTACACACGCTCTCGGAGGTTATCTTCGTGACCCCTTTACATTTAAAATCTTCATTTCGGCTTAAGGCAGCCTGTAAACTGGTGCGTTCAGCTTGACAGTAAATGAAATGAGACAGCTCCCCCTCCTCATCCTAACAGCTTGTGCGAATTCCTCTGAGACGACACAGCAAATGTACAGTTCATGTCCATATCTGGTGCCCGCGCTGCAGACCTGACACTTGACAAATGTGGTGTTCCCCTCTTAACCTGGTTACCAGCAGGTTGTCCAATGACAGCAGCTATTCGCTGTTTAATGCCACCGAAATCCGATTATGTCTTTCGGGGGGTTGCATTCTCCGGCGGACAGAGATGGATGGAGATTATAAACTAAGGCACTGGCCAAGTAGGACATATTTTAAAAGGTTAGGAAAGACATAAAAATAGCTCGACTCAGGGATGTCTGTGGTTAAATATCCCAGCGCCCAAGGTCAGCAGAGTCAGGGTGGAGGAGATGATACAGGGAGCGGGGAAGGTTATTGGTGCTTCATGCTGCAACAGCAGCAGCCTGTCCACACTCTGTTATATGACGGATGTTAATCTCCCTTTTTTCCAGCATTGTCAGGGTCATTGTAAGTTATGACCCCAAAGACAGAGAAAGGACGAAACGGAGTCAGATTGATATAAAGCTTTGATCGGGTCCAAAAATCAGGCCCTATTTCCCCCAGTTCCCCCTCTTTCTCTCTTTCCTTCTTTATTCAGTCCAATGCAACTCCTGCTGTCTACACACGAGAACTGCCGGCCTCGAATAACCCTTTGAGACCTGAGCAAACTGGCACGGTACCTTTCAAAAACAGCGAAAAAAGAAATAATCCAAAAACTAGCAGGAAGTAAAAAGTGAAGTATACTAATTAAAAAAATTGAATAAAATTTAAACAATGCAGGAAAGAATAAGAAAGTTCAAAAACAAGGAAATTAACTGGAAAAAGGTTAAAAAAATATAATAATTTTGGAGCATAATTAGAAACATATAATTATGATAATTATAACATATAGATTTTCCGAAGTTTTTTCCTTAGAATGAAGCACACACTACGTCCCAGTGACCTTTTCTTTCAACCACCAAAACCCAAAAAGTTAATTTTTGAGTCTAAGTGGACGTTTGTGCCAAATTTGACAAAACTCCCTAAAGGTGTTCTTAAGTCAGTTCTTAAGGTGCTTTCAAGAGAAAGACATGGACACAAGGTCACAGTGACCTTGACCTTTGACCACGAAAATACAATCCATTCATTGTTAAATCCAAGTGGACGTTTGTGCCAAGTTTTTATAAATTTCTTCAAGGTTTTCTTGAGATGTCGCATTCACAACAATGAGACAGATTCATGGTCACAACGTCGTTTGTACGTTTGTGCCAAGTTTATAGAAATTCCTTCAAGGTATTGTCGAGATATTGGGTTCATCTAAATGAGACATATGCAAGATCACATTGACCTTGACCTTTGGGCACCAAATATTAAGCTAATAAGCTCATGATTGAGTCCAAGTGGACGTTTGTGCAAAATATTAAAAAAAAAAATTCCCTCAAGGTGTTCTTGAGATATCATGTACACAAGAATGAGATGACCACAAGGTCATAGTGGCCTTGACCTTTGGCCACCAAAATCTAATCACTTCATTTATGAGTCCAAGCGGATGACTGTGCTGAATATAGAGGGATTCCTGCAACGTGCCGCTGAGAAATGGCATCCGCATGAATGGAAGGGATGTAAAGATGGACAATCAAAAGACATAATGCCTCCAGCCATGACTTTTGCTGGTGTAGAGACATAAAAATGCTATTTTACTGCCGAAAAAAACAATCCAATTCAAGACTGGCTGAAATATATCGAGAAAATACAGCCACCTGAACCAGCAGGTCGGCTCGGGCAGATAATCAAAGCTGTAGATTGATAGCCAGCAGGATGTTTGTTTGTGGTAGAAAAGATAAAATCGAGTTCTGGTGGTTGCATATAAGGATGTAATTCGATCTGTGCAGAATAAATGACAAGGTCATTGACCAGAGTCCCCTTCGGTAGGTCTGACTCCAGGTGAGCCATGAGCAGAAAACACAGATTCTTATCAGGGATCAATATGAGCTAATCAAAAGCTAACCGTCACCATGGCAGCTACCACCGTGGAGCTGTTTCATCCCTCTGCCGGTTATTTAGTGTGAATATTGCACCACCACACATTCAGGCGAGACAGTATCAGTTTCCAAAAAAGCACCAGTGAACTCTTTCAACTGGTTGTTTGCCAACACGGTGTACTCTCTGGGAAATCCAATAATCACATTCCTCCTCTCGTTTTGTCTTTCAGCCATTCTCAGTTTCTGGAAGGCTCCATTCAGGGAGCCTTTCTTACCTTCTCCTGAAAGGCTTCAAACCCGCGCCTCAATGGCTGAGAACAGGCCGGCCCGGGCTTTCTCTGGGTAACACAATTAGCCATGGAGCGTCCGAGGCCCGGCCTCCTTCACATTCAGCCTCTGTTTGATGGCCGTCCAGCCCCATGACTTCATCCATGCTCACCATCAGCCTATTGCCATGCAAAGCAGCAGCTTCTCCACCACCTCACCTCCTAAAAGAGGTCCCCCTCTTTAGCCCTGCTTTGTCCCACAGCTACTAATGCGTGTAATTTTTGTGCGAATGAGGAACGGAGACTGTGAGCAAACACACCTCTTTCAGCCCGAGCCATTATAGGATTTGGCCCGTATGGTGGGAGGAAGATTTGTAATTGTGGCCCACTGGGAAAACAGTGGGACGGTTGAGGAGAGCGGTATGGGAGGGCCGGGAAGATTGTGGCTTTCAGTTTAAAATAGAAAGCTCAAGAAAAACAAGTATTCCTGGTATACAAACCCAGAAAGAGCTACCCACAGACCATCGCTCCAAAGTGGAAATTTGCCCCAACATTGTGCAACAAATGAGAAAGCTGAGAGAGAACAACAACATCCTTCTAAATATGGACGTTTAGCCGAGCCTGTCGCTATAACTGCTCCTCTTAGACAATACTCTGTCACTAAAATAATTATGCTTCACAATTATCATCCACATTTTATTTACTATTTTATTTTATTTGCTATTTTATCACAGCACCTTTTCAAAGAGCTGTGAAATTTTAATCCTCAAGAATCTCAAGACATCTGAATTGCATTATGAGCAAAGTAACTAACATTTTTTAAAAAAGTTGTCAAAAAAATTTGTAAAAAAAAAAAAGAAAAAAAGAAAATTTCCTGAAAATAAGCAGAGCAGCAAGGAAAGTTATAACAAGAAAAACAAGCCAAAAAATGACTCAGAAAAAAACTTACAATTAAATTAAATAAATAAAATAACAATAATAATTAAATATATATATATAGTTATCATGTCAGTCATGGTTTTAAATATAAAATCAGAATTATAAATAGACTTTTCTGGGTATTTTTCTCTATTTTTTGGATTATTTTCAAACAGTCCTCCCATATTTTTTGAAACTAATTTTTTCGCAGAATTTCTTGTAATATTTTTAAAAACAACTGTGGTAATTTTAAATAGAAAATCAGAATTATAAATAGACTTTTCAGGATATTTTATTTTCTAACAATCCTGCCCTATTTTTTTAAAACAAATTTTTAGACCAAATGTCTTGTAATATGTGGGACATTTCTTGCCAAGTTGGTCATAGCCTTTCCCCCCAAAACTAACCAAATTGCTCATTTTTCAGGGATGAGCTAATTTCTGAAAGGTGACTGAACGCAGCACAAGAAAAAAGATGTCAATTTAAGTTTCAAAGAGTCAAAAAAAGTATTTCCCACACGATTGTTCTTGTTCTTCCCACACACGATTCAAAATGCCTTCTCGGGAGAGGAATGTAAAGCCGGCGTGCCTTCAGACAGCTTTATATGATTAAAATTGACTGGCACATGGTGCAGGCCTCCACACACACCCATAACAGATATTGAAGACCCCCCTGAGAGGGCGAGCAGCCAGCGGCCGCCCTCAATGAATGAGACAGCTTTGTAAAAAAGCATGAAGCTGCCGCCACAATCAATTCCCTGCCATTCAGCCTGTGCATGCATCTGTGTGTGTATGTGTGTGTGTGTATGAGTGTGTGTGTGTTTTCTGAGTGTGTGCATGTGCTCCGTCCTTGTACCCGGTACCAGTCACCAATTCCAATTCTGTTAGCTCCTTAAAAACCACTCAAGCCCTCCTCACCATACCTCCCACTCCCTCCTAGAGTGGCGTGGAAATAAATATTTATCACATCAGAGGAGAGCGAGGAAGGCAGCGACAGCGAGGGAGAGCGACAGCGAGCCAGAGACACTTGTGGTTACGATGACAACAGCTTCCCACTTGGCAGCGGACAGAAACTGATGGAAGTGGAGCGGACTGAAAAACAATTAGGAACAAGCAAAAGGAGCTGAGCGGGTGGGACAGAATGAAAATAGCAGCTAAAGCCTCAAAATGAACCCGAGGTGGTGAGAGCCCATCCGGGCAAAATGCCACTCTGCTCACCCCCCTCAGTGGATTCTGGGAAAAACAGCGTGTTTTTTTCAATGTTTTCCTCCCTGAATTTTTTACTATGTTGTGAGAAATTGCACAACTCACATTCCCCTCAGCTCCTCCTTCAAGTCCGAGAGAGACGCTGAACTCCAAAGAGGTCATCGGGAAAGTAAATGTGCTGTTTAATCGAGTCTCGGATATTTATACGTGCTCTCCAAAGTAATACTCGAGGTTACTGTGAATGCTGAGGGTTTACGGAGGAGAAATACATGTCGGGATACAGGACACACTTTAGGACGTTTCCAGGACTGTAGGAGATTTCTGGGATTTTAGGATGTTTCATGGAGTTTAGGACGTGTCTGAGATTTTCACACATTTCTACGACATTTCTAGGATTTTAGGACATTTTCTTGGACTTAGGGACACTTCTAGGACTTTAGGATGTTTCAAGAGGCTTAGGACATGTCTGGGACTTTAGGACATTTTGTAGGATTTAGGACGTTTGTAGGATTTTAGGACATGTGTGAGATTTATGTCGAGGATTTTAGTACATTTTTAGGATTTTAGGATGTTTCAAGGATTTTAGGACATTTTGTAGGATTTTAAGCAATTTCTGGATTTCAGCAATTTCACTTTCTAGGATTTCAGGATGTTTATCTTGGACTTCAGGACTTTCCTAGGATTTTACGACATGTCTGAGATTTTCAGACATTTCTATGATTTTAGGATATTTCTAGGATTTGAGTACATTTTTAGGATTTTAGGATGTTTCTAAGATTTCAGGACATTTCTAGGACTTTAGGACATTTGTAGGATTTTAGGATATTAATTGGATTTTAGGACATTAGTGTCTTACCTAGGACCTCTGTTGGGGTGTGGGAGATCCTCCACTGGCACTTTTTTGGATAAACAAGCTCTATTTCGATGCTGCAATAAGCGGCGGATACCGAGCAAAATCATCACAAAGCGCCTGAAACTCCACAATGCCATCGCATGCATATGGAAAAGGGCTTTAGCTGATTAATGTTTTAATCAAAGAATTATAGAATAATCAATAAATAACATAATCTTTAGTTTCAGCCCTGATTTATTTCACTCACGCTCACTAATTCATGCAAGCATACAAACTCCACATGCATCAGTTCAACAGTATATGTTTATATTATGTTCATGTGCTGAGAAATGTGTGTTTTAAGATGGTTGCATTGTTTTAATTGAATTAGGTTTTTTTTTCCTTTACATGATGTTTGACTAATCCAAAAACTTAACCTTAAATGACCACAATAAATGTCTGAAATCAGCATTTGGTTTGATGAATTTCTATCACCTCCAGGCCCTGAATCCACTTTAATGTTAATAGACAGTCTTTCCTTCGCTGTCTTTAATAGGGGCTTTAATAATGCAAGAGTATTCCATACAATTCTGTTCAATTCAATTGTGCAAATCACGGCCGGAGGCTTTTTCACACTTCTCACTCCACGCAGCAAACCTGGACAGGTTTTTGGCGGCCGTATCTATAATTCTGAGCTGGCCACAGATAAAACCATTATCTCCCACATTTGATCCACCTCAATCCTTTCTCAATATTATATTTTCTAATTAAGGAAGGTGCGGGGGAGTGCAGAGCCGTCCCTCGAGTCTTTTTCCCCGGCCTGATTTCTTCCCTTTGCCATCACTTCACCTCCGTCCTCTGGTTTTGCTCTCATCAGTCTCACTTTCTTCTCGACTTTGAGTCTCTATTTGTCTGCTTCCTGTTCTTTATCACTCCGCCCAACAGCCATCCGTCTCTTTTTGTCTCTGCCTCCCTCTCTCTCTCTTTCTCTTTCAGTGGAAGATGATTTTGTGAGGAGACGTAAATCCCAGAGAAAGCGGGGGAGAGGGGAAGACGGAGCGATTCGGTGAGAGGAGGGAGCAGAGCGAGAGAGAAAAACCCATAAGTTCAATTTGTAGTGATTCTGTTTTCTGAGGCAGGAAGAGGCGGGTCACAGCTTCAGATACGATAGGTCCCCTCAGTCCTGTATCCCCCATGTCCAACCTGTCTCATGTCTCGCTGCTGCTGAGTCAAGATTTAGTCAACGGTAAGGAGGTGATGTGACAGAACGAGCAGCCAGTTTGCAATAAGAGAACCATGTGGGGAATGTCTGGCGCATTTATGTGCTGTTCAGTCTTCATTTTTTAATTCATTTTGGCTGTGTTCATGCATATGGCATCAATTTTGGCAATATTGTGTAATTTTGTTCTGTCTTGGAATTTCCAGCTCAGCTCCTACAATAAGTCTAAAATACTAAAAATACTGGAAACTAAATTATTACATTTATAATGTCAAATGCAAAAAAATGCGCCACTGAAACTCATTTAAACTGTTGTTTTTGATCCTGAACATTGATTGTATTATTTCATCATGGCTTTTGCTTTGGAATATGTTATTTTTACTATATTTGTCATATGAAGAAAATTCATGCTATTTTCACAAGGTGCACCATTACAATCAATGTAGCTGCAAATCAAGGACATAAAAATAAATAAATAAATGAATAAATAATAATAATAAATTATTACTAGTAGTAGTAGTAGTTTTTTTTAATGTTTTTAAACCAAAAACATATTTTTTATTTTCTGGTGATTTTTATGAAAACATTTTTTTTTTTTTTTTTTAGAAAAATTTTGGCTTTATTCGCCACTTTTGAATAACATTTTGGCAATTTTTTCTTTTCTTTAAAATGTTTTTGTAATTTTTTGAAGAAAATATTTTGGTAATTAAAAAAAAAATACTGAAAACATTTTGGCCATTTTTTTTAAAAGGTAATTTTTTCAAGAAAACATAATAATGATGATGATGACAATGATGATAATAATAATAATAAATAAATATATTCAGCATGTAGTATATTGATATTTATTAATGTTTAAATCTAAAAAACATAGCGGCATCATGACAAAACCATGGCATTTACAGAATTAAAATTCTGAAAATTGATGAATGTTTGATATTTATGATTAAAACTGGTGTTGGTTTAAAAAATAAAACAATGAAAGTAAAAAAATAATAAAAATGTCCTTTTTTTTAAAGCCTTATCTTGAAAAGCTCATTTAATGTGCAGACCTGATAAGTGTGTTTCATATTTAAGTGGGCTCTTAGGGTTCATTTATTTTCAATATTTTGATCTAAATTGTTTTGCCTCTACCTCTGATTTGTGAGATGTTCTGCTGTTTGGCAAACGTTGTCATGTTGTAACAATAAAATTAGATTATACCTCTATTAACCAAACAGTTTCTTAATGAAGACATCATCTTTAACATGACGGCAGTGCCTGTATTTGGGATATTTTGGCTTCATTTCTGTACAGTAGGAGGAAGTATTTATAGTTTTTGGTTAAATTTGTGGGCCATGTGGCTGGCTTTCTCATTAAGGATAAAAATTCTCTTTTTCTGGGATCTTTGAGCCCGTGCTGAGATAACCTCTTTTCCTCAGTTTTCACAAAGCTCCTCAACAACGACAGAACACATCCTACAAGTGTTTTTACAGCTCAATATCACGCTGCATGATTCAGAAACCGTTAGCCATGTGTAAAATTGGTGGAACAGCCCTTTAAAATCAGCACCACAGGACCTTTTGTCCCTAAACGACTATGAAAATGAACAAAAGCAATGATGGAGAACTGATGCAAACGCCACAACACACCGCCGTCTACGTCTGCAAGATGCTCACAGACTGCAATAACAACAGCAATTCCCCGAGTAGCAGCTCAGAAATGTGCTTTTTCACTTCTGAACTGCACTCCTCCTGAAGACTATTTCAGCCTTCATTAAGCCAGGCAGCCAACACAAAGGTGTGACCTTCAATTACTCCCCTCCACATTCAAATTAACCGTCTTTAGCAGCAGAGACAGAGAGTAAGACACACACACACACACACACACACACACACACACAGATGCACACAACAAAAAGGTAATGAGATATGCAAAAGACCAAAATCACACACAAATCAGTTTAATGCCTTAATACTTAACACAGGCTTTAATGAGCCCACGATAAAAACGCTTATATATTAACCAGCGGGGCATAATGCAGGTTCAAACATTTTTACAGATACATTTCCACGATTTTTCCACGACTTTGAAACAAAAGTTCACCATACATTCTCTGAAACTACTATCAATACTCCTTATTGGATCTTTATCGCTAATAGCTTTTTAAAATATGTTATTAAAAAGAAATGAACTGTTGGTTATTTATGAGAGGGGAGGGGGAAGTGCAAAAAGGGGGATGCATGTCAAATATTTTTTAAGCACTTGTGTTTTTTATTGTGGCTCAGGGGAGGAGCATACAACTTTATATGGCTGTATTTTTAATTTAATTGATTTATTTTTTAACGGCAGATTTTTGAAGAAAAAACATGCCCCCTGGAAGCATTTTTTTAAAAACACATTTTGGCCTTTTTTAATTTCTGGCATATTTTATGAAAAGGATTTTAGCTTTTATTGGCCACTTTTAAATAACAAGTTTCTTTTCTTTACAGTTTTTTGGTAATGTTTTAAAAGAAAATATTTTTATGATTTTTTTAAAATTGTGATTTAAACTGTTCATTTTTAAGGAAAACACTGGCAATTATTTTATATTTTGTGGTATTTTTAATGAAAACATTTTTACATTTTTTGGGTGATTTTTGAAGAACTGATTTTGCAAATATTTTTCTTTTTCTTTTTAAAAAATTGTAATTTTGAAAGAAAACACGTTTTTTTTTTTTTAATTTGCAATTTTTTTAATGAAAACATTTTGGCAAATTTTTTTTTCTTTTCAAGTTTTCGGTGATTTTTGAAGAAAACGTCCCTTCAAACCCTGATAATTACAAGAGAGGCTGTTAAGTAAACAAATTAATAATTAATGTTTACGCAGTAAGAAGTTATTTTGCACACACAGAGACAGTGAAGGGGCGTCTCATCACTAACCCACAAAACATCCACAGTGTTTTTGAAGTGTGGGGGAGGGGCAGTGTGGGTTTAGGGGGCGCCTGGGGGCAAAGAACAGATATCGTCCATCGGGCTCGACTGGCCTGGGCAATGTGTCGTGAAAACAGCCCACTGTGGAGCGCAGATTATTGAAATCTTCTCAGGCAGGGCTGTTTTAAATGGGAAAGGGAGTCGTGGTGCTGATGCTGTGTGCGCGGGCGCGTGTCCCCGAGCGCACGAGTCCCGGACAAGCATGAGCGCTGCGGTTGATGACATCTCCATGAGTGAGTAAATCTGCTGCTTTGCCCTCCTCACACCACTGCTACTATAGTTTTAGCAGGGAGTGGAGGGCGAACAGCTGCTGCACCTCTCCCTCAAACACGGACTTGGACACACGCGTGCAGACTCAAGCGGCGGAGGAGTGGGGGGTGAAAAAACTGAAAACGAGGGTGTGCAAGCTGTGACGGTGAACATTAACGGGGACAGCAGCTGTGGAATTAATGTGGCACATCTGGGAGGACGGAGCAGAGAGGAGACGGCAGCTCTGAGAGGGAGTGATGAGGAAGAGATACAAGCAGACAGACAGAGAGAGAGGGGAGCAGGAGGAGGAGGATGGAGGAGGTGCGTTTGACTTGACTTTCAATAAGCTTCTCCCATCAGTCTCTCTCGATGTCGCTACTCCAGCAACACGTTTTTACCGCCTTCTCGTCCTTGTCTCACCTGTCATATTTGACTTTCTTATTCATCCAGGAAAAGTTAACTTTTGCCTCGCGTTCATTTGGACACAATCGTGTTATTACCTGCTCTCTGACCTCACAGCTTCACAGCACAAAGGAGGCATTTAGCTAATGCGTTTGCAACCCACAACAAGTGGGCACTTTAATAAGATCTGAAATTAATCGCTGCAAAGAAGTGCAGAGGCTTGGCAACATTTCTATGACCTCTATGATCTCGGCGGAGAGATCTTGCAAGAAATAAGGCAAAAGCATGGGAGAGCTCTCAGCAGAAGTCAAGTTGCACTCACAGTTTACATCCATGTCTGTAAAAACACGGACGTTTCACACGCAGAAGATCAGACAATCAGCAGTGTTAAAATCAGTCACCGATTCAGTATCAGACCGAAAGTTTCCCCGTCTGTTCCTGATTTATGATGTTGAGTAATGGCCAGAAAAGTGCTTTTGCAGAATATTATGATGCCATCGTGAACTTCACCTTTGACCTTTTGCATTCAAAATGTCAACACTTTATCAATATATCCTATTAGACGTTTGCGTAAAGTTTTGTCATAATTAGGGTACGAAATCTGGACTTATGGCCAAACACGTGTTTTGTGCGGTCACAGTGATCTTTGACCATCCAAATCTTATCGGTTCATCTTTGAATCCAAGTGGAAGAATGTGCCAAATTTGGCACGTTCACACGAATTTGTGATATCACTTTCACAGGAATGGGACAAATGCAAGGTCACAGTTACCTTGACCTTTGACCACCAAAATATAATCATACTGGAGTCTACTCGTACATTTGTACCACTGTTGAAGAAATTCCCTCAATGTGTCCATGGGATAACTCATTTACAAAAATGACATGGAAGCAAGATCACAATGACCTTGACCTTTGACCTATGAACACAAAATATAGTCAGTTTGACCTTGAGTTCAAGTGGACATTTTTGTCAAATACAAAAGAATTCCCTCAAGGTTGAGATATAGCTTTCACAAGAATGAGGCCACAGGTCACAGTGACCTTGACCATTGGCCACCAAACTCTAATCGGTTCATTCTTGTATCGTAGTGGACGTTTGCAGCAAATTAAAAAAAAAAATCCTCAAGGTGCTCTTGAGGCATTGAATTCACAAAAAATGGGACAGGCAAGGTCGCAGTAACCCTGATCATTGACCTATGACCAAAATGTAATCACTTCATCTTTGAGTCTGAGTGAATGTTTGTGCCAAATTTGAAAAAAATAAATAAATGTATACATATATATGCTCTTGAAATTTCACGTACACAAAAATGAGTTGCATGTAAGGTCACACTGACCTTGACCTTTGACCACCAAAATCTAAACAGTTCATGTCGAGTCCGAGTGAATTTTTGTGTCAAATATAAGGAACTTCCATGAAGACATCTGTGAGACAGTGAACTCCAGAGAATATTTGGACGTACAACCCGAACACGTATTGCCTGCAGCTGTTGCTATCGCCGGCGTAAAGGCATAAAAATGTCCACAGAGCAATCAGACTGAAAGAAGAGGGTAAATCTCTCTGTGAGGAAAAAGGTGTTTTTCTTGAAAACAACCACCAGGTTACAGCTGCTGGGACCACAAATAAAGGAGGGAAGGTTTTGGTGGGATTTCTCCCCCCTCTACAAAAGCACAGCTTGAAGGTATAAGGCCTTCGTCTATCCGCTCTATTCGAGTCCTAACCGGGGAGCTCCTTCAAACATGCAGCCAGAGGGCAACCTTAAAAGTCTCCTCTGCCTCCCACCTCTCCGCTGCTGCTCGCCCGCCTGTCTCTCGGGCTTAACGCCTTCATTGAGGGCCCTCAAACGCAGCGGCGAGCAATCTCCGCCTGCCTGGAAGAGACATCTCTGCAGGATTTTACAGCAGTTTAAAGACAAGCTTCAGTAGGTAGGAAGAGCGAAAGAGATGCTTGGATGTCTCCGTGAGAGCCGACCGCCATGCCCATCAGCCGGCTCAGACACGGGAATGAGGAGAGCTCCGTAATGAGCCGTCACGGCGTCAGAGACCCACTTCACCTTTAAACCAAAGGGCTCCGAGTATCAGCGAGAGACAGATAGAGACAGAGAGAATGAGACGGGGAGTTTGTGGATTGTGGCGAGGAGAGAAAAACTAAAAAACAAACTGCCGACACACTCTGGATACCCTTCAAAATAAAACATATGGCCCGACGGCGTTCATCCGCGCCATGATGAATGAATAAGCCTCTTTACTAGATGCTCGCAAACGCTCAGTATTCACCTCAGCGCCGTCTGCACTCTGAGACTGAACTTTACGGATCAAAAAAACTCAAATCAGACGCTGGCATCTTTGCACGAAAACAGTAAATGTGTTTCTTCATGCAAAAACAACAGCGAGTCGGACTCGAACCTAAACCGCTGCCAAGGGCTCTACGGGGCGCACGCTCAACCAGGTGAGCTCGACATCACCTTTCGGGATGATTTCTACTGCTTTTGTCTGCAGCTCATGCTGATAATTTGGCACAAAGCAAGAGACGAGTCTGCTGGATGTGGTTTTCTTGGCCTTAGTCTTACTTTCAGCTTTTCAGACTAATAAATATAAAATGAAAACCCACAAAATGTTAATAAAAGTAATATTCTCACACCAGTGCTGGCCGCACTCAAACCGCAACTGGTGGGAGCTGACGGATGAGGGAGCACAGAGCAAATAAGCAAATAAAAAACCGCCCCGTACCACAGTTTTGGATTAATTGATAAAACACTGAATGTGATACTGTCAAAGCCTTGGTGCAGTGGTCTCATTTATGCTTTCGGTTTTTGGGTAAAAGTTGTGTAACGCCATCCGTTAACACCACATCCTTGATTTCAATGGTTCCACTCAAAACTGGTAGAAAAACAGGCTGGTTCACTAGACTGGACCAAGAAACCTGAACACATCTGGTTTAAGACCCAGAGCTAATTTGGTGGAAAAGGGGAATGAAAGGTTCCCAAGAACCAGAAGGGTTCTCAGAAAGAGACAAGCTGAAGAACCCTACGAAGTTCTAGTACCACCTTTACCTCTCACAGAGTAACTTCACATAATCTCAAGAGCAGCACAGCCGAGAAAAAGTTAACACCAAGATGTGAAGAGGCTACCAATGTTCTCGCTGCGCAACATTAAGTCTGATCAAAGGGCCGACTTCCTAAAACCTCGGGGCACGTCTTTAATATGGAGGACAGCGCGGAGGAAGTGCAGGAGCTGGGCGTCCCCTCAGATTAAGACTTTGATTCTCTGACGCTTCCTCGTTTCCTATCAGAGAGAAATATTAACGCTAACGATCCGCTAAGTTACGACACATCTGCGAGGCACAATTAAAGCTGAGGTGTAGGCCGAAGAAGTTCGCTAATATTCAGAGTTTTTATTTAATTGGCTGATTAACTGTCTGTCGCACGTGACCTGAGGGGTTAGCGTGGACTGTAAAACAAGCTGCGGAGGACAGAGACGGACGCTCTCTCGCTCCTGCTCTCTTTTCCTCAGATATATTGTGCCATCAATCCCCCGCAGCGGAAGCCACACGAGGAAGATGAATAAATTAATCTGGAATAAATGGCCTCCTGCTTGACACATAATCACAGATTAGGCCGGGTCGGATGGGAGTGATGGATTGAGCCGAGCTGGTGGGCTGTGGGGGGGGGGTCACCCACATTAACCCCGCGTGCAGGAGGCTCAGCGTCAGTCGGAGACGGAGTAAAGATGGGAAACGCAGCTCCGAGGTGATTTAGGCAGATCTGCTGGCTCATCCCGGAGGTGCGATTCAAACCGTGGGAGGCGGCGGCTAATGATGTCACTAATGAGCGGTTCATTACCAGGTCAGCCCTTCGGACCCGCACACGTTAACTCTTCACTTCACCACGAACAGCCCCAATAAGACTGATAGAGCTCTGATAAAACTTGTGTTGTACAAAGTACTTATTTATAAATCAGAGATACTCAGCTTGCTTTAATGAGGGGCCACTTTTACAAATGACAGCGGGCCAGGGGCCACGTGCAGCAGCCCAATACATGTTTCTACGATTTAAGAACGTCTCTTGGATATTCAGGAAATTCTCCAATTATATGACATAACTAGGATTTTAAAACATTTCTAGGATTTAAGGACATTTCTCAGAGTTTTCTAGGATTTCAGGATGTTTCTTGGATTTTAATGGGTTTTAAGACATTTCTTGGATTTTAGGACATTTCTCAGATTTAAAGAGGTTTCTAGGATTTCAGGATGTTTCTTGGATTTTAGGACCTCTCAGATTAAGGGGCGTCTCTATGACTGGACATTTCTGGGCCTTTTTTATTTTAGCACTTTTCTAGAATTTTAGGAAGTTTTAGGAAGAATTTTAGGAGAATTTTTGGATTTTGGGACATTTCTCAGATTTTAAGATGTTTTTAGGGTTTTTGGATGTTTCTTGGATTTTATTGGATTTTGGGACATTTCTTGGATTTTAGGATTTTTCTTGGATTTTATTGGATTTTAGGACATTTCTCAGATTTATGGACATTTCTAGGACTTTGGACATTTCTATGATTTAAAAACATTAGGATTGTATTACTTTTGTAGAATTTTAGGAAGTATCTTGGACGGTTCTTGGATTTTATCACATTTCTAGGATTTTATAAAGTTCCTCATATTTTGGACATTCTTGGATTTAAGGACATTTCTAGGATTTTAGGACACTGGACACACAACCCCAATTAAAAAAATCTGAACTATCCCTTTAACAAACATCATGCACTCAATCATCACCTTCCCAAATGACCAAAAAGCATCCAGCAACGGCCCTGTCTGATTTTCTGCTGAGCGTAACACAATTAAGGTGAGCGCAGAGATTCGTCATGTTGATTTATCCCTCACCTCACCTAATGAAATTTCAGCACATTCCCTTTTGAGAAGTGGCTGAAGGGGCGGGAAAGAAATGAGAAACTGAAGACGGGGCGACCCTCCGCACCCCTCGTTCCTCTATTTAGACGAATGAATCGCGCCGCTGTCCCTTTCATTTTTCTCAATTAAGTGTTTGCCATTTGGAATGTTTCCCAGCTTCATGATCATTAAAACCTTTGCATGTCAGAGGAGGCCGAGGAGGGGGAGGAAAAGGGGGCCGAGAGGAGCGCTTAATTCAATTTCACAGCCGTCAGGGCTACCTGCCCTCATCGACAGACAGCGGGAGAATGCGAGGGAGGGCCGGCTAAAGGAGAGAGATAAATAATGACAATAAACACACTATTCATCAGAGGAGAGCTGCCATCATGAGAAGCTCTTATCCACAGTGCAAATCAGAGTCTGAGTCTTGTTTTTCTTAAGATGAGTGAAAGAAAATTATACACTCCTGATCCAAAGTTCAAAAACGTTTTTTTTTAAAAGCACATTTCTTGTGGAGTGATTTCAAAGAAAGAAATTACTTCACCATGAACTCAAGGAAGAGTTCACTGCAAAATCTAGCAGCAGTGCGATTTATCAATGGAGATTGTTTGGGCGTGAGTTGTCGAGTGCTGCAGAAGAAAGCGTGCACAAAGAAACGTCGCCGTGGAGATTTTCAAATGGGTTTTTTCAACAGATTTTCACTCCAAACTTGTCGCATATGGCTGCATGTTTGGTGGACTTTTGACGTCTATTTGTGACCTGGGTGCATTTGTTTTTGACAGTTTGGGACATCATGTAAATGTACACCTGTTACATCACTGTGTCTTTTCAAAATACACAGTTTTCATGGGAAATGTAGAGTTTTTGACAGGATTTTGAGATTGGATTTTTTTTCTGATATCCAACATGCCGATCTATAACAACCAATTTGACTAGTCAGTGATATCAATATCTGCTATCAATACTAAAATATTACTGTACAATATTAACAGATGTGATATCAGAGATCAATGAGTCAAGTAAGGGGTTAAACCAGTCTAACAATTAATTCTTTCTTAATTCTTTCTTTTAGCAATGTTTATTATTGTAAGTATTATTATCTTATTTAAATATATATTTCTTTTGATTTATACATGTTTTGTTTATATGTTTCTATCATCATTTCTATCTTGACTGTTATGGTATTATTCTAACTATACTGTCTCACTTGTGTTGTTTTTATGATTATTATTCATTTATTTATTTATTTGTATAGTCATCCATCCATATTTGCACAAGTTGCCAAAGATGAAATTTTTGTTGTTGTTTATTTTCCAACACATTTGTGTTTTCTTTGTTTTTTCTGACTCAAAACCTGAAAATTAAGTTATATTTAAAAAAAAAACAAAAAAACAGTCTAATAAGGCTTTTTTATCTTAAGTTCTGATCAAATTTAATTAATTTTGAATTTTCCCTTGTTTTGGATTCTCTGCTCACCGTGGATAAATGTGAGAAAAACAAAGTTTTCTAACCAAATTCAACACAACGCGGAGTGAATGATTGAGACACACTGAAGGAGTTTTAGCATAAAATAAATTGAGAGACGTTAAAAAGCCAAACGCTGCTCCTCCTCGACTCCGAACGGAGTCGGCACAGTTTCTTTATCTTCCTCCTGATGCTGCATTGACCAGTGCATAAACCCTGAACTCGGCACACTACGGCAGTTAACGTGATATATTCATGTGTCGATAGCGGGACTGCAGGGGAGAAAATCAATGCTGATATAATACACTCACATTAACGTGGGACAGAGTGGCGAGGCCACAGCATGTAGGCAGCAGGAGACGGAGACAGAGTGGAGGTCAAACCATTGATAACACCTGAGTTCCTCTTCTGTTTGTTCGGTACAGACCTCCAACATTTTGCAACCTGTGCACTCAAGTATTTTCAAAGAAACCGGTGTAAAAAAACCTTTAAAGGTTGATTTAGAAAGTAATTCGTATAAGAAGGAATATTTTGTTTAACCTGAATAGTTTTTTATTTTTCAAATGGCTGTGAGAGAGACAGGAGCGGTAGCTTGTAAATCCCTAAAGGTTTCATTTAGAGGGGAATGCTAATTAGTATCGACCCTCAAGTCAAGTCTGGAAATAAGTGATGGTGGTCCGGTGCTGCTGCCTTCCCAATACCATCACAGAGGAGGATGATGATGATGAGGAGGAGGTGGAGGAGGAGGAGGAGGAGGAGGAGGAGGAGAAACACCTCTGGCTTAATCACATTCATGGTCCCTCCACCTTGGTGATTTGCAGACTTGGGTCTCGTGCACCCAGGGGTCCACAATTAGCAAGTAACAACAGTTTGAATGTATTTTAAGTTATTTTTCAGTGTTTTTGCGAGAGTCAGAGTAGCTCTGTGAGACTGTGTGAACATTACAAATATTTACCTGATAATGTTAACATGATGATCAATGATAAATTGATAATTTTCCCAAACATCCTTCTGCGTCTGCTATGGTATAACACGTAGTTATGCTCAGGCAGCAGAAGCACATAGCAACCAACGGCAGGACGTCAACAAACCCACACGCTACCAAGGTAGAAAAAAGAAGAACCATCACACTGAGATGTGAAGCAAACAGCGGACACCTAACAACACCGCGGGCGGCTCTGTCCGGCCGCATTCTCACCACGTAAAGTGGCGTTTCCTGCTCATGCGAAAAGTGGTTTGTGACTACAATCTTAAACCTGAATCAATGAAACATTACGTATTTCAAACACTGAACGCTGCGCCGGCATAAATATAACAATGCGATGCAGTAGAGGACAACGTTCATAACACACAGCGATCACAACAGCTCTGTAATGTAAAAACTGCTTTAATTTAAGTGCAAGTACGTAAGATGTGCAAGATTTCAGTTTGGGAGGTGCAGTGTAGTTTTACGATTATTTTCAAATTACCGCTGGAGCTGACAGATCACCATGATCGGGTGTATCCAACCAGGAAGACGGATCTGAGGAACTGATGTGATAATTACAGGTCAGTGGGTTTGAAAATATAAGTACTACTGTTCATTCAAACAAAAGTATGTTGAACGATAGTGTACATATGCTGGTGGTGCAAAAGGAAATGTCAGAGTATCACCATATTCATTAGGATTCATCCTCTGAAGAACACGAATGTCTGTAACAAAATGTCATGGCAATCCATCCAACAGCCAGTGTGACATTTGACTAAAAAACAAAGAGGTCTGTCTCTTTGTGATGCAAGAAGTAAAGTCAGGAGATCATCAAATCAAAGTCAGTGGGCTTCAAACATGAAGCACGTTCACGCCGGTTAAAAGACAAGTTTTACACGCAGCCGTTACCTCTGGCAGCTAAACCAGGTACTGAAATTTCAAGCAGCTTCGTTGGAGAGCAGATGGACAAAAATCAGTGTACTGTCTCCTCTGTTAGTTATGTGTAAGATATTAAAGTTTGGTTGTTCAGGAGGAGCCGCAGGGAGGAGTCCAGCAGGAGACAATGTCTAACCAGTAAACTTACGAGAAACACTTGATATCCTCATTATTCCTACTCACTATGGATTAATGACGCATCGCGAGGCAAAAAATCGATAAGAAACATGAGATTCAAATTGGTGAGATTAAAAAAATGATTAAAAAAATGAAAAAATGATACTCTTTTTTTAACTGCAGAGGGCATAATCTACCTTTGACCTTGCTTGCTCAAAGTCACGTGTCGACGTCGTACGTCATGTCAGAGACTTGAGATTGTTTGCAAATGTAAATAAGACGAAGCAAAGGCTCCGCCACAGGCGATGGTGAAATAGAAGATGCACCCAACAGTTTCTTATCTAAAGTGTGGCAGCATTTGAGCTTCCTTTAATCAGAAAGTAACACAGACGAGAAGATAACAGAAAACAGTCTTCAATTATTGCAAGAGGTCATTGAATTACACAAACAGTACAACTGACATGATGCAGCATGTGAGCCGGCATCATGGTGAGGCGCTACGGTCAGCTCCGCCTACTCACTTTACTCCTTAACGATGACTACACCCAAACCACACCGACAAGCTGCAACCCCGCTCGCCCAAAGAGTACAAGAGCCAGAGAGAGCCCAACTTACCACCCATGAGTGAGAAATGACCAACTTAGCTCTTCAAACTCGCCCTCTCAGCTTTCCCCTTTTAGCAAAAACAAACCTTTCCACAGCAGCCACCTCTGTCCCAGTAAAAGGGTTTTTATTTTTAACAGCAGGGGACATTGTCAAAATGCAGTATTTTCGTAAAATTTCTGTGTGAAATAATTAATAGAATATTTTTCAGTCAGAATTTTACTGGAATCTCATTTTGCATTTGAAAAAAACTGTGAGAAAATCGTGTTATGAGCCCAGTATCGTGAGTCGTATCGAATCATGAGTGAATTGTTACATCCCTACTACTCACAGCAGCAAGCTCTCAGAGTTATAGTATATAGCTTTAGCCACTCTTGAGTTGTGTTGATGAGATAGAAGCACTTGTGTTATCAGTTTGCCTCCGATGGGACTAAAAGAGTTCCAGGAGGCGACAACATAATGTGTGTGTGCTCCTCTTCTCGCCGCGACCCGCTCCAGTATCGAGCGCAGTCACCCTGCCGACGTGCACCCATTGATTTATACTTTCTCCTCCCTGCGTCTCCCTCCTCCCTCCATCCCTGCACCCTCCCTGGATGACTATGTCGGCACTGGGTTGTCCAGGACGTGGATCGACTCTTAATGTACGTCACACACACACACACACACACACACTCTCAACAGTCTCCCCACCAGGTTTGATTAATTTGGCTCGTAACGCGTGTGAGCAGAGCTATCACCGGCATCCAGATGTTCCACAGCCCTTTTGTCTGCACCCCCACAACACACACACACACACACACACCTGCTTTCATCCCCTCCCCTCGCCTCCAGTAGTCGAGGATGTGATGCGGTGTGTAGCGTGCTGTTGTTTTGATTATTTCTCCAGGAGCACGGCGAGGACGCCTGAATCCAATTTCCCAGCTCTCCCTCTGTCAGTGTGGCCTGATGCAAACGGCGAGCGCTGACAGGGATCCTAAGTCTGCTCTTCACCTCTGAACCTGCTCTTGTCTCAGAGCTAACCTACCTCCTCTCAGCTTTCACCTCCTCCTAAACTGAGAGAGAGAGAGAGTCTGCACAGAGGAGCGCAGCAGACGGAGAATAAGAAATGAGGTTTCGGAGAAGGTGAGCTGCAGAAACACAGAGGACAGAGAGCGAGTGATAGATTGCAGTCGTTGGGAATGCAGATCAGAGAGGCGATAGCCACTTTATGGATGAAGAGCAGCGGTAAAGTTATGCAAAAGTGGATCTTTTCTGGTTTAGAAATGTTGTTTTTAGTGTGATTTGACTCTTTTCTTTTTTGCGATACTACTCCACTGACACTCAACGGCCCACGAGACAAATCCAGTCCCCAACAGGGTGCAGGACGGCCCCCGATCGTATTCCAATGCACAATAAAAAAATATGATTGATATATGATATGAAATGTGATTCACACGGGGAATTGTCTTTTCAAAATAAGTATACATAAGGTGCCCAAGTGCGTAAAACAGCATCAAAAGAGAGCTTGTTTATTTAAAAAAAAAAAAAAAAGTGCCAGTGGAGAATCCCCACCATCCTCGACAGAGGTCCTAGCTAAATCCCAAATGTCCAAAAATTCTAGAAATTTCCTGATCTCCAAGAAACGACCCAATATCATTGAAATGTCCAAAAGTTCAAGAAACCTCGTAAAATCCCAGAAATGTCCTAAAATCCTAGAAATGTCCTAAAATTTTAGAAATGTCCCAAAATCCTAGAAACGTCCTCACATACGAGAAACATGCTAAAATCCTGGAAATGTGCTAAAGGCCTAGGAATGTCCAAAAATCCTATAATTTTCCTAATATCCAAGAAACGACCTAATCTAGTATTTGACATGTCCAGAAATCCAAGAAATGTCTAAAAATCATAGAAAGGTCCTAAAATATGAAAAACCTCCTACAATCCCAGAAATGTGCTAAAATCCTGGAAATATCCAAATATGCTACAAATTTCCCAAAATCCTAGAAAGGTCTTCAAATACGATCAAACATTAAAACTAGGCAGTGCTGACTGACTATAAACCAAGATAATGTTGTTGCATTGCCTATTTCTCACCTGAAATGTTTTCAGAAACGTATTTTAAGAGTTTGTGAACGGTAAGTGGGAACCATACTGTTTCCTGCACAGTGAAAACGAAGGAAAAAAGAGTCAAACTGAGCAGCGCTGATCAAAAATAAACCAAGATTACTGCACTGCCTATTTATCGCATACAATGTTTTCAGAAACACATTTTAGCTTTAGTTTAAGTGTAACACGAGATCCAGCCGGCTGCCATCGTTTCAAACGATACGGTACGGTGCAGTGCATTCTGGGAGTTGTAGGTTTTAACTTTTCAACAGCTAATAAGTCCTTTCTATCTGTTTTCTCTGGTCATTTAGCACCAATATTAAAGTTTTTGCATCTTCCTACTGTGTAGACATCCTCGTTTACTGTGAGGACCCTCTTTAGTATATCACTGAAATACTTTGTCTTTCATTAACTCTTGTTTACATTTTAAAAAGTAAAAAATTTGAGCAGGGGGTTTGCTTGCAAAGTCAAGGCAGGACTCTAATAAAAACTAATACATGCAAACAAGTATAATCCTGATATGGAAACACACACACACACATACACAGAAACCAACAGATGCTCATACACACTCACACATGCACACACCCTCGGGGGTATTTGTACTTCTGAAGCATATGCGTCCCTGTTTTTACCAGTTGGAGTTAATACGGCTCCGTATCTCAATAAGCAGCTTCAGTCTGTTCTCTGATGATCTGAGGAAAACACACATGGTTAACATGCCATTCTGTGTGTGTGTGTGTGTGTGTGTGTGGGAGTACGTTTCTTAAATACAGATAAACGGCAGGGCACAGACCCTCCCAGTCTGTTCCATTCAGGGTTAATCAGTGGGATTGTGGGAAAGCAATGATATGATGTTTTTTTAAAGCGTTATTGCTCGCTGTGTATTTGCATACTGATGACGCCGAAGCTTCCAAAGACATTTAGATCCATGACAACAATCATTAAAGATCCCTGAACACACACGCACACACACGTACTTCTGTGTGGGCTGGTTCAGAGATGAAACATACATGACGACGAGGCGAGCGAACGTAGGCTCAAACATTTTCTCACATACGCAAACAAACACGAAAGCCAAGGATGGCGTGTGAAGAGCGGCTCTGATAAACAGGAGCCGTGCTACCATCTGTCCTCCAGTTGGTGTTGGTCAGAGCGGTTTCTGAAGGCTTTAACCCTTTCAAACTTGAGCGAAATCAGCTCGAAGGGAAGAGGGCGATAAGCAATCTAAGAAGAAATGGACAAAAATTATGAAGAAATGTGAGAAGGAAGGAAAACAAATCCACGAAAATAAGCAACAAAAAAAGGAAAAATAAGTATATAAAAAGAATAACCCCAATAATGTGCTAAAAAAATTCTGTAACATAATTTTAATGTATAAATAAGATAATTCAAATATGATTTTCTAGGCAGTTTTCCTTTGTTTTTAGATAATATCTAATAACCCTACCAGTTAATTTTAAGATCATTTACTCCTCACCTTTAACTAATTTTTTTGGCAGTTTGGATGACATCTCTCAACAAGTTGCTCATTGTGTTTTTCTCCTTTGTTATTGAAAGAAATTAAACCAGTTTTCTCAGATTTCAGAAGATTAAATGCACGTAAAAGGGTTCTGAATGACAAGAAAACTGAAACTGATGCAGGTGTTAAAGGGTTAAAATTGCTTTGCTTGTGTGTTGCAAAGTCAAATGTTCAGAAAAGGAAAAATCAGAGGGCGCCCACAAGCTCACCTGGTAAAGCAGGCGCTGTCTCCCCCTCTCACACTACACCTGTTCTATGACAAATAATAATAATACTCAAATAAAAGTAAAGTTTCCTTCTTAAATTATCACTGCAAAAGATGAGCAACAGTCAGCAGTGCAAGCCTGCGTGCAGAAAACAAGCACGGAACGACTCCTGTAAGAGGCGTCGTTTTGAGAGCATCATTAAAATAAAAATCTTAAGTTTGGGCATTTACTTTTGGGAAAATACTTCTAAAACTAGCAGCTTCTCCAGTTTTGCATCTCTGTACCAGCGAAAGTGTTCGCTGTCAGCATCTTCCACATGTGAAGGAGCAGGAATATACAAGTTTAAAAATGTGTTTTTTATCATGAATAAATTTGAGTAAAAAGAAAAAAAGGCGACTGACAATTTTGTTCTTCAACAACACAAAGTGAAGCCTCCTTAAAAAAACCCTAATCTTTGTAAGTCTTCTTCCTTCCTCTTGTTAGTGCAAACAAATCCACCTGTGTTGTCTGTGTGCGTGCGTGCATGTGTGTGTGTGTGTGTGTGTGTGCGTGCGTGCGTGTGCATGTATGTGTCTGTAATTGGTGTTTGGTAAATGGGATGTTCCTGAAGCCAAGTGTAGGCCATGCTGAGTTGAGGGGAAAATAGGGCCATCATTACACAGATGATGACTGAACATAGACAGTAAACGCATGTGTGGGTAGGTGTGTGTGTGTGTGTATGTGTGTGTGTGTGTGTGTGTGTGTGTGTGTGTGTGTGTGTGTGTGTGTGTGTGTGAAAGTGTGTGTCTTTACACTGACAGACTGTGTGTTTTTGCAGGATGGATTGTGTGCAGCCAACGCTAAGGGCCAAACAAAGGAGAGTTGTTTATCCATCTTTGCTTTACAGACACTCCACTACTGCACGATGAGCCCACAGTGAAAACACACACACACACACACACACACACACACACACACACACACACACACACACACACACAGTTATGTGGTTCACAGCCTTGGCACTGTTTGACAAGGAGTGTGTGTGACTGGCTGTGATTGTACATGACAGACAGAATTGGCATCACTTCGGTCATAGGACGTGTGTGTGTGTGTGTGTGTGTGTGTGTGTGTGTGTGTGTGTGCGTGTGTACCTGAAGAGGGACAGCTTATACATGAAGTAGATGTGGCACGCAGCCATGGGTGGGTGATTTGTGTGTGTGTGTGTGTGTGTGTGTGTGTGTGTGTGTGTGTGTGTGTGTGTGTGTGTGTGGCTGTGGGGAGCTGAGTTCAGGTGACAGTGTTTGCTTGCGTGTTCATTCAAATCGAGGCGAAAATACATAAATTCTCAGACTGCAGCCTGAATATTTAACTTCATTCTCCCCCATTTTATAGGGTTATTTAATAGCTGTTTGCAATCATATGACTATTATGAAGCACAGAGTTCAGATGGAGGGCAGGAAGAGATAAATCCACATGCAAATTGGATATAGAGCAACGTGACGACATAAAAGGGCTGCATGAACCTGCAGGCGGCAGGTATCATCAGCAAATTCAAACTCTTGTTGTGACTCATACAAAACTATGAAACTATGATTTTTTTTCCCACAAATTTGCCCGATTTGATCATCTATAAATAACCTTGTCCTCCAGACCTCGTAAGAATACTAATGCTACGCTGTGAGCCAATGAAAGTGTACAAAAGTCTAGTGACTGTAAATACTTTGTGTCTAAAACGACTTCGGTCTTGGTTTTTGGCCGCTTTAATAAGTGTACAGTAGTATAACTGTCTGAACAACTCCAGGGTCTTCCATAAATTCAATAATTTGTGGTGGCTCGTCATGATTAAAACATCGGCAACCACAAATAGATTTTGTGGTTATTTTGTGCACTACACTCTTGGAGCACAGAGTGTACTCTGGGCACAGACGGAGCAGTAGAACATCTTGTGCAATGAAAGTGAAACTTAACAGTTCATTCTGTGGATAAAAGTTTGTATTGACTCGCAGCCGCTTCTCTCATCCATAAATATGATCAGATTTGTCTTGTCTAGGATTTTTTTTTAGGACATAAGGGGCTTATCTAGGACCTCTGCCGGGAGGTGTGGGGGATCCTCCACTGGGACATTTTGGATAAACAAGCTTTATTTTTGGTGCTGTTTTATGCACTCTGGCACCTTATGTATACTAAAAGTACAAAAACAATTTCCAGTGTGAATCTCTTTATTTTTATCATGAATTAGAAAATGGTTGAGGGGCCCCCCGGCACCCTGTTGGGGGCCAGACTTGGTCCGTGGGCCTGAAGTTGGGTATCACTGCGGTAAAGCAAGACTGAGGATGCAGTTATACAACCTGACACACACAAACTGATGAGATCTTCCCACCTCATTACCCCTTTAAGGATGAATTTGACACCAACTAAAACCACACACACCCACACACACACACACACACACACACACACACACACACACACACACACACACACACACACACACACACTCTCTTACACAGAACCCACAAACCACACATCCTATTATTTACACTAAACCACAACCTGACGCTTAATGGAGGCCTCACAAGCAGAAAAGACACTCAGAGAGAAATCCCACCTGACTGCGATCAACGTGCACGTGGCGTGCATGCGTGTGAGAAAACAAATAAAATGAGGCTGAGTGAAGCTTCAAAGCAGAATAAACAAGAATAAAGCTTTTTGATCAATAACTGTGGCGGAGCTGGACACGGAGAGCGAGCTGACAGGCAGCGAGAGGGTGTAAGTTGATTATCTGTGAGCTCGGGGATTATCCCTCGCCATTCATCCTCTGCAGTGAACCCTCGTCACCTGGATAGAGAAATAACAGAGCGGAGCGGCGGGAGGAGAGCGCTGATCTGCACCCGCTCCTATCAAGGAATCAGATCTCAGAGGTGAATCATCGCCCCCCTTTTTTTGTCTCTAAACTCTCGATTTCTTTGTTGCTCTCTATTTTGTGTCTCTCCCTCCCTCCTCTGGCTGCTATGGGCAGCAGGGAGGTTCAGATTTCAGATTGCTGGCATGACGGTGACATCAAGGCTGTGCCAAGCCGACTGTGCCTCGGATCATCAGAGAGAGAGAGAGAGAGAGGAAACTGGCAGTGGCACACAGATCGCCCATGCACAAACACTAACACAAAAACAAACACGAACGCAAACAAAGAGACTAAGACTATTTGAACTGGTGGTGTGTGTGTGTGTTTGTGTGTGTGAGTGTGATGCATGGCTCAGCAAGGGAGTGTGTTTGCCAGTCATATCACAGGGAGCACAGCAGTCCCAAACCTGCCAGCGGTGCCTGACATCTTTATCCGGGCAGCCAAAACCCACCGCCCAGCCAAGTCACCTTGATCAGGAGGGAGATCACATATCACGGCTTCATCGCAGTGCACATGGATACTGTACACACACACACACACACACACACACACACACACACACACACACGCTAATGCACACAAATCCAAAATAATCCTCCAAGATTCAAAGTGTAACTCATCTATTTATTTCATTTAGGAAACTGAAACTGAATCCTGTGAGAAATGACTGACTGAGTTTACTGACAGCTAACTGACTAAAGTATGATTGCATTATCCTTTAATCCCTGATCAACAACTGAAACTGAACCGTTTATAGTGTTGGGTCTCAAAGTTTGCAGTATAGATGCAACAACCAGTTGCTCCTAAAATACTTTCTTGATACATTTTCACATTTTTCGACTCCATGGCCCCTTCAGTGGAAGCACAACTTTTCTACGATAGAGAAGCACTTATCAGCATCGGAAAAACTTGTGTGGGTTTTGAAATGAATGCGGCAGACTGTGAGAGGATCCCCACAAACGGCATATGCTGAGCAGCCAGTCAGACCAGAGGGGAGTAACGAAACTGAAAGACAAAGAGAGGGAGGAGAGCCGGCATCAAGGCGAGGCTGACCCAACGGACCGAGAGCTGCTCCTCGACCAAGACTTCGTCTGGCTAATGTCCAGGTGCAGGAGGATAAAGAGGATGAGATGTGACTGAGACTCACTCAGCAACAGGAAATCAGAGACTGCTCTGCACACATCTTCACAGAGACGTTGTTAACCCCTAACATCCCGGATCAAGCTGTTGCACTGGATGAACAGACTTTGTTCAGAACCGACAGGACACAAGACAAAAAATGCACCACAGGAATTAAATAATGCCATCAGCAGCAACATGCCTGAGCAACCAGATGTAATTTTTCATAGTAGCTGCTATTTTTAATCAACTCATCCTTCAACTCTAAAGATGTAGCAGGATCAAGGACAAATTTGCATTTAATTTTTTAAACTTTCTTTTAAAAGGTGACTAATAAATCTACCTTGTACCTAAAACTAGCAATTTATTTAAGCAGTATCACACGAGAGGGAGTGCTGTTGTACTGTTTGTCATCACAGCTTTGATTCGGTCGTAGGCACGAGGCTGTAGTGCCTACTAGGTTGTTTTCAGTCAAGACAAGTCACGTGACGTCAACTGTTTAGTAGCGCTGTAAAGCAGAGTCATACATGAACAGTTAAAAGCCCCACAGATGTTGTTCTGTATATCAGCACTTTTACTTTCTAATGTCTTGCTACTTTTCGGGTCATTTCATCTTTTATCACACATTACCTTTTACCAACTATTTTGAACAAAATCATGCCAGTTTGATCAGGTTTTAAAGGGTTAAACAGCAAAATGAAAGCTTTTTTTTTGATCTGCTATCACCAGCAACCCAACTGTGCACAGACACACAAATATCGGAGAGGTTTCTGTGCGAGGCACTGATTAAAAAGCTGCAGGTGGGGACAGACGGGAGTATCATTATTATTTATCAGCTCCGTATGGCTTGTCTAACACACCTGGGTACACATGCGACGTAGCTGCAGGCACAAACACACAAACACACACTCTGAAACAAAGAGCGAACACATTCCTGCACTGACACACGAGGTCCTGACAGAGCTGCTGTCACGTCAGGATTGTGATATGCAATTATGGGAGCAAGAGTCGACATTCAGATATTCAAATCAGCAAAAATCTTTCACTTAAGAGTCACTTCACTGATCAGAGGCCAGTTGAGCACGCCCGCCCTTCAATCAGCTCAAAACAAGTCAGGCCTGCGAAAGCGGCGAGGTTGGATTCTGACTCTGGAGGAGACGTTAATTACAGCAGATCCCTCTAATAGAGTCACGCTGCACCAATTAAAGACAACAGAGACACAGCGCGGACGTACAGAGCTCATTACTCACGCAAACAACACTGTTCTCGCAGGACATCGAGATTAATGGCACTCCTCTTATGGCGCACGCATCATGTTTGTCTGATGCAAACGCGTGCGGGGAAAACGCAGCGCCTGCACGAGGATGAGGAATTGTGCAACAAAAGTAAATACGCCGCACTGTGAGAGAGTTGGATCATCAATCAACTCGAGCGCCAAGAAGACAATAAAAGAGAAAAGACACATATTTTCATCCTCGTTGCAGAGCAGGACACCAGACTCATTTTAATTTCAGAGAATTTTCAAAGATTCCCGAGGGCAATGTGCAGGAAGAGGAGGAGGACGAGGGAAGATGAAGAGGGGGTTGGCGGAGTCAGAGGAGCAGGAACAAAAGGAAGAGTTGAAAGGAAGAGCTGAAGAACAGAGGGCGAGAGGGGGAATGTATTCTTGAGGAATATTGTACGCGTGTATCATTTTCTTGTTACGTCTCTCTTTGAGGCGCGAGTGTGAGGCATTGTGGCGATAATTGCGTCCACGCTCTCGCTGTCAGGAGCGCCTCTGATCTCCTCTGATGCATGCCGGAGCATCTCCTCGCTGCCATTTCCCTCTCTCGCCTCGTCCTCCTGAACACGCGGGCCACTGAGTGGAGGCCTGCTGTTGTGAGGACGGAGCAGAAATCACCATCGGGTCCTCTGACACAGAAAACATCCCTCGCCTTTTTTAGCTGAAGGCCTTTTGAGGCTGTTTGTTGCTCTGGGAGCTTCTGACAGGCTGTAATTCTGTTTTAAGGCAGGAAAAAAACCCAAAGTGCTACACGGTGTTCAGCAGCGGGAACAAATCTTTTCTCTTATTTTAGTTTTTCTCTCTGGATTCAGGGTTTAACAACAAATGTACATGACTTGTACATGACTCTGAGGCAAATTTATAGCTCATACACTCTGAAATGAGCCCTGATACTCCTTATTGGTGCTTTGTCATTACTATAGAAGAGCTTTTTTAAAATATATATCATTTAAAAAATAAATTCAGAAAAGGATTAAAACTGAATATTTAAATATAACTTAGTGATTATTCTTATATATGAGAGTGGAGGGGTTGGTGCAAAAAAAGGGAATGCATGTTAAATCATTTTTTAAGCTTTGGGAAGAGACTTATGTTTTTTATTTTGGTTTTAGGAAAGGGGCGTAACACTTTAAATAGCTGAGTTTATTTTACTGCTGATTTTTTTAAAAATTAAAAATGTAATTTTTTAAAAATGTTGCAGATTTTTTTTCTTCAAAAAATGTTGAAAATGTGATTTTTTTTTGTTTGTTTAAGATTTTTGGCAATTTTTTTTTATTTAAAATTTTTTGGCAAGTGTTTTTGTTTTAGAAAAAAAATGGTGATTTTTATTCTTTAAAAAATTGCTTTTTTTCTTTTTAAATTGCTTAGCAATTTTTTCTTAAACAGTTTTTAGATATTTATTTTGTAATATTTAGTGATTTTTAAATTTTTTTAAAACTTTTTAAATTTTCACTGGCATCTTTGGAGGTTTTTTTTGTTGTTGTTTTTTGTTTTCCTTCAATCACAGGCAGAAACTGTGAAAAACACATCATTTGCTACTATTCAGGTTTGAGAGACAAAATTCCATGACTTTTCTGAAACTTTCAGGGTATTTTTAGTTTTAGTCCAAAACTTTTCCAGGCCTTTTTACAATATTTTCGACTTTTCCAGGTTTTTCATGACCGTATGAACCCGAGGATAAGAATTCCTCAGTTTAACAAAGTGCTGATTGTCCTTTTGACCTCTCATGAGGGTCGCTGACTTCCTGTGGCCTCAGCGCGCCGCACTGTGTTAACCAGCCGGGCTATAAAAGGCAAAGCAGAGATGACGGAGGGATCAGGAGCTCTGTGACACTTCTGTTTCCCATTAAAAGTCTTATCTGCACCACAGAGGCTCCTGTGTTTCCACACTGACGACCGGCTGTTTACTCTTCCTACATCAGATCTGTAAATCGGTCAAAATCTTATTCTAGTCATTGTGGAGCCATATTTCAAGACGGCAGTGTCGACGCCCTAGTTTTAATCTATTTTATTTTGCATTATATCTTTTATTACTGTTTTATTCATGTGCTTTATTAATAAAACACCAACTGGTGTGACTGATCATTTCTGCTTCCCTTCAGGGATCACTAAAGATCTTCTCGCGCAAAACCCAGCGAGACACTTGTTAATTTGAGTATTCTGTTTTATTTTCAGCTTTAAAAAAATATACATAAATAAATAAATAAGTAATAGGAAAATCATTTTTAAGAAAGATATTGAAATGAGGTACTGAACGGGTTAGAAAATAGGTGAGAAAGAAACTGTGGACATAAAGAAATTATAATATTTTCATTTCAGCTGCCAGAAAACAATGTTAGCACATATATGTTACATTTTTATGTTTCATACCTCAAATCAATGTTTCTAAAATGACATAGTGCATGAGCTGACTTTATCATCAGGATGTTTAAGACTGTTTCACACAGCACGCGTCAGCAGCGCGTGAGAGGTGCCGAATGTGTTGTCTTTTATTTTGGCGCCCATCACACTGCTCGTCAGGTGCGTCTCAGCTGCAGCACATCTGGAGAAACGGAGGCTCGCTGATTTTTTATGTATGACGCACGTTTGTCAGCAGAAACAAACAGTAAAAATGGTGTTTCAATGATTATATTGACTCTTTTTACTGCAGTTTAAAGTCCCTCTCTGTTACAGCGATGAAGAAATACAAAGTCGGCTGTTTTACTCCAACTTCCCTGCTTCCATTTCAAAATAAAAGCCCTCTGACAGCGTCTCTGTGAACAGAATCCCACCAGCTGTTGGCATAAGGCATTTTATTTTGAAACATTTGCAGGACTATGTTGTGGGCTGTGCAGGAGCTGCACGGCTTCATAAATGAGAGGAATTTGTGCTTACAAATATAGAAATACTGTACTAAAATCTGCAGGCAGGCGTTGCAACAACGCTGCATGTGTGAACATCACAAGCACGAAACACGCTGCAGTTTAGTGAAGCTGAAGTCGAACTTCTGACGAGCGCTGTGTGACACGGGCCTGAATCTGTGTTGTTAAATATGGTCACTTCTGGCTCCTAAAAACTAAGACTGCGACAGTCAAAATGTCAAAATTGAGGCTTCAAATCAGGAGATCAAAAACTGATGGGTGATGTCACGATAGCTGCGTCCTTCAAAAGCCAAAGATCTCCAGAATCGTGAGGAGACATTGTCCAGTCACCAAAAATGCACGTGCCAGTTTGATGGCCATATATCCATCCCACGATAGTAAAGACATTTTCCTGCTCTTTGATGATGGTGGATGGTTGAGGTGGACACTGTGTGTCCCTGCAGATGTGAGTTAGCTCTCTGCTCTGTGTGTGGATGTGTGGAGACAGACTGAAGGTGCTGGGGGACTCAGTGGACCAGGAGACATCTCAGCTCCTGCTGAGCGGCGCTCTCACACACGGCAACAAGAGAAAAGGATGTGGCACCGGTTTCCAAAATGTTACACTCGCCCTCTTTTCTCTCTCTTTCTGTCTGCTTCTCATTTGTCTCCTCACATGAGACAAGAGACGTCTCCCGCCTGAGAGGCTTTTGCTCCGCGGATTTAAATTGCCTCAGTGTGACAGAAAGAAAGAGGAGCAATTTGCAGCCAGTTTCCACACCTCATATCTCATCACAAGAGGCGCTAAAAAGGTGTAAGACGGCATTTTTTTCCTGAGTCAGCAATCGCTCTGATAACTGAACGTCAGTAATTCATCCTCTGCATCTTAAAGCATCAGCAGATTAACGTTCACACAATCCTGGAAACCAGAGGGGTTCATAGGATTTGATAACGCCTGTTAACACCGTCCCTGTAGGACAGTTTTCAAGAAAAAACTGCTGTGTGGGATTGTCAACAAAACAAGCGACATTTTTAATGCTGCATCTGAATAATCTGAAAGATGAAAAAGGGGAGTAATATCACTTGTGTTTATTGTGGCTCTGGGAAAGGGCACACAACTCTGAATGACTGCATCTTCACATTCATTCATACAGATGATTTTTAAAGAAAAGTGTACTTTCATTACATTTATGGTGATTATTCGTTTTACATTTTTTTGGCAATTTTTTCTTAAAAACTTTTTGGCTTTTTTTTTAACTAAAAAAACTTTTGGTGTTTTTTCCCCTTTAAAACTTTGGGTAAAAAAAGGACAATATTTTTCCTCAAATTTATTTATATATTTAGCGATTATTTTTCTTTTAAATTTGGGGAAATTTTTTTCTTTTTTTCTTTTAAAAGGCTTTTTTTATTCAAAACTTTCTGTGATTTTTCTTTCAAAATTTTAAGTTTTAAATTTTTTTGGTGTTTTTTGGGTCTTTTTTTAAAAAAGCATTTTGTGATTATTTTTCTTTTAAATTTAGGGGATTTTTTAAAAAAAATTCTTTTGGGCTTTTTATATTTAAAGTATTTTTTTCTTTTAAAATTTTGGGTGAGTTTTAGATTTTTGGGTGATTTTTTACTTTTATTTAACATTTTTTGAAAAATAAATTTCAGGGGAATTTTTAAAGAAAACATGCCTTTCAGACCTTTGGGGCCACGAATACAAAATAAAATAACCAAAATAACACAATTTATCATGGCCAGAAACTGTTAAAAACAGAAACATTTTTGGCTTTTCAAATTTCTGATGGTCCTGGAGCTCATTATGTGGGCTTACATTTTCCTCGAGAAAAGAATATCGGCAGCTTTGAGGAGGGTCCAAAAAAAAGATTTTTAAATCCAACCCCTTTCCCTGATAAATAAAGAAGTCCATTAGGCCCGTTGTTATTTTTGAAAGAGGCCACTGCTGCAAATCGACATCCTGACTTTTGTTTTTACTCCATCCAACAGAGGAGATCTTTAAAAAGCTTCAGAAGACGAACGCTGTTCTTCAGCATTAGACGGACGACAGGAGAAGGACAGTTTCTCTCTCTCCTCCCATCTCTCTGACATGCTCCGGTTAGAAGTTGGGAATCAGGGGAATTCCAGCTCTGATGAAAGAGTGCAGCTAACTCCAGAGTAAACAGGGCTCGGCCCAAAACCGAAAGACCCGAGAGACCCGAGAGACGAGTGAAATCATTAATGCATCAAAGGCTGTCAAAAGAATACAGTCTGAGAGTCTGAGAGTGTAAACACAGCAGATGGCGAGCATCTCATCCTTGGACGGGCGATCCGGCCCCGCTGACACGGTATTAGCCCCTGCTGAGGTTGTTTGTATCGGCCTGTCAGTGAGACGGGATAATGGGGGAAAATAGCCGGACGGATTATGAGATTAGTCTGTGCAGTTTGACAACAAGAACTGTGGCAACACCTCGTCACCAGAAATATTAACATTACTGTCGTTTTTATACACTCAGATTCTGCTTCATTACGAGTTGGCTCTCGTTAGAGTGCTTTTGAAACTCAACACTGAAATCCTGAAGCACGCCAACACTGCTGCAACGTAGTACGGCAGGAGACATGGTATGTTTTATTTTGAAAACACTGGAAAAAAAGGCAGTGAGCATTAAGCAAATTGATTAAATAGATTTTCGTCGCTTATTTTCTGGTAATTTTCTTGTAATTTTTATATAAATTTCTCCCTAATTTTTTGACCAAGTCTTATTGACCACTTGATGACATCATTAAAAAACTTAGGAAAAATGTCTGCAAAATTAAATTTATAAATCTTTTATCTTTTATCATTATATAATTAAGATTATGCTACAGAAAAAGAAAACCTGTTTTTATTGTGATTTTTTTTCAGGTTTTTGTTTTTGCATTTTCTTGAGGTAATTTCCTTGTTTGTTTATTTTATTTATTTTTTTATTTTACTTTTTTGTTGCTTATTTTATGGTAATGTTCTTGTAGCTTTTATGTAAATGTATTCCTACATTTTTTGACCATGTCTTATTGACCACTTGTAATATATGACGTACACGTTTTTATTCAGATTTTTTTTCTGTTTTTTATTATAGCACTTTCGTGAGGTAATTTCCTTCCTTGTTTGTTTGTTTAATTAATTAATTTTTTTACTTCAGGTAATTTTTTTAAGGTAATATTTCTTATTTGTTATTTTTCTTTTTTGTTATTTATTTTACATTAACTTTATATAAATATCTTCCTAATTTTTTGACCCCATCTTGTAAAGTTCCTCATTGCATTCTTTCTCTCATGCCCCAATTTGCTCAGGTTTCAAAGGGTTAAACCTGCAACAAGCTCAGATGCTGACTTGGTTAAAACTGCAGAAAAGGTCTAAGACACACCCGACACCTTCAACATACATGTGTTTAACACACACGGGCTGAAAGCCACCTGCTTTGATGCTTTTCTCAGCATGTAATCGTTGATGAGGGAGGTTTTAAAGCGCGACTGTGTCTTTCGTCTGATGCTTTCTCTGCACAGGAGCGTTATCTTGAAGCCATAATTACGTTATCTGCTGCTCTGAGCTCACATGAGGACACGAGAGTCACCGGCAGCACAGACAGAGCCGAGTGAAATCAGGACAAACGCTGGCAGAGAAAACGCAGCCTCATTCTCACAACTGAACGCCTTTTTTTCTATAGATGTTTCGCTTGTTTCCGGCTTGTTTAAAGTGAAGAAATATGCTTCGTTTCTGTGCCATCACCTTGCGACGGCTCGTTATGTTTGCTGCCGTCAGGTCAGGATATCACGGTAGAATCACTCATGTTTACATGTTTATGCCTAAAATTAACCATAATCATCGAGGCAGGTCGTTAAAGCAGTAACGGCAGGCCCCTGTGCGCACTACAATGATGGGCCCGTGTGCAAGCTAGTGTGCACATATCAATAAAAACATGCGAGAAAATGCACTTTGGTGTGAGAGTGTGTGAAAAGTTGAGATGCGAGATTTGGCAGCTCTGTCGAGATGCTAGATTCATCATTTTTGACACATTTGCTGCGTTTACACGCGTCGGTAAACAGCACATCGTACTGGATCGTTGCTGTGACAAAAGTTCGTGTTCAGCCTGACTCCATACTCCGTATAACAGCAGCTCTGTCAACATTTTCCAACCCACGAAGAGGGAGGGACATCAACTCTGCGCTGCTAAAACCAGAACTGTTTTGGATACATACATTGGGCTTCTTAACCCCTAAATGAGGATTTTTACATCCGGCCATTTTTGTAAATTTCTAAATATGTGTGTACTCTATTGTTTGTCTGCAGTTGTCCTTTTTTTTGTCGTTTACTCCCTATATTTATACCTATTTGTTATTCAGAGTCGCCTCTTATAGAGAGTATTATATGACAGCTGTTCAGCTCGAATCCTTTTGGATACTAACCATTATGAGCTGCAAGTTATTGTTTTGTGTAGATACACATAATATGTGCACGTCTTTTATTGTGTGCTATCCTTGTGTGTTAGACACAATACAATCACTGAATCTTCATATTGATTTTTGCATATATTCTGTGTATGTTCTCATGTGTAGACACACTGTTATTTATCTACACACGCTTTTGTCATACAGAGACGAGTGTATGCTTTTTTAAAGATGCTTTTTTTAAATACACTATTTATACTATTTGTATTTACTGCCTCACCCAAGATTGAATGACTTCAGCTGTTTCTGAGTCACGTGATTGTTGATGTGTTTTTAAGATGGCGACTCATTAGAAAATGTCTGAGGAAGAGCGTTTTGGCGCGAAAAAATCCTTCAAGGGGACCTCGCCGGTGTGCAGACCTCTATCTTTTCACAAGACTGTCTCACCAACAGCATCATAAGTGGATGTCTGTAGCTTTTGCTGTTGCCAAAAAGTAGATTTTGTTGTAAACGGAGAGACAGCAGCGCTCAACATGTTCAAGACTGGACTGATACGATGCTGAAAATAGTTAAAACTCCAAAAATCATTCCTTCTTAGCAACCATGTCCTAAAAACAACAGATACCACATTAAAAAGCTGTACCTTGATAAAGAAAGCCGTCAGACCCACGTACATATATTCATTTCTTAGACTAAAAGTTCACAATCTGTAAGACGAATTTTCATGACTTAAATCTGTATTTATCTGGGTTTTTTTTTTAGTTTCTGTAGGTTTTGATGCTGTTAATTTTGCTTTCGTTGCATCCTAGCTGTGTTTTTTTAGGTTTGCTTCTTTGTTTATATGTTTTGTATTTATATGTATTATGCGTTGTCCTTGCTGCCTTTTTGAAAGAGCTTGTTGAGTTGCATAAGGTTTTCTGATTTTCAGTTGCACTTCTAAAAAAAACAATAAAACTTGGAAGAAAAAAGTACTGGATGATGTCTCAGGTAAACAGTTTGACCCTAAATCTTCAGACAGATTTCAATTAGACTGAGAAAAAGTGCGCATGTAAACTAATGACGGGTGTGATTGAGCAGCGCGGCCGTCAGGGTGATCCTGGTTTATTTCGTGTTGACCCCGCGGTCACACGGTGGAAGGAGTGAAATGAACAGGAGAGGAGGGTGAAGGAGACGGAGTTTTAATCTGTTCGGTCCCAGACCGGCTGCTCGGCACATCCGTCTTCCTCCGCTGTCTGTCTGCTCCTGTGAGGTGCCCGCTGTAAACTGTAATCAGAGGGAGGTCAGTGAGGTGAGGAGAGCGATGTGTTGGGACAGAACGTCTCTCTCTCTCTCTCTGTGATTCTCTCCGTCTTCAGCGTATACGCCTCTCTGCTGTAACAGATTAGATCACGAGCTTGACGGCATCCGTCCCATCAGCAGATCAATCAAACGCACACATGACATGTCAATTGGGAGGGAGCTCTGTGTTTGTGTGTATTAGGCTCGTTTCACACAGCACACGTCACCTGCGTGTGACTGTAGCCTCGCCGAGCTGCAGCGGGTTTCATGCTTGTGGTGTTCACATATGCAGCATTGATGTAACGTGGCTGCGTGGCTGCTGCCCAGCTGCTGCGTGGCTGCTACGTGGCTGCTGCATAGCTGCTGCGTGGCTGCTGCCCGGCTGCTGCTCAGCTGCTGCGTGGCTGCTGCTCAGCTGCTGCGTGAATGCTGCTCAGCTGCTGCATGGCTGCTGCATGGCTGCTGCTCAGCTGCTGCGTGAATGCTGCTCAGCTGCTGCATGGCTGCTGCATGGCTGCTGCTCAGCTGCTGCATGGCTGCACCATATTCACTGTTTGTTTCTGCTGACAAATGCACGCGTCACACGTAAAAAAAACGTGAGCCATTTTAGCGCTAATTCAAGACTTTAGAGTAGATTTTGATTATTATCGGGATAATATTTATTATAAATTGTAATTATTTTGACCATGATGATTGTTACATGAAAGGAGTATGTGTTACATGGTTGCACAATCGTGATTACGTTTCATAAAAGGGTGCTGTCGTGGACAGCAAACATCATGGGTAATTTTTGTATCAAAAAACTGGGAATCACAAGTACCCAATACATATTCAATTTACAAATATATTAAACTGAGAAAATATGCAAAAAAACTCACATCTGAGAAGCTGGAACTTCCAAATATTTTGTATATTTCCTTGATAAACGACTTAATTTTCAGAAGTCAGCTAGTTGATTAATCTATTGTTGTTTCAGCAATACTTCAAATTGCTGAACATATGCAGCTGTCAAAGAAACTAAAGCTTTTTTCTGCTATAAGACATTAAGCAAATGGCTCTTTGCATAGGTCTCATATACTTTATATATATATAATTTATTTATAAAACATTGAGTGCAATCTGCAATAAAACATGCTGCAGGCTACATGTCACTTTCATAGAAGTACAACATCTTCACACACACACACACACACACACACACACACACACACACGCACACACACACACCTGCAGCTCCAGATCGATGGCTCAGGACAAGTGGATCAGTGGTTGAAAACACGAGGACAGATTTCATTACAGAAATGATCGATGAAATCAATAGAAGTGTGTGTGTGTGTGTGTGTGTGTGTGTGTGTGTGTGTGTGTGTGTGTGGGTTCAGAATAATATGCCAGTCTGGTCCTGATGTGGAGAGAAAGAACCGTCCACAACTGACTGCTTTTACGACACCTACGAGTATATGTGAGTGTGTGTGTGGATGTGTTTGTGTGTGCATGTGTGTGTGTGTGTGTGTGTGTGTGTGTGTGTGTGTGTGTGTGTGTGTGTGTGTGTGTGCTAGAATACTGATCTGAGCTCTGCCTTCTAGCTGAGATATGATAGCTGCTTACAAATAAGCTCAGAGGGCGATGCACATATCACATCCTCTGCAAGCCAGAGATACACATCTTCAAGACCGGCGAGAAAGGTGTGTGTGTATGCATGTTCGGTGCATGCGTGTGTGCATGAAATATAATCCAGACTGCGAGTGACTGCTTTGTGTGTGTGTGTGTGTGTGTGTGTGTGTGTGTGTGTGTGTGTGAGCTCACCCATATGTCTACCTGCCTTTTTGTGTGAGTAAGAGGGCAGTGAAGGAGTGAGGCACTGTGCCAACTGTGTGTGCGGCCCGGGGGGGTCGAGACGGGAATGTGGATACTTTCTCTCTGCCTCTAGGTGTGTGTGTGTGTGTGTGTGTGTGTGTGTGTGTGTGAGAGACAGAGGGAAGCATGCACCTGTGAAAACCATCTTTCTGACATAGACGGAGCGGTATGTTAGAAACTGACTCATGGCTCACAGGAACAGCTCTCTGAGACACACTCTCTCTCTTACACAAACGCACACACACACACACACACACACACACACACACACACACACACACACACACACACACACACACACACACACACACACACACACACACACACACACACACACACACGCTGTGTCCATTAGCTTCTATAATCTCAATAAGTGCCAGCCATCTTTCATTGGCGTAATATATTGCAGTCTGAGTAGACAGACAGAGCGGACTAAAACGAGAGCGACTTTCAGTGCCTGAACTCACTTCATATATCCTGCATGTCGCTATTTTTGTAATCACGTCAATTCTGCAGTATGTTAATATTAATAATAATTTCTAAGATTTATACAGTGCTTTTCCAAGTGCTCCAAGGCACTTACATGAAATGCAAAAAGAAAACAAATACTGATGACAGAGGCTCTTCATCATTTAGATTTAAAGTATTTGTAGGATCAAACTCCAGAGGTACAGATGCCGGGATAAACACACATGGTGCAGAAATAAAACACTGCAGTGTGACGCTGCGTTTGAGGTCAATCATAGTGCTGCAGATGAATATCAGATGCAGCTGCTGATCAGAAGGATCAGGACTGGACCGGATGTAGCTTTGAGTGCGAGTATCGACACGGCAACATCAGCAAACCCCTCTGCAATAAACTAATGGCAATAAACTAATTGCCATTAAAACCATTTAGTGTAAAATCATTTTTAAAGAGACCGAAGAAATCCATCGCTATCCTCAGAGACACAAGATTTCCTGTAAGTCCTGACAGTCAGATTTTTTTTTCCCCCTTATTTGACGAGACAGCTTTGACGTGGAAGGGGGACAGAGGTGAGGACATGCAGCCAACGGGAACCTGCGTCTGTGGCAGGAACACAGCCTCAATACGTGAGGCGTATGCTCTACCTGGCGAGTTACAGGGCCCCGGCTCAGGGGCCCAAAGTGTCAGGGGGCCCCCTTGGCCTTCGCCGGCAAACTGTCAAATGATAAATTTACATTTACCGACCAGGAAGAGATTCAAGAAGACCACAAGGAGATGCAAAGAAACTGCAAGAATCAAAAACTACAAAATGGGCAAAACAACCACAAAGAGGCACAAAACGACTAAAAAAAGACACTAAATTACCCCAAAGAGACCCAAATTACTACTAAACTACAGAGCCATATAAAATGACCAAAAAATACTCTAAATTACCTAAAAGACACCTAAACAATTACAAAGACTTACTAACAACCACAGGGAGCCAAAAAATGGCACAAACCAAAAATCACAAAATTACTTCTAAAGAGACATAAAACAACCACAAAGAGACAAAAATTATTAATTGGCATAAAATACTCAAAAAAGACACACAAAACAAGCACACAGAATCACAAAAAACAACAACAAAAAATTACCCTGGATACCCAAACTATTACATAACATCAAAAAACAACCAAAGGGAGCAAAATGTTATTTCAAATCGGCACAAAATAGTAAAAAGACACAGAATTACCTCAAGAAACACAAAACAACCACAAAGAGACAAAAATTACTATAATCTGGCACAAAATAACCAAAAAAAAACCCACAAATTTACCTCAAAAGAGATGCAAAACAACCACAAAGACATACAAAATGACTACAGAAAGACACAAAATGACTAAAAAGCAACACAAAATGACCACAAAATACAGTTACCCAACAAAAGACACAAAACAACCACAATGAGACACAAAATTACACTCCTAAGATAAACTAAACAGCAGAAAAGATGCAAAATGACCTCAAAGAGATACAAAACAACTCCAAAGAAATGAACACAAAGAGACATAAAACCACCACAAAGTCTGCACGTCTTGCTTTTTGCCTATCTGTGCCCAGGGGCCCATTGTCTCATGGTCCGCCTCTACCTTCCCACAATCCTCAGAAGCAGCGTTTTTAATTCACTTAGCCGAGCGAACACATTCATTTACAACATGCAAATGAGAAACTCATAAACACAAGCAAAGTAATAGCAATTGAGCCGCATTGCCTAATCAATCATGGTGTGTGTGTGACAGGCGCCGGCGCTCCCAACCCTTCACATTGCCTACAAAAAAAATTAATTCCCAACAACACAGATGGCACAAACAAAAACAACAACGACGACGACGGCGCGGCACAAGCTCTCACTCATCACTGCGCACTCAAGAGAAGCCTCAGAGCGGAGGATCAATCAGAGAGGATAAAACGACATGAGAGAAATGAAACTGAAAGCAAAGCATGTAGAGACATGCACACATTCATCCAAGTGTGTGTGTGTGTGTGTGTGTGTGTGTGTGTGTGTGTGTGTGTGTGTGTGTTTACGGCTGAGGGCCCAGCGTGGAGGAATAAAGCAGCTGCAATCCAGCAGCCACAGACACAACAATGAGTCATCCTGGCTGTTGTTCATTTCAAACATGCACTACTGGGAATTCCTGGGACACACACACACACACACACACACACACACGAGTTGTATTACTGTGACCATCACTGAGTCGGTCTGTGAGCGTGACCGTAACCAGCGACCGTCTAGATCCACTTGGATTTAGTAAAAACTGCTCAAACATCGGGAACACACACCTGCTTGTTAGCACAGGTGCTTCCTGTTCCCTGCGCCTGCTGCACATCTCCAGCAGTATATTTAGTTCCCTTTGCAGTCAGACTATTTAGTGCAGACATGAGACTTTTTCCAGTTTCTTGGAGCCAAGTGAACTTGTTTAGTGAAAAGTTATTTTAGGCACAAAAAGGAAGAGTTGTGTGATATCATCTATAAAGGCTGGCCAATGGTTGTTGCATGAAAAGTTGAATTTTTGTTGCAGTTTGGCCTTTTGTTCACACGCCGGCGGCATTTTGGGGGAACCGGCTTCCAGAGTGTAATCTTTTGAAAACACAACCCCTTCTACCACCCTGCAAAACTGGCAACATACAGATCCTGTGAGGGAGGTGATGTCAGGCCGCACATGTTCATGGTCTTCTTCTGTGGTGCGTCATTACAAAGTTACACCACCAACTACTGGCCTGGCGTGCATATTACAGCGTTTTTGGTTGCTTTTGCAAAGTTGCGTACACAAGGATGATTCTTAAAATCTTATCATATGACTGCAGGTTTTTTTTTAATGCAAAGGACAGACTTTTTCGTCTAAACGGCGCCTAAGATTTTTAAGATCGCAATTAACAGATGTTGAAAATGTGAAAGACAGACATGGAGGACAATTGGCATGATGAACTTGCTGAAGACCATCTAGTGATGGGATGGATCACCCCAGCAGAAAAGCAGAAATCTGTAACTTCAAACAAATATCCACCAGAGATTTAAAGTGTAGAGCCAGTGGCCCCTTCCCCACGTCCCAAACACCAACTTCTGTCCACCAAACCCGTCTTTGAACTCAACCTTCAACTCAACAGCTGTAATATTTTGTGAATGGATCCTGCACGGTGGCAATGCTTTTGCACAAAACAACTACAAAGAAGCCTAAAATGATCTCAAAGAGACACAAAACAACCACAAAGACACTTTTATACAAACTGACCAGGAAGAGACTAAAAAAGACCACAATGAGATGCAAAGAAGACATAATATAACTACAAAATGGGCAACTGCAAAGAGACAGAAAAAAGACATAAAACATACCAAAAAGAGACTCAAACTACAAAAAGACACAAAACAACCACAGCCAGATATAAAATGACAACAAAGCCATACAGAATGACCTAAAAAGACACAAAATTACCTCAGGATACACAAAACAACTACGAAGACACAAAACCACCAAAAAAAGACACAAATTACCTCAAAGAGACCAAAAATACTTTAAAAAAACCCCCACAAAACAACCAGAAGGAAACAAAAATTACACCACCTATAAAGAGACAAGAAACAACCACGTAGAGACCCAAAATTATTAACAAAGAGACAAAATGACTTCAAAGAGACCCAAACTACTACAAAATAACCACAAGGAGACAAAAATTACCACTAACCTGTGCAATACAACCATAAAGAGATACAAAATTATTTTAAAAAACACAAAATGACCCCAAAGACACCCAAATGACTACAAAAAGACACAAAACAACCACAAGTAGATATAAAATGACAACAAAGCCATACAAAATGACCTAAAAAAGACACAAAATTCCCTCAAGATACACAAAACAACTACACAGAGACACAAAATCACCAAAAGAAGCACAAATGAACTTAAAGAGACCCAAAATACTTTAAAAAAAACCCCACAAAACAACCACAAAGAAACAAAAACGACATCAAACTGACACAAAATTACCTAAAAAGAGACAAGAAACAACCACAGAGACCCCAAAATTATTAACAAAGAGACAGAATGACCTCAAAGAGACCGAAACAACTGCAAAAAGACACAAAACAACCACAGGGGGCGAAAAATTACCACAAATCAGCACAAAAATAACCAGTTTGATTCTGATGTTGTGTGTATTCGGCAATAACCCGAGGGGGAAGACATGCAGAGCAAACTCAAGTAAGAGGAGATTAAAAGTCTTCTTGCAGAGAAACATCGATGGACATTGGATTTCCTTAATTTCCCGGTCTCAAAGGTTTACAATCATTGCACGCAGATATCACAGAATTAAGTATTGATGTTTTAAACTGATTTTAAGTCAAACGTTTCCCGTAAACAGCAGCTTCTGTTTTCTGCAGTGAAGTCAGAAAACAGCCCTTCAGACTCGGATCTGGCTTCCACCTCATCATCTCTGCTGCGTCGCAAAGTGAAGGAAAAAAGCAAAGAGGCCTTCAGAGGTGGAGAGCTCATGTAATATGCATAGCCACTAGCTCTTTGAGAGTGTGTGTGTGTGTGTGTGTGTGTGTGTGTGTGTGTGTGTGTGTGTGTGTGTGTGTGTGTGTGTGTGTGTGTGTGTGTTTGCCGGGGCTTTCATGGCATGATGACGGAGGAGCGGGAAGAGAGAGGGGACAGGAGAGGAATAAGAAACAGCAGAACATGTTTATGGACCCTGAGTCGGTTCTGAGAGTTCTCCGAGTCGGTCCACTTGAACAAATTCGTAAAAAAGTAAAAAAATAAAGTGTCACTTTTCCCTCACCTCTCCCCAAACTGCCTCCGTTCATCCTCCTCCTGTCCTCTGAAAACACGCCATTTGTTGCTTGTGACCGTGACACAACTCTGGAGAGTGTAACCACACGCCAGGACAGTTTGTGTGTGTGTGTGTGTGTGTGTGTGTGTGTGTGTGTGTGTGCGCGCACAACAGGGCTGCAGTGGTATGAGATTTTCTTCTTATGCAATAATTACTTCAGAATATGTTATAGTATACAGTATTAAACAATTATTATTACTGCTGTTGTGAATTACAATAACTCTTAGCCTTCAAAAACCTTCATGTGCAGACGCTTTTCACAAGTATTTAACCCTTTAACCCTGAACTAATTGGTTGTTTTTTCTTTCAAAAACATGAGGAAAAAGGCAATGAGCAACTTGGAAGAAATTGTTCCGCAAATTGCAAGATATAAAAAATAAAAAATAAAAATTGAAATAAAAAGAAAAGGCAAGAAATAAATTGGGAAAAATAGAAAAGCTAGGGAAATTATTACAATTGTATGTATATTGACCATAATTACATATCTTAAAGAATGTTACAGAAAATATTGTATGTATATTGTGTTTGTTTGTACTTTTTCCCTTTTTTCCAGGTAATTTTTGCTCTTTTTGTTTTGTTTTTTAACTAATTTCTTGATAATTTTTTGGTTATTTCTTCTCAAGTTGATCTTTGCTTTATTATTGTGTTTTTGAAAGAAAGGGCTAAAGGAATAAAACAAACAAACAAACCAACAAAAAGTTTGGATGTGAGGCCTAACTTTGGGTGTTTTCATATTAAGCATGATTACTTTAATAGATAGATAGACAGATCATGCAGTAAGCTGCTCGCATTCACTCAAAACAATAAAAACACGATAAAAACATAATAATAGATATCATTTTTATTGTGTTTTCAGCATGCTTTTATTAGCCAAGTAAGTTATTTATTCATCTTTTAAGTATTTATGTCTCTGGTAAGATTTTGAGCGCACAGCTGATAGCTACTTTTGTTTACATTAGGTGACAGAAGTGCATCTTTAAAGCATTCAGAGTGGACAGAGAGCTCAGGTGCGATGACTGGCTTTCTGTTGAGACACTGTGTCATTACGTCCGTCTTAGGAGCGGCTGCTGAGTCATGTGGGACACCTGGTAAAGTTTGGTAATCTGGTGCAGTGTTTTGCTTAATAATAAACCGATTTGAAAATGTTCACAGCAGTGCGGCCCGCGTGCACAGAGGCAGAGATAATGAAAGAGTTTCCAGCACTCACACAGAAGATAAGGAAGGTTAATTAATATTGTAATATCGGGGGAAGAGTTTCTTAAACATACTGGTTTTCTCGCCTCTTCACAATTGATGAGGAGGAAAATATCAAAGCACAGACGCCCTTTGAAAAGTCAGCATTAAAGATAGATTACAAAAACTGTTGATCTCAGACGGCTGCCTCCACACAAAGTCTATAATAAAGCTCTCCAGCGAGTGAAAGAAAAGAGATGAATTGGACAGGATGAAAGTTCAGTCTTAATTACAGTCCGACTCTAATTGACTGCTGGACCAATTACTGTGATTTTTTTTTTTTTAGGGTGATGTATCAGCAGAGCCGAGCGCAGCCGTGCTCATAATTACTGCAGACATCAGATTTGACCAATGAGTGCGCTTTAGCATACATAAATACACGAACACACACGCAGGCTCTGATTCATAAGTAGACATTAGGTCTTGTTTATCCATTTGCAATGATGAGAAATGCTGTAACACAGCAGCCGAACGTATTAATGAACGAATCAAACACGTCGTATGTTCGTAAACGCTTTTTCAAGTTTGCAGACGAAGTGGCCGTGTAGTGTTTCTCCAGTAAATATTAATGATTTCTGTGTAAATCTGCTCCTGCCCTGTTTAATTAATGAGATCTGCAAAGCTACAAACCCAAAGAAAATTTCTGTGTGTGTGTGTGTGTGTGTGTGTGTGTGCAGCGATGGTGAGATGTGACCAATCACATTACTGTCAACATCGAGAGCAAAATGCAGCTGCGATTGTACAAAAAGTGACACACGCTCACGCACACAAACACTCTGACAAGACGCACATCTATGATTAATGCGTGTTGTCGGCGCGCTGTGAGTCACAGGTGAAGAGGTCACAGTGTCAGCAGCTAAACTGGGTCACACTCTGTCAGCACACACACACAGAGACACACATCAGCCCGGTCAACAGGAGAAAATGACGGCATCGTGCATTTCGGCAAACCACTAATACGTTTGTACGTTTCATATCAACGTTTCTGAAGTGACGTCAGATATGAGCTGCTAGAGCTGGGGGGTGTGGCCTTGAAATAATATAACGATATTTTTCGGCTATATCACAATATTTTAAATCTCCTCAAAAGCTTCATAAATGCCGGCAACAAAATCAAATGTCATAATATGACAAAATTCGTAGATATTGACACTGTGACAATATTATTGGGATGACTGTTCGTACTTGGACGAAATATTAACACAATGACATTTTTGATTATCATCAATAATGTGGATTTAATGACTTAAGTGCGCGAGTATTAGAACAAGTAGAACAGTCTGATAGTTTAGAGAATTTCATCACTTTACTGCAGACTTTAAAATCAGGAAAAAACAACATTTGTTTCATATCATGATGTTACGATATCCAGAATCGCCCGTTCAGGACCAACAAACAACAAAAACTAGTTGTGTTTTGGCGACCGGTCACCATTTTTCCAGGGTGTTTTTTAGTGACATACAACGTCATGAAAAGCAGTAGTTTATTGCTTTGTTTGTGAAGTTTTTCACGAGACATTGCTGCAAATTCTGCCAGGATAGAGACACAAAAAATATTTGTTTTTTTTACCAGGACATCACAGTTTTCCAGTCAGTATTGTGTCACAAAGTATTTATTTACTGAGATACTGCTACTTATCCTTCTATGATACTGCGACCCAAAGTAGCTGTTTTTTACCGAAACATTTGCCAGATCAGTGCTATATTTCCGTGTTTCCTGTCAGGATTGTGCCACAAAAAGCTAGTTTTCTACTACGACATCGTTATGTTTCCTGCCGGGTTAGCGGCACCAAAAGTGTTTGTTTTATGTTTCATTTTTTGCCGGGATATTGGGAACAAAAGCGGGTGTTATTTTACTGGGACACCTATGTTTTCCAAACAGAACTGTGCCATAAAAATCGGCTGTTTTTTACCAAGACATCGTTATGTGTCCTGCTGAGGTGGTGCCACACGAGAAATCACTGCGTTAGCAGACATATGACATATGCCAGAATAATGTCACTAAAATCTGTTGTTTTTCATGGAGGTATCACTGCATTTCCTGACAGGATAATGGCATTAAACACAGTTTTTTGAGTTTTTTCGTGTGTTTTTTTACTAAAACATCACTGTGTGTCCTGTGGGGATAGTGCCACAACATAAGGGAATTTAAAGCACAAACATGATGTTTTCCGAGCCACGAACAACTGGTTTTTGTGCCCCAACAGAAATAAATGTAAAGTTTTAACTTAACTGCTTCATAAAAAAACAAATTTAACGGCGTGCAGTACCAACATTTTTAAAGGTGATTGGGTTGGACACACAGCGCAGAGCCGGAGCTCGTGTGCAGGAGCTAAATCGACTTCTCAGACTCATTTCTTCTGTAGATCGGTGAGGTTCTGCAGTGAACAAGTTTTCCCTGCAAAGATGTACTTTTGAGGCGTGCGAAAGCCTCGAGCCGACCGACTCATGATGAAACAGAATGAAATATCAGCGATCGACAGAAAACAAGCAAAAAGAGGTGCGGGGTTGTGATTGTGATAAAGATGTACTTACTTATAGGGAATACTCTGAGCGAGTTAAGAGAAAAGGATGAAAGAAAAAATTGGATGGGAGATGGAGGAGTGACAGGTCAGATAAAGGAGCATGGATTTACTCGGCGCTCCCTCAGACACACGGCATATTAAATGAGAGGGAAGCAGCCTGGAGGGCGGAGCTCAAAGCTTCTGACCAGAAATGAAAGACTCCAAAATCATCGGCTGGCGAAGGATCCTTGAGAAATGGCGCCTGACCTGAAGTTGATCCCATCGCACAGAAACCTGGAAAACCGGACAGGAGCAGCTACATTTTGTGCCTGAAGGCAGCTGGAAGGAGTTCAGAGATGGCAGAGATAATCAAACAATGCTTCAGTGATGTTTGCTCTCGAAGAAAAACTCTCTCAGTCTGAGACTTTCTGCACGAAACAACCACAAACAACCACAAAACGACGACAAACAGTCATGCAAAATGACCAAAAAAAGACACAAAATAACCTCAAAGATGCAAAAAACAACAACAAAGAGAAGTAAAATGACTACCTCAAAGAGACCCAAAATACTAGAAAAAGACACAACACAAACACAAGCAGACATAAAATGACTAAAAAAAGCAAAGCAAAAAATTGCATAAAAGAGACCCAAACAACTACATGAAGACAGAAAATAGCCACAAAGAGACACAAAATGACTAAAGTAGACATCAAATAACCCCAAAGCCACGCAAGCCACTAAAAGTGAAAAAATGACTAAAAGACCCAAAAAAAATCCCTAAAAGAGACTTAAACTACTACGAAAGACAAAACAACCCCAAGAAGACAAAAATTACAACCAACCAGTACAATAAAACCACTAGGAGACACCAAATGACAACAAAGCCATTCAAAATGACAAAAAAGACACAAAATAACTCCAAAGAGACAAAAAACAACCATAAAGAGACACAAAATGACTACAAACCCATTCAAAATGACAAAAAAGACACAAAATAACACCAAAGAGACAAAAATTACAACCAACAATAAAACCACTAGGAGACACAAAAAGACTACTAAGCCATTCAAAATGACAAAAAAAGACACAAAATAACACCAAAGAGACAAAAAAACAACCATAAAGAGACACAAAATGACTACTAAGCCATTCAAAATGACAAAAAAAGACACAAAATAACACCAGAGACAAAAAAAACAACCATAAAGAGACACAAAATGACTACTAAGCCATTCAAAATGACAAAAAAAGACACAAAATAACACCAAAGAGACAAAAAAACAACCATAAAGAGACACAAAATGACTACTAAGCCATTCAAAATGACAAAAAAAGACACAAAATAACACCAAAGAGACAAAAAAACAACCATACAGAGACACAAAATGACTACAAAGCCATTCAAAATGACAAAAAAGACACAAAATAACTCCAAAGAGACAAAAAAAACCATAAAGAGACACAAAATTACAAAACAAGACACAAAATTGCCTCAAAGACACCCAAACAACTACAACATTAAATATCGTGCCCGGAGGCGGCTGGAAGGAGTTCAGAGATGGCAGACACAATCAAACAATTCTTCGGTGATGTTTGCTCTCAAAGAAAAACTTGTCAGTCTGAGACTTTCTGCAGGAGAACGCTTCAGAATACTAACGGTGACATGAATGACGGTCCAATCATCTTTGCTCACACGTGATGAAAGAAAAACTCACTAAGTGCGGTCTAATTGTTGGAGGGACACGTTGTGCTAATGGAGTCTGCGGCTCTCATCCAGCCTGATATGGAAAACGTATTCATCTGTATCGGAGAGGTGATTGACAGCTGGCACAGGGACCATATGGGCTCCTGCAGCGGCGCCGAAATAACACAGCAGGTGCTTTGATCAAAGCAACTTCCTATTTTCATCGCCGTGCTTCGGAGGACATCTGCATAGCAGCTTCGCCCAAGGGAACGCTGACACAGCAGGCCGGGCTTCCTCAGCATCAGCACAATGAAACTGGATGTGAGAGTGTGTGTGTGAGGGAACGCACAGGAGTTACACACCGCCTTTTCTTTCTTGAGCGGCCAGGGTCGAGGTAAGAAAAAAAAAAAACAGCGAAGGACTCTGTGTGATGGAGATGCAGATAAGGAGGCCCAGTTTCAGAGGGCTGCACAGGGGGAGGCTTCAAAGGGAAATGTTCAGCCGGGGTTGGATGGAGTTTAGCTGGAAATTAGAACCTTTTTCAGCTTAAAGTTGAGCGAGTGATAACAGTCGTTTTCACTCATTCAGCTGAGAAAGCGAAATTGGCTCATTCAGTGCCAACAGCAGCAGAAATGTCACAGTTTTGATTTAAATACGGTCCTATGGATGAAACTGTGATATCTGCAGATGTCAGAAGAATGATCAGTGGTCCAGTGCCCATTTTGAATGTTAACTTGCAAACCTGTTAAGTTTGTAATAAACACGACATTTTGCAGTAAATTTCTAGCACAGAGCTTTTATTTTGAAGTGCCGGCTGTAGAGTGAGTAAATGACCAACAGCTACTTAACAAAGACAGAAAACTATCTCGACATCATGGCCAAATGCAAGTCTGATGCTGAACATATTAAACTGTGGACCTTCAACACGTTCTCATCACAAGTCGTCACATGTTGCCGCTCTGCAGAGGACTTCTGCGGCGACATATTACGATCTAGGCTGATGTTCCGGGATGCCGCAAAAAAAGCAAAGATGTCAACATAAGCACATGGTGGGATTACGCTGCACGTGGTCATGTTTAGGCAACAGAAGCACATAGCAACCAACGCCACGATGTCAACAAACACACGTATTGGCACAGGTGGTTAGGATTAGGCTTCAACACCGGACAACACTGGACTCCTGCATGAAAGTCCAGGGTTTGTTAGACCACCCACCGCCATTCCCGCCGCCCTGTAGGGACCTTAGTGCTCCTCATTTCAAGTCATTACCAGCTGCATTTCATACCACCACAAAAGAAGGCTTTTGGTGTCTGTATCTTACGCCGAAATCACTGACAAAGCAGCGTTATTTGATGACTTCGTATTAAAATATGTGGGGGTTTTTTTGAGACAGGGAGACATTGTACAGCCATGTGTGTAGCAGCAAAAATCTGATTTGCCACTACTGAATTGTACCCATTTTCAAAATAACTCACATTAAATTTAAAAACAAAGCAATTTTCCCTCAAAAAGGCAAATCCACCTTCATCATAGACAAATAGTCTATACAGCAATCTTTTATAAAAGTATATCCTTATTCTGCATAAGCTATAAAAACTATAAGTAAACTTGCTTATTTTCTTTGGCATTTTCATCATACACAGATTGTAATGATGACTGCTTGGTCATATGCATGTTGATGTACAAAGTACAGTCTCTATTTGATGATGTGATGAGACCATTTGATATACAGTCGCTACTTTAGGCCCGAAAGTGTCATAGACTGGCAATCTGAGCACATCAGTAAACAGAGGAAGTGAGCGGTCATGCTTTTTAAACACAGCAGCGGCCGAAATAAATGACGAGAGATAATAACAGGAGGAGAAGGTAGAAGGGGGAACTTATTCAACTGTAAAATCCAGAACACACACGCCTGTGTGTGGGCTCCATAACTATTTAACGAGCACTCACTGGGGCACGTCCTGACTACACTACATATCATTGAAAACAAAGGTTCATTTTCGACACTTGTGTCATATATTAAACATACATATTTAACATATCCATGGTTTGCAGAGCGCCAATACGTATTCTGGCAGCTGGGTTGACAATCAACAAGGCAACAAATCAACAAATCTACATTTGCAAGAAAACTTCCTTGAGGATTTCACCTCTTCACAAGGTGAAACCACTAAAAAATGTTTCTTAAATTAACTTGTTTTCTTTCAGCTGAGCTGAAATTGCTGATTTCTTGACTCTCTTTGATGTCTTGAGGTGAAACGACTTTAACAGGATCTCTGGGAAAATTCTGATGTGCCACTAACGAAAAGAAAATCATAAATTACAGAATCCCTCAATACCAACCCTTGAGACAATTTGGGTTTACATGTGTGTCTATTTTTGAAAAGCCATCACCAAACAGAGCTGCCAAACTCAAAGCAAAGCCAGATTTCACAGGTGCAGTTCCTCTGCTGTTATCTCTCCCCGAATGAAGAATAAAAAACCAACGAGCAGCACACACATCTCCGACTGTACAGGTAAGAAAAAAACACACACTCTGTGGTTCATATTTCTTTCAAGAGCAGAAAAACACAGCTTCTGGCATATCGCTTTCAACTTCTCAACCGGAGTAACTCCCCGAGAGCCACTTTCACATGAAAACATTTCTTTTTCTGAACTGGAATCGACTCGCTCGCAGTCACACCAACAACGAAAAAAGAGCAAACAACAGGCAATCGATGCAAGACATCAAATCTGCGGCACATTTTTATGTAAACACGTGATGTAAATTATCTCCATATGTTAATACGGCCATAACCCTGCAGGAAAACAGCTGAGATTAAGCCGCTGTGTGCAGCGAGCGCTTGTACACTCAGCCGAGTGTGACATGTCTTCAGCCCCGAGCAGATAACTGCGCCGCCTGAGCGTTGTACCACGACCAAAACCCAACGTTCAAGCTGCTCCTGTCGGCGGCTGAATCTGAATAACATGAAATAACCCGAGAGATGAGCGAGAGTGACGGGTGAAGTTAGTCACTGCAACTGTAACCGATGTAGCTGACACAAAGACGGGTTTCTAGCTTTCAATTCAGTTTACAGAAGACAAAAATGTCTCACTTTCTGCACCTCAGCTCCTAAATAACAGATATGCATGTGAATAAAGCGGAAAATCTTCCCTAAATTCATCACGTGACATCTGGCGACGCAACTAATCACAATCACACAAAAAGTAGTTCCAACCAAGCAATCTGATTGGTCCACAGGACATTTAAAATATGTTCAAATTTGCACGACAGCACACATCTCCCATCACAAAGAGAATCGCTCCACCATTTCTTAATCTTGTGATTATTTAGTTTGGGAAACCTCATGATCGCAAGCAAGCATAAGCACAAGTTTTAGACCAAGATTTTACATCTTAAATGACTCAGTTTTCAACATAAAATGATCAAATAATGCAGGAGCTACGGAAACCCGGGAGGTATAGAAGCCATGAAGTGCAAAACAGATGATTTACAAAAATAAAAAAAACTGACAAAATTAACAAACACTCAACAGAATAGTTACTTTAGAATATTTAAACTATGTAATTGATTAATATTTGACAAAAAAGCATCTTAAATATTAACTGGAAATACAACTTGATAATAAAGTGCCTTTTTTAACTCTGTCACTGCATGAAAGCCAGAAGTTTGTGTCATAAATGTGCATTAACTTGCATCTGTAAAGTTTGATTCCATATGTGCATGTGGCCCCGCACGCACGCACGCACGCACGCACGCACGCACACACACACACACACACAAACACACACGCGCACACACACACCGCCCGACCAAAGAGCCGTCCAATCCAATGGATCCTGACCGCTAAGAAGAACAGGCCGATGAAATATGCATGACAGGAGGAGAAAAAGCTCCCCGCCCCGGCACACAGAAATGTTCGGCCTCCCTCCCTCTCTCTCTCTGAGCATGAAACATTGATGGCGGCAGAGCTCGGCGGCGCTGCAGCTCAACCGCTGCATGGAGCTGAACCGGTGGAGGGTTAGCAAGTTCACGTCTAATTCTGGACTTCACCCACGGGACCGCGGGGCTGAGAAAGGAGAGAGGCGGCCAGTTTTACCTTGAAAAAGGTTTTTTCCTGGTTCAAACCCGCCCTCGGCTGTGAGTGAGAGTGTGTGTGAGAGTGTGTGTGCCGTGAGACACGACGGCGTTGATATGTAAGGTCATGAGCTTCTATACTTCCAGGAGAGCGTACACACACTCGTGGGCCGTGCCTCCTGCGTGGGAGCGGCGTGACAGTAGCAGTGATGCAGCAGATGTTGTCTGTTTTGGAGGTGGGCTGTGTGTTACCACAGGTTTTTGGGGAACGATTCAGCCTGGAGAGGATGCCGTCTCGCAGCTCTGTGTGAGTGCACACTCCTCGTGTTTACATTTATCAGCTGAAATAACGTGCAAGAAACGATATACGAAAATTACAATTACAAATTTTCTCTTATTTTTGCTCGTTTCCATCATTTGTTCGTATTTTGTCGGTACCCGCTGATTTTTGGGATTCGCCAATGTCTTCTTATTTTTGCTCTTCTCTTAGGTTAGAGAACATTTTACGAGCACACTCGTACAAAGATAAAAAAAAAAAAAACAAGAAAATGTTGACCAGCGCAAAGAAGAATAAGCTTCATATTTGAGGCTCATTTAAAAAATACATGAATGTCACTGAATCACATGTTGATTCAGGGCTAAAGCAACATCTCTATACTTCTTAATCCGAATGACTGTAATTTCAGTTACGGTGCGTCCCTCTGCTGACCAGCGCTGAATGTAACTATGTAACACAATGTACGTTTACTCAAGTACATTTTTAGTACTTTTATATATCTTGAGTATTTTAATCTCCTGCCACTTTCCACTTCTACTCCACTACACTTCTGAGAGAAATACTGTACTTTTTACTTTACTTTTATTAGATAACTACTTTACAAATGAGGAATTTTGCAGTAAAGCAATGGAAAACTATAAATTGGTGAAAATAAATAAATATGTAATAATAATAACTGAAATAAATCGGTACAGGGTCTGCAGATGTGAGACATCTAAGAAATCCATGAAAAGTCTTGAATCATTTCTGCAGTTATTGACAGTCACCGCGAGCCACACAGCAGAGGAGAAACGCTCATTTTTAACCTAAAATTGCTTTATTCAGTGTTTTATCAGTTTAAATCAACAGTCCAGTTTGTTTTGAAGAAGAGCTGCTGTGGATAATTCGGCCTCCGGTAAAAACTGAAGGAATCGATTAGTTTTGATTGATTGACCTCTAGCTGCAGATAATTACACTTTGCACATTTAATTTGAGTTAATGTACATATAAGAAAATGCATTTTTTTTTTGCTTTTTCATCTGAAATTCTTTTTTACTTTCTTCAATCTAACCAGCTTACAAGTACAAGCAAACAAAAAACTCGAAAGACAAACACTCTGCCCATAAAATAAGCCCACCACTCCCTTCTTAATGGATATTTAATTAATTTACACTTTTGATAAACTGCAAATTGAAACGCTGCTTCAAAGTGTCTTAAACTCCAACCTTCACTTTTTATAGTCAAAGAAACCTTAAAAGAAGTTACGATCAGCAAAATTTCCCCACTTTGTAGGATTTCTCTTTGTGTTTGTTGTCCTAATAATGACTTTCAGCCGTCATAGGTGGAGGAACACACACACACACACACACACACACACACACACACACACTTACATCTTCACTGCCTGTCAGAAACGCTGTAAAAAAAAACTCGAGGATCAAAACAGGCTTCTATCTGCAAAGGGAAAGTTGACAAGCGTCTCGTCAGGAGTTCATTTCTCCCAATCTGCTGAAAACACACACCTTCAAACACAACACTGATAATATGCACACCACAAAGAAAACCATTGTTCTTAATCTACTTGTTTCAGTTTATCAGCCCTCTCTGGTAGCACTCACACACACACACACACACACACACACCCACACACACACACACACACACACACACACACACACACACACACACACACACACACACACACACACACACACACACACACACACTCGCAGAGCTGGGAAAACAAACACTCCTCTGATCTGCCCTCCTCGGGGCTTTGTGGGCTCTCTGCGAAACCTCCGTCTATCTAGACAAGAGTCGACCTGGAAACGGAACAAAGGCCCGGCTCCTCGCATCACATTGTTGTTGTCGCTACGAAAAGACGCACAGCTCTTTTGCACAGAACGGGATTACACACACACACACATTTACGAGAGGCTCTGGCTTCGCCACAGACTCCTTCTCATCCTCGCGGAGCAGCATTGATCTGATGCCGCAGTCACACACAAGTTATCAGAGTCTGGCTGTGAGCAATAAGCGCCGCTTTAAACACACCATTAAGCATGGCCTGAGAAAAGTTCCAGTTCTGTCAGGAAAGATTTAACCTGCCCAGATGAATCCAGCCTCCAATTAGGCTCAGTTAAATGGCACGTGCAGGATTTAAATTAGCTGCTCAATATTCTCGAGGAGAGAGGCGACGTGATGGCTGCTAAAGCTAAACAAATGAGAGCCGGGGACGATAACAATTACCAGTTTAAGGATCACCTCTTGCAGAGTTTGGGAAAAAAAGAAAAAGATCAGGCGGAATAGCAGGACGAAATAATAAAACACAATAACGATATGTTACTATGGTGATGCATCAAAGCAGGGAATAACTTATTAAATGAAATGATTATAGTTATTGTAGCGATTTACGCAGCCGCAAAAGGACGCTTTCATAGTCTATAGATATAGATATGAAGAGAAACAAAACTAGGTTGTTACCCATACTACCATACTGCGTGGTACGTATGTCAGAAAAAGTTTTAGCATGTCCACATGTCCACATGTCCACATGTCCACATGTCTACATCTGCTCAGATTTTGCAGAAAGCAAGCAAGTTTTTTGGCTATTCTGACCCACAAGCCTCTACGCTGACATGAGCTGATTTAATGTGTTGAGTGTTTCTAATAACTTTGTCTATATGTTTGTTTTACTAACTACTACTATACTATACTATACTATACCATACTATACCATACTGCACTATATTATACTATACTATACTATACTATACCATACTGCACTATATTATACTATACTGCACTATACTATACCATACTACATTATATTATACCATACTATACTGTCCTATACTATACTTAAACTATAACATACTGTAATATATCATACTGCAGTATACTATACTATACTTAAACTATACCACACTGCACTATACTATACCACACTACACTATACAATACTGTACTATACTGCACTATAATATACTATACCATACTACAATATACTATACTATACTATACTATACTATACTATACCATACCATACCATACCATACCATACCATACCATACTACAATATACTATACTATACTATACTATACTATACTATACTATACTATACTATACTATACTATACAAAAATATTTTGCTGTAAGTTAAGTGTACAGGAACTGTATCCACTCATATAACAGAAAAAAACTGTAGCACCAACTGCCATTTCAACGGTCCGATGCACAAGGCGAGAGTTTGAGGGCCCGTGCTGAGCAGCGACATGAGCCGTGCTGCATTATGGGTTTTTAAAGCCCGAGCGCTGACAAGACGGCGCTTTGTTTACGAGACAACTTCTCTGTTTGAGTGAAAGTGGCAGCCTGATAAGTCACATGTAACCCTGAACCAATGACCTGTGTTAAAGAGGCGTAATTGTCTTTTTACAGCAGGCTCTAAATCTATCCTCGCCTTCCCCTGCGCTGCTCTCACCCCTACGAGTGTGGCGCAGACTCCGGTTGCCTAGCAGCGGCTGTCCTCGAGTTGTTTCTTTTGTTTTCTTTTGGAGACTGATGGGCAACAAAGTCAGCTCCTCTTTTTTTTCTGGTAATAGACAGCGCTATCAGTGCTCGTTGCAGAGTGGCTCTAACAGTGAAAGATGAAGGATTTTTTGTACTTGAGAGGCACACAGACAGAGCAAGATGCCAAAATTATGAATTCTGCTCAGACGCAGGGCTTCAACAAGTTCAAAAATGTAATTTTTCTTTGCTATCTGTGAGAGAGATGTCCTCCATCTCTGTGTATGAAGAGTGAGTGTGCTGCTTTCTGCACCGACCTGCAGCCATCTGCATGTATCCAGCCAGAGTGCAGATCCTCCTCTCACATCCTCCGCTGGGCAGGAAGATGGTGATGATGGCCAACAGGGAGCTGACGGCCAGCAGAGCACAGCCTCCCGAACAGAGCACCGCACTCGTCTGAGGAACACAAACACACAACGGTTTCATTTTAGTCACATTTAATTCACAGAACGTAGATTCAACACCTTGACTGACACTTGCACACAATTGACAACCAGGAGCAAATTCTTCTTCTGTGCAAAACTGTTCCTGTCATGAAGCAGCCAAATCACCAGAAGAAAATGTTGGCACTGAAAGTTTCTGCAAACCATTGATATATTACATTTGCACCTTTTATTATTATTATTATGAATGCTTAGGGACTGTTTATTGTGATTTTTATCCTTCATTTTCTGATCATTTTGGCTGTGTTCATGCATACGGCATCAATTTTGAAAAGATTGTGTATTTTTGTGTAATCTTGGAATTTCCAGCTCAGCTCGTACAATAAGTCTAAAATTCACTTCAGAAAATAAATTGTTACATTCATACTGTTGAGTGCAAAAAAATGAAACCCATTCAAACTGCAATTTGATTCCACAGCTATCAGAGAATAGAAAAACATGCATTGTATTATTTCTGTGTGTCATTCTGGGCTTTTGCCTTGGAATTTATCATTTTTACTATTTTCCACCTGATAACACCATTTTTTTTTTTTACCATCATTGGCATATGGAGAAAATACAAGCTATTTCCACCATCACCATCAGTGTTGCTGCAATCACTGACATATCCCAGGAGTGATACTAAAAGAATCTACTTTGCATGTAGTATTTTGAAAGCAATTCTTCTTTTTTTCCATCTAAAAACATAGTGGCATCATGACAAAAACCTGGCATTTAAAGGGTTAACATTTTGACAGTTAATGAACATTTGATATGATGATTAGGACTCATAATTAGGACTGACGTTAGTTAAAAAAAATCTCAATGAAAGTAGAAAATCACATTAATGTTTCTCATATTTCAATTTTCCTCAAGTGAAATACTAAATATATATAATATATATAATATTAAAAAAATTATGATAATAACATGAAATTTTCATTATGATATTACATGTCCAACAGCCCGCTCCAGCATGCGCACATGTGAGACAGCCCGCTCCTCCGCGCAGGTATGTCCGACAGCCCACTCCAGCGCGCAGGTATGTCCGACAGCCCGCTCTGACTGGAGCAGTTTTACAAACTGTCTCCCTCCTGCGAGGTTTTCCAACAAAACACCTGTCATTGGGCGCGACCAATAAGCACAGAGGTGGCTATTAATAGCGCCCATACCACTGATTCATCACATGTACCTGTAAGCCAGGCATCACCAACTGGTGGACCGCGGTCCAGATCCGGACCAAAACTTCATCCTATCCGGACCCGTGGCCAAGTTATGATAAAATCATCTGCAGTGCATCTCACGCTTTTGGGCTCTGTGTCACGCTCTCATGACACAGAGGAAAATCTCACGCCAAAACACAGCGAGGGCAGAAGTGTTGAGGAATCCTGTAAAAAAGTGAAAGACTTTGACTCTAGAACAGCTGAGTGTTTGACAGCCACAGCATCTCATCATCGCGTGTCAAACAGCTGATGGTCCGACAGTAGCGCAGTGAGACAGACAAACAGAGCGCAGCTTCTCCTCAAAGCACCAAAGTGTCTGAAACAGACACATTTGCAGAGGTGGAAAGTGACTTTTTTTTTTCTCTAACTGGGAATGTCGGCAGGCTGTTGGCAGCTACAGGAGAAGTAGACCTACTCAAAAGTGAGAAGAGAGGTTGGCCCACAAAAACAGGTATTTTAAGCCATAACATGATCTTTTCCTGACCATACCAAGTGTCTTATTTTTTGTGCCTATACATAATCACACAACAACAGCACTAATGTTATATAAAAAAGTGCAAATGTATCCACGGTTGAAGAAAGGGACAATGCCAACGTGTTTTCTGCCAACTGGGTTGAATGAAGTCAGACAAACAAAATATTTTTATTTACATGTTTACCTTCCTGTCAGAAAGGTATGATTCACTGCATACATTCGAAAACGCCCCCCAAAAGCCAAAAGTCTGTTTTGGTCGAGTCACATTGTGCAGTCTCACAGTCAATCCTGCCAACAGGTTAATGGCTCTCTCAGCTGGAAAACAACAGGCCACCGTCCCTTTTCATTACATCTGTGCTTAATCACACACACACACACACACACACACACACACACACACACACACACACACACACACAGACACACACACACACACAAGCTGCAAGCAAGAGGAGCTCAACAGATGCAGACACAAACACATAACACACTTGCACAGATTAACTGATTAATTGCTTTGGTATGTTTGTTTTTACTTGTGCATTTTTTACTGCATTTTATTTATTTTTATTGACTATTTATTTCGTCTCGTACTTTTGTACAGCACTTTGGTCAAACTTGGTTGCTTTTAAATGTGCTATATAAATAAATTTGACCTTGGCCTTGACAGATACACTCTCACATCCAAAGTACAACCACATAAACTAAAAAATAATCTTACAAAATGCTTTATTTCTATCTCACACCCTCTTGACTTGAGTTGTTTTTTTCCTTTCTTCACTTCTTATTCTCTTTTTGTACGCTGAGCATAACAGCCACTCAGAGTGATTTCATTCATCAATGGGCTCCGACATATACAACGCTGATTCAATATGCTGAATCAGCTAAGAAAAAACAGCCGACAAGGGCCGACAGTGCAAGACGCACTGCAAAAACTAGAGCATTTTGAGCATATATTGGCATTATTGTATTATTACTATATATCATTATTATTATTGTTATTTCTGTCATTATAACTATAATTGTTTGGAGTTTTTTATTCGTTTTTTCTCATTGGTTTTCCCCTTGCACAAAATGCAAACTATTACATAGACATTGATGCCATATTTGACAAATCTTCAAAAATGTGACTGCTTTTGCAAGATATTAATGTAAGAATTAGTGGATCATTATTTTCACCCTTTTTCTTGCTGTTATTTGTTATATCACCTTGTTTTTTTTTTAAATGTCCTTTAATGATTTTCCATGGTTCAACCTGCAATTTGCACTAATAAACTGTTAAAAATAAATTAAAAAATGCCCAACTTTACAGCAGAATTAAACATGTTTACAGCCTGATACACAAAAAAAAAAAACCGCACACTGATCGGAGGGGGTGGAGCCACGGATCCAAATATGGAAATATGGTCACTTCTGGCTCAAAAAGGCGGTTGCCTCTATTACGTTTACTGTCTATGATTCATCCATAACTTTACTGATGATCTATGAGTGTGTATTCGTCTCTCTGATCAATGTGCGAACCGTCCTCCTAACAAAGACGCTCCTGTGCATTTCTGTCCGAGCGGCTGTGAAGTTTAAAGCCCTGCGGCGTGCTCGCCCTGCGGCGCGCTCGCCCTCTGGGAGCGTGTGCGTTTCCCACAACCTGTGTGTCTTCATGGTGCCTTTGATCTGCATAACCTCTCAAACTGACTCTCCAGCTTAAAAAACGCTGCCACACACACTTTTTAAAAAAGGTGTCTGTCTTGCACGAGCGCAACACGCTAAAGCGGAGGGAAAACAGCGGCGCATTAGTGATTAGCATGCAGGCGGGGGGCAAGAAATGTCTAACATGCACGAGGGAATTACCGCCCTAAAACACGTGTCATTATGCATGTCCCCGATGTGACTGACGTGAATGGAGGAAGGATGAAAGCGGAGTGATTTCCGTGCCTGACAGAAGATTTAATTAGCTCGTTCTGGCTGTTTGGCAGAACGGCAGCGAGGAAACACGGAAGCGCCGTGATGTCAGAGGCAATGATGATGATCGTCCTTTTGACCTTTATCTGTCCACGGATGTTAAACGTGTGTGTTCTCATTCACCGGCGCCCCACAAACGTAAACAGTTACAGATCAGGCAGGGGGCACCTTGACCTTAGTGATTAACCCTTTGAAACTTGGATCGACGCCTTCGCATCATTTAAGTTTTGAAATCTGAGCAAATTAGTTTGCTGTCCTGCAAAAACAAGGGGAGAAAAAGCAATAAGTAACTTGAATTGTTCCGCAAATTGCAAGAAATTCGTAGCTTTGGAAAATTATTTAAAATATATAACTATTTTATATAATTATTTTACAAAATTATTATTTTTAAGCACTTTTTTCCTGGTCATTTCCTTTATTGATGTTGGTTTTTTTTTTACTTTTTTATGTCTGAAAAACAGTATAATTAACATCATTATATATTTGAAATCATTTTACAAAATTATCATTATTATATGAACTCTTTTTCCAGGTCATTTCCATTTTTTGTTGTTGTTTTTTTGTATTTTTTTAAGCATTCTTTTAGGCATTTTTTGTAATTTTTTGTTAGTTTTGCTAATTTTTGCACCATTTCTTCTGAATCGGCTTGTTGCCCGTTTCCCATGGTTTTGAAAGAAATACAGGTTTCAAAGGGTTAACCCACTGAAAACCTGGACTTACACTTTGAAACCTATCCTGTGCTTGTCTATACCTTTGCTATTTTTTATGGTGATTTTATTTTAATTTTCTAAAAATTATTTAGTAACTAATTTTACCTTTTATATTTTTTTCTTTACTCTTAATGTAATCTGTATACTTTATTATACTTTTTTATGTTTTATTGCTCTGTGTAGCACTTTAAATTGCCCTGTTGTTTGAAATGTGTTTTACAAATAAAGCTGCCTTTTTCTCATGTGTTTGGAAGAAATCAAGCTAATTTCCTCGAGTTTTAAAGGGTTAATGCAGGGTGTAAAGGGGTCTTTGGTGTATTGTTAATAACCTACTTTGATATATTAACAGGCAAATAAAAAGTATAAAAAATAAATAATTAAATGTTGCCAATAAAATTATCTCTGCTTCAGCTACCTATTTTTCTTATTTTGAACCTGGAAGCGACATCAGGACGGAGGAGACGCAGCAACGCGCTACAGAAAAGTCATTAACTTCAGCGCTCTTTGTTCCTCTGCCTCTCTCTGATGTTCATGTATGCAGAGGAACACCTCTGTTCTCTCAGCTGCTTGATCTCGGCGTGCCTCGTGGGCTCCCGGTGTGCCGCCGACCTCCTACCCTGCTGCTCTCAATTCACGAGGACACATTAAAGGTGCATCGTGTCTCACGGAGTGGGGGGAGGGCGGCCACGTTCAGGTGTATGAGCTTCACTCGCTAAACAATAAAACAACACGGTGTGATGTTATAGCAGCTAATAAAGTCCGACAATGAATCCCAGCATAAAAATGCACGAGTGTTTGGGAATAAAATGCAAATTGCATCACTGTAAATGGCTGTAAATCGAAATATTTCCACATGTAAGCTGCTTTTTGTGTATTCTTTCCATTTTTGAGTCATTCAATTATCTGCGAAGGCGCCTACTAGATTTAAACACATGACATTTAATGTGTGCCATTTAAACGCAGCCTCAGAGACTAACAAAGGCTATCAGGGCGCCACACTGCTATTTTTACAGAAAACATGTCAATTAATTGTGTCCCCGATTTATCAGCTCCCCACACTGCCTCTGCTCCGATGAAACAAACTCATAGTCATTTCCACTTTTACTTACAGTCAATACAGAATTTTTTTTTTTTTTTTTTTTTGCTCTGAGCACAAGTTAATTTGGTAGAAAATGAGCCGCTAACAGCACTGGTCCTCTCAGTGATGCTTCCTAAATAGATTGTAATTGTGTGTTAATAACCGCTCGAGCCGCTGCGACAGCTGGAGCCGCAGAGGAAAGACGAGGGTGGAAAAACTGAATTAAAGTATATTTGACTGAAGATGGAATGAGACAGCAGACTTTTGACCTTTGCTGTAAGCTAAAAACTTGATATTTAAAGGTAGTCTGAAAAAGGTCAGGAATCGCCTCATTATCATTCTGCTACAGGAGAAATAAACGCTCCGGCTTGTGATTGTTTCTTTAAACCAATCACAATTTTCCTGGGTAAAACTGCATAAGAGGATGCAGCGTTAGTGTCCTTTCAAAATAATGTCAGGGGGAAAAACACAAAGTGACAGGGCTAACTGTTAACATCACATGGCTACAGTTATTAAGAGGTTTAAATTCTTTAAAATTCACCTTAAAATATTACACATTAACATTATTTTCTACTTTCACTGAGTTCATTTTTTAACCAACATCAGTCCAAATAGTAAATATCAAGTATTTTATATAATTTTCAGAATTTTAACCCTTTAAATGCCAGGTTTTTGCCACCATGTTTTTAGATGAAAGAAAGAAAACACACTAAAATTGATTATTTTCAACATATGTCAATGATTCACAGCAACATTGATTGTGACGGTGCACCTAGTGGGAATAGCGTGTATTTTCTCCATATGCTAATATGGTAAAAATGACATAATCAGGTGGAAAAAAACTTTAAAAATTAAAATTTTCATTTTAAAATTGACACCCAGCAATAATAAAATGCATGTTTTTATGCTTTGATGACCGTGGGAGCAAAAACTGCAGTTTGAATGGGTTTCAATGGAGCATTTTTTGCACTTAACAGTATGAATGTAATATTTTAGCGTCCATGTTGTATTTTAAACTTGCTGGAGGAGCTGAGCTGGAAATTCCAAGATTAAACAAAAATACAAAATCTCACAAAAACATGCATAAACAGCCAAAATTATCTAAAAAAAATGAAGAAAGTGCATAAAATGCACCAAATAGTTCCTAAGGGTTAAAATCAGTAACATGGAGATAGCAGGTGGGACGGAGAATGCCGCCCTAAATAACCAGCCAATTTATTCTAAAGGAAATCATCTGTTGTTGTGATGCACAAAAACACAACTTTTACATAACGTCCACAATCAGTTCAGACAGTAGCTGCAGCTTTGACCCCTGAGAACCTATTAATCCTGCAATTCCAGCAACCAGCCCAGAGCGTACAAGTGTTACAGCGCTGGTAAAACACTGATACACATGTAAGACTACCTGGCTCTGTCATAAAGAAACTTTATTGGTTTCCCACAATAAATGGTCTACATCCAAAGCCTGTTGGAGACCAATAACCTCACTATACAGACAAAAAACCCTCCATTCAGCTGCTTTCAGTAATAAAGGGACAGTCTGAAGGGGACTCTCTGATTTCCAATTACATTAAGGAAGTCGGGGATTACACAGAACGGGCCAATGAAGTTTCATTGTCTCCTCAACTGGGAGTTACAAGATGGAGATGGCGAGGCATGTCTCATTAAACGCACTTTGCCTTTCCGAGCCGGTGCAGAACGGCTGCAGAGCAGGGCTGTGGAAAATGGAGGGTTTCTGCTCTTCACGAGTGCCGGGGAGAGGACACGGTTAATGCTCAGCGTCGGCCCTTGACAGAAATAACCCCGCCACTTTACAGTCCAATGTCTCCCCTTTATGGAGGACAAGAGGTGAAGCGAAAGCACTGCAGATGCGCCGATAAGCGGACGTGACGGGTTTGTCATATTGCTCGATGGCTCTTCCTGCAGATGCTTGTATGCTTCAGACCGCAAACGTACCAGCCTGTTCTCATTTTTATGTTGCAAATAGCTTAAATAGTTCGATCCTGACGCACAAGACAACCTTTGAAACCTGGATGGACACAAATCTTTCTATGCTTCATCAAGACGTCTTTCATAAGCATTTAAACCTCTGAAACGAGAGGAATTTGGTTTAATTTCTTTCAAAAATATGGGGAAAAAGCAATCAGCAATTCGGAAAAAAATGTCCTGCAAAATGCATTTTGTGTGCAAAGTGGTGAGAGCACAAAAAAAAAAAGACAAAAAATTAGCATTACTGCTTATTATTAATGTGGGCTGTGATAATCATGAAAAATCAACCAAGCATGTAGTATACTGAAAATAATTTATTCTTCCTGTTTTGTTTTTTTATGTAAAAACGCTGTGGCATCATCACAAAACCTGGCACTTAAAGGGTCAAAATTTTGAAAATTAAAAAATATTTGATATTTGTGATTAGGACTGATGTTGGCTCAAAAATAATTCAATAGCTCATTTCTTACAGCTTGCATTTTGTGCACAGAGCGACACATGCATGTGTGATATTAAAGCGGGCCTTAAGGGTTAATATGCACAGGTATGGCCTCCTCTGTCAGCCGTCCCGTCACTAATCAGCATTCAGCGAAGCCCAGCGGTCGCACGCCGGCACCCGCCTTGACATGTTCTGCCTCTAGAAGCCCATTAGCACCGTGACACAGCTTCCCCGAACGTCTCTGTCCAGCTCCCTAAAGGACTCTGAGATTTCTCCTGTCCACTCCACTTTCTGTAAACTCTTTCTCTTCCCCCGTACTTTTCGTTTTTGCTCGCCGTGTGACTTCATCATCCTTCAGAGGAATCCTTATAATCCTGCAAGAGCACTAACACAAAAAAGCACCTCCTCTGCCTCTAAATTAATGTGCTGAATAATACATCCGTCTTCCTCGTTGATCTTCGCTGGGCGGAGACTGGGAGTACGGAGAAGTGTGTGACGGCGCTCTGAATGGCTGACGAAGCTGTGTGTGTACGCAGTGAATACGAGATGGAGAGGAGGCGAGGGGGGAAGCGGAGATTAATCACCTGACAAGTGGATGGAGTGTCCATTTGTGCCTCGGGGACAGGCTGCAGATAGGATGTGACATTCAGGAGCACTTAGGAGGACATGAAGCGCTCGCTGGTCCCTCACACACACACACACACACACACACACACATACACAGGGACGCACACACGGTCGCCCAGTGTTACCATACAAACACATGTACGTTCAGAGGGGAAATCCTATTACTGCCGAGTGTCAGGGTACAAGGCTGTGACACTTTATAAAATCCCCAACCGAGTATTTTTGGGATGGATTCATGTTATGGACAACATGATGACAGTCTGAAGCACGGCGAAGAACTTTTTAAGAGCCGCCATCTGACCTGTCAGATTAGTGGAGGGGACGGCGGCCAAAAAAAACATGTTACGGGTTGTAATAATAAGACTAAAGGCTCTATTTTTATTAAGCTGGTGCAGATCACATTCAAGTGTGCGCTGCTCGCGTATGTAGATGCAGTAGCTCCTCAAATCCTTTTTTTTTTGCTATATTTCCTATTTTTTTGACTCCATGGTCTCTTCTGCCAAAGCACGACTTTTCTACAACAGAGAAACATCTATCAACATCGGATGCAGCAGACTGAAAGAGGATCCCCAACAATGGCATACGCTGAGTGTCCAGTCAGACCAGAGGGCAGACACAAAACCAAAAGGGCCTGACGAAGAGAGACAGGAGGGCCAGCATCAGGGCGAGGCTGACCTGAGTTGACCCGAGGCTGACACGAGTTGTTCCTCTACCAAGACTTCTTCTGGCTAATGTCCAGTTGCAAGAGAATAAAGTGGATGAGAAGCAATTGAGACTCACTCAGCAACATTAAATCAAAAAACTGCTCTGTCCACATCTTCACAGAGAGATGGTTAACCCCTAACATCCCGGATCAGGCTGTTTTCACTGGACAGACAGACCTTGTCGGGAACCATAAAGACTCTGATGCCAATTCATAAAATGTACTGCAGGAATTTAATGATGGCACCAGCAGCAACATGCCTGAGCAACCGGAGGGAATCTTCATAGTAGCTGCTGATTTTAATCAACTCATCCTTCAACTCCGAAGATGTAGCAACATCAAGGGCAAACGAAATTTCATGTTTTTTAAACTTTTTTTTAAACTTAAGCAAACCACATTACTTTATGTTTTTTTATTGCATAAATTGCCCGCAATCCAAGCCTACATTCCTGTCTTCAGGAGGCTGGACAAAGCTGAGTCTTAAAGCCAGAGAGATGATACTGGTATCATATGACAGACATATACACAGAGTGGCGAGCCGGCATAATGGCGTGATATTCCTGCCTTAAACAGGCAGTGTAAATACTGGGAATGTAACGAACCATCAATGTGCATCGATATATCGATTAAATGCAACAATCACGTGCCATCATTGCAAAGTGTAAACATCGATCCATATCATCCTCTTTCAGATGCGCCTTTATTTTGTAATACTGTGTCACCGTCACATAGCGTCAGGCAAGTGATGGAAAGCAGCCATGAGAAAGATGATGAGGATAACGCTATTTACTCTGGAATAAATCAGAATTTTGGACAAACATGAGAAAAAACACAACATCCCTGCCGGGCGTCTCACTCTGCTAACTTCATGCAGCAACATTAGCTGCTCAGTTTCAACAAAAAAAATATGCATGCAGACTGAAATTCATCCGTGCTGTTCTGTCGGGAGATGCAGTGACTTAAACCAGCAGTGAGTAAGAGAAAGCATAAATAATGCATGTAAACGTGGTTATGAGTAGAGAAAAAGTCCACTAAACGCTAGGCTAATTTATGCAATGTAAAATGCCATTGGCTTATGCTAATAATATTAGCCTGACATACAAAAGACAGTTGTTTTCTCTATGACCACGACAGTTATTATTGAGCCGAGTTATATACTTTTCCTAAAAGATTTTGTTGTTAATCAAAGTTTGATGACTTCCAGGTGAAGTTTGGTTCAATATGTCAGAAAGGGGATTCTGACATATTGAACCAGTTAAATGTTTTACAATTATGTAAATGCTGTTTTTATCTTTTATGGCCAAAAGCAAAAAAAGGGGGTGGCAGCATCTTCTGTAATCGACTGAGTTATATGAGCATATAATATTGGCTCATATCAATCGCAGGCCCCTAAATCGAATTGAATCGAAATTGTATCGTGGCAGATTTTGTGATATCGGCTAATATCGTATCATTGTCCAAAGAATCGATATATCGTATCGCGATGAAACTTGTAATTCACACCCCGTAAATGCAGCTATTGTCAGCTGGCTCCATGAAAGTTCTGATTTCAGGGGGATCACTGATCTGCATTTGTTTTGCATTAATTCACTCTAAGACAAGTTTGATGTGCACACGAGGACAGAGGTGGCTCTTTATCAACAGTCTGATGCTTGTTACACAAAATTAAAGCGGCGGATCTGTCGTGTGTAATTGTGGCCTGACAGTCTGCAGCATCACTCCAGACTGCAGATGGAGCAGATAGCTGCAGCCTTCAGACGGCTGTCAGAGACCTTCAGTGTAGGCGACAAACACAACCACTCGCTAATTGTTATTCTGTCTTGTTGGCATCACATGTCAGCTGGCTGAAAAATAATGAATAACTGAATGCAGAATAAAAGTGAAAAGACAAATAAATAAAAGGCTTTGTGTTATTTCAGACGGGTGTGCCTCCAGTGAATAAAGCGACCTGCTCTGGTTATTCTTTGAGCTACAGTTCCAACACACAATCTTATATCATTTTCCGCCTGCAGCCATGCCTCTGTAATTTGTTCTTCGGGAGCAGAAGAGAATCCATTCTCACAGAGAAAAAGACATTTTCGGTGTCCATACTGTGAGTCCTGGCTGTGGTGAGCTATAAAGACACTCCTCACACACACACACACTTTCACTCTCTTCACAGCGTTACGTCAGCTGACTAACATCTGCAGAGACATCTTTTCTAATGTGTGGTCGCAATATTTTGAGCTCAAAGTCCTCTGTGCCGTTTTATCAGTTTGTCGCCCATTTTGGTGTCTGACACGCCGTATTTTAGGGGTTGTTTATGCACATTGGTCAAGAAGTCAAGTACATTAAAACTATCAAGACTTTTGACTGATGTCTTTTATACCACCAGCTCCTTTGCATATCGGACCAATCGCCAGAAGTAAATGTTGCCATTATACGTTTCTGCAAACCACGAATACATTTACATGTTCAGACATAGTTTCAAAGCTGACTTTGTCATCAGGAGGTGGAAGGGGTTGGCGGATGGCGTGATTTCCAAGTGAAACTCCTGCTAACCGGCAGACCACTGCTCCAGACCCAAAAATTAAAGAAACTGCGATTTAGTGAGTCATCACTGTATTTCCAGCTGCTTTTTAGCCTCCAAAAGCAGCTGCTTTTTACCGAAACATCAACATTTTCCTATTGCAATAGAGAAATGAAAAACTGTTACTTTTTACCGAGACACTGATGTTTTTCTGCAGGGATAGTGGTGTGAAAAGCAGCTGTTTATAACAGAAATGTCGCTTTTTTCATGCCAGGATAGTGGCACAAAAAAGTGCTGTGTTTTACAGAGACATCAAAGTTTTCCTGCTGGAAAAACGGCATGAAACGCAGTTAATTTTTTACCACAAAATTGCTGTTTTCCAGTGTTCACCAAAACATTGCTGCATTTCCTGCTGGGATAGTGGGATAGAAAAATGGCTGTTTTTTTTACAGAGACTTTGCTGTTTTCTTGCTGGGATAGTAGAACAAAAAGCGGTTGTTCTTTAACAGAAACATTATTGTATTTCCTGCCAGGACAGTGGCGTGGAAATTGGTTGTTTTTGAAGAAACGTTGCTGTTTTTCTGCTAGTATAGTGGCGCATAAAGCCGCTGTTGTCTTACCAAGACATCGTTGCATTTACTGCCGGTATAATGGCGAAAAAAGCAGCTGTTTTTCACCAAGACATTGATGTTGTCCTGCTGATACAGCAGCATGAAAAGCTGTTGTTTTTAACCGTGACATTGCTGTTTGCTTGCTGGGATTGTGACACCAAAGGCGACTGCTTTTTACAGAGAAACTGTAGTTGAAGCAAAAAGCACGTTTTTAATGCCAAAATCTAACCAAACATAAACATCAGCATAGTTGGAAATGTTTCCACATAAACAGAAGTGTACAGTGCCAGCTGTTTCCTTTCAAACACAAGTTGAAGCATCCAAAACTCCTCTGCTCTGCTGCAACGTGAAAAACTCAGCTGTGACTTTCTTAATCAGGTCCATGAGGTCAGCTCTAATGTCATTATGTAGAGGGAGCTGTGAAGAGTTTTTATCAAAGCAATGACATTAAAATGAATAATTTAAAAATGTAATACTTAAATAATTTAAGGCCTGTGCTCTGAGGGACACATTTTTGCATTTCAGCACTTTTTTCTTAAAACGCTAACATCTTGAATTAATCTCACCGTGTAGGCTGATTTGGGCTCCCGCTCAGTTCGGGCCAAAAGTCATGACATTTACTATGTTTGGTATCACGACTCCTTTACAGTATCGGTGTCAATAATCTGCCCAAAAAAGAGCCAAGAAACACAGTAACACTAAAAAGGACCCGCACACACACACAGGACGCTCCCCGCTGCAGACGAAGCTTTTTATGTGGAGCCTTTGGTGTCGTGTTAAATGAAAACACGGTGGGAACCTCTGCTGCAGTCAGTGTCGCTTTCTCTCACACACACACACACACACACACACACACACACACACCTTTATGTCCTGTGAGGATTGTACTGTACGTGCTGTGCGGGGATGTTTGATTTGGATCACAGTTTAGGACGGGAAGTTGGTTCAGAGTCACCAGAGGCTGCAGGAACCTGTTGCTCTGTGCACAAAATGCACTTTTCAAAATAAAGCTTTAATAGTATTATTAATATTATTTCCTACTTCCAGAATGTTCTTTTTTTTTTTTAGCCAATATCAGTTCTTACCATAAATATCAAATATTCATTAATTTTCAGAAATTCAACCCTTTAAATGCCAAGTTTTTGTCATGATGCCACTATGTTTTTAGATTAAAAATAATATATGAATATAATGTGAATTATTTTCAGTGTACTACATGCTTAGTATTTTTTTTGTTTGTTGATTATCAAAGCCTATGTCGGTGATTAGCAGCAGCATTTTTTTTAAAACATTATTTTTGGTGCAGTGTCAAATACAAATACAAATGGAAAAAAAACACAAAAAATGAATTATTGTCAATATATTACATGCTAAGTTGATTTTTTTTAAATTATCATCGCCTGGGATATGTCAAAAATTAACAGTAACATTGATTTTATTTATTTATTATATATTTTTATATATTTTTTGTACACTGTGAAATACTCACACTCATACCGAAATACGCAAAATGCACTTTTCAGAATCAGCCCATCTGTCCAAACACGGCCCCTGTGCCAAAATCAAGCTTTGAGAAATGGTTGATTTCAGATCATGTTGCACTCACAAGGCCCACACTCCTAATTTAAGGGTTAATCAAAGTAATTAATGTGGTTTTATTCCACATTTCGAGTCCAGACTGCTTTTTGGGCGTCTGTGGAGATAATTAAACTGGCAGATAAAGTCTATCGGGGCGCAACAACAGTTTTTTTAGCCGGTGAATTAAGCATTTTCACCAACGCTCCAGTGCTGCTGGCCTGCGTCCAGTTCGACCACAGCTGCACCGACCGCCACCTGCTGCACCACCTGGAGACCAGGAGAGACTTCACTTCTGGCTCTGGGGTGATGAATGAACCCAAATTATTGTTGATCAATGAGCCAAAGCTGCACGACGACCTTATGTCATCGTGAAGTATTAAATAAGTGTCTGCTATAGAAATGCTCATGTTCCGTATATGAGAGTCTGACTGATGAGTGTGCACATGTCGAAATCTGGAGCGACATCACTTTTCTTGTGCTGCTTCAGACGCGTTTCACAATTACGTAAACCTTTGAACCCCAACAAACAGGTGCAATTTTTTTTCCAAACTATGGGAAAACTTTCTACAAATTGCAAGAAATTAGTATGTGTAAAAAAACCCCCAAAAAACTAGGAAAAAACTATATTTAGAATTACCATAATTAAGTATCTAAAATTAGGTTACCCTTTCCCCAGGTCATTTCCTTGTTTGTTTGTTTTTTAACTTTCTTTTCATTAAAAAAAAACCAAACAATTTTTCTGTTTATTGTCTTGTACTTTTTAGACAATATCTTGCACATTTTTGGGTATTTTTTTAATTCATTGCTCATTGTCTTCTTTTCTATGTTTTTGAAAGAAATTAAGCTAATTTGCTCAGGATTCAAAAGGGAAAAATTTCCAGGAAAAAAAGAGAAAAAAGCTAGGGAGAAACTGTATTTCTAATGATCACAATTACATATTTTAAAATATCATATTAAAATAGGATACATATTAATATGATTGTTATTTTATTTTATTATTTTTTTTTTTTTAACTAATTTTAAGCTATTTTTTTGCATTTTTGCTGATTTTTTGCTAATTTTTAGGTCATTTCTTCTGAAGTTGCTCATTACTTTTTTCCATGTTTTTAAGAGAAATCAAGCCATTTTACTCAGGTTTCAAATTATTTAATTAGGACTTTATGTGCAGATTATTTGACTTCAAATGTCTTTATAACCTCAGTCTTTTCTCACTTTGTTGTCATTTTCTTCTGTATCAAGTTTTATTTGTGATTTTCAGCATATTTCAGCTTTTGCAATTTCCCCAAAAGACTAATAAAAGACAGCTGATAATAATAACCCAGTGTTTATGAGGACATGCTGATATTTTCTTAAATAATATTGCATGTAATAAATTGCTCATCACTTCTCTAAATTGCAGCCTAAATGTTTCCAAAACTAAAAAAAGCAAAAACGAAACCAAAGATTACACCAGAGATGAATTACTGGAGGTTTTCGCTCAGTAAAAGCCGATATGTTCTATTGTGTTTTCAAAAAGACGTTTAGAAGAAGATTTATTTCGGTCTGTGAACAGAAGTTGTATGAATATAAAACTGCCTCAGGTAGCTGCCAGCCTGCCAAAAAAACTTCAGTGAGCCTCTGGTCCCCGAGCTGCCGGAGAGAGGCATAAACCACAGCTCCAGTTTCACGGAGCAGGAAGAGGAAATAGATGCACGCTGGTTTCGTCCCAAAGGAGAATCGTCTTTATGAAACCCTCAGGTGGAGCCGACAATGACTCATGTATGAGACTGTTGCGATGGAGGGCTATAGGACGCACATGAAAGCTTCTATTTTAGGCGCTCTGAGAAAAATACTTCTCTTTACCTCAAAAAAAACATGAAATACTGCAGCCCTGCAGTGATTCACATCAAGAGAAACACAATGAAAATTTAAACAGTAACGAGTGAATCAGCTGGATTTACTGATAATGACGAGGGGTTCCCTTTACGGGCTCATCAAGAACTGTATGACGACTGATCAGGTGTCCATCTGGTGGTGCTGGGTGCTACCTGCCTGTAAATACGCTCCATCCGGAGCTATCATTGAGCCTGAACCACGGCTGTAATTTAAAACGATGAGAAGTATAAAGTCATAAAAGGGTTTTCCAAGATGTTTGTCCCACATGTGTCCAAGGAACGTCAGAAATTAAAAAAATCCAATGATATTTGATGTTTTTACATTTCTTCCAGGCCTGCTGGTTCAGTAGGTGTTTTCTTTAAAAATCATGAAAACATTTTAAAAGAAAAAAAAGCTAAAATTTTCAGAGAATAATTGATCTGCAATAAATTTTAAAGAAAATCAACTAAAATAATGAAAAATATTTATCGAAAAATAAATACGAAGAAAAAAATCACCAAAATATCAAAAAAACCCAACAAAACATTTTTTTGTTGTTTTTTTTAAAGTGCCAAGTAAAAAAAAAATCACAACAAAAAAAAGGAAAGAAATTGCCAAAAATAATAATAAATAATTAAAAAATAAAACATGCCTACATGTTTGGAAGTCAACTTTTTGTCTTTTTTTATCCTTTTAAATTTTTTTGGTGATTTTAAAAAACTTTGTTTGTACTTTTTGGTGCTTTTTAATTTTTTTTCTTGAAAAATTTTTGGTGATGTCTACATCGATGTCCAGGCTTAAGCCCCCCCATGTCCTCAAATCCTAGAAACACCCGTCTGTAACAATTTCTTAGTTACAATAAAAAAAAAATCAATGACTTCTAATACTTTCAATGATTTTTCACAAATTCCATGACTTTTCCAGGTGTTCCATGACCGCTGGACCTCTGCGCGTTAACTGAAACCAGCTACCACGCGAGCAGCTTATGTAACTAAACTCCAGCAGTGTTCAGACGTTACGTCTCCTGCTACAAACTACAGCATCACATCAGAGTCATCGTGTCGCTGCGGGGCGTCTTTTCTCCGTCTCTCTGCTCTCAATTAAACGGGAGCTGAAGTCCTGGAGAGGGGGGGCAGAGGTGGAGGGGGGAAACACAGGTTGGGAAAAAAAACTGCATCTAAGCAGAAACTTCTTCTTAATTCGGCCTCTTCTCGCGCTCTCGTTCATAATAGATCACAAAGGCGCATCAGATCAGACAGAGGGGATCAGATAGCGGGTTTGAAATGAGCGGGTCGCTCACACTGGTTTAATGATGACATCCTCAGAGCCGGCACACGGGTTTCTGTTCAGCTCCTGTAACAGGCTGCTGCTGCTGCTGCTGAGGGGCTGATGGGTAGTCAAAAGAGGAGAGGAACCCCGGGCGAAGTTTCTCCTTTCTCCGCTCCCTCAATAGACGCTGTAATTGAATTATAGCGCAACTGATACTTGTGAGTCGGACCCTCCTCCTCCTCCTCCCCGAGTGTCTTCAAAAGACAGCAGCCGAGGAATTTGTCTTGTTTTGTGTCTTGGCTTTGAAAGCAGATGCTAATAAGAAACGGATGAGAAGCGTTGTGTTGAAATTTGGACCGAAGTGAATAAATTCAGAGAGATAACTGTTAATCAGCGCGTTTGCTCATTAGTACAAACGTACGTTTGGCATCCCAACAAACAGCGGAGCGTTAAACTGGTGCACAAAAGAGGCCCGATTCAGAAATGACGGTTGATGTTTTTACATGAAAACACGCGGCGCTGCAGGAGAGCGAGAGAAACGTGGAGAAGCTGAGGGGGAGAGGAGGGAGGAGCACTCTGCCTTTTTAAAGTGGAAAAAAGAAACACGCCATCACACTGCAGCCCACATACAGTGAGGACCCATCTGGAGACCTGATCCTCCCGAAACTGAATGTGTGGCTCAAGTCTTTATAATAAAAAGCGTCACACCTCCTACGCAAACCCGATAATAATACTAACGCTGTATTCTAGCTGCTTGGCGCTTAAACAGGTACACAAAAGCCCTTCGTGGTAACAGAAACAGTAAAACAAAGTGTTGCAGCAGAGGTTAAAGTACAATATCTCAGTCTGGAGACTACATCGTGAACGGTACTTCTTATGCAACATTTGTACAAAATTCGGAGATTTTATACACGAGGGCGAATAAAGATGGCGTCTCCTGTTTAACGTTTGAAATGCTTCCTTGAATCCTTCCACATTTCTCCGTTTGCCTTCGTTAATTTCATTTTAAGAGGAAAGTTTGGCGTGAAAAAAATGGAGATTTTATTTTTACGCCATAACGCCGAGCTCTACCGCATCGCAATAAATGCATGGCTGTTGTTTACCTTCAGGCTTTGCAATGTGTATTTTCCCGGCGTCAAAATCAGGTACATATAAACGTCACGATAAACGATTTCTGGCCACATGTCCATGAACCACTGGTCTACGGTAAGTCGTAAGGCTCATTGTTGAGTCAAACTGCTCTTAATCTGAGCAGATAATCGCTTGTTTTAATCCCGGTTTTGTTGTTTCCGCTGCTAAACTCCGCCAGGTTGACGGTCTAATCCCTCTATACCCAAATATCTAAATCCCTGCACAACTTAAAGCCAACGTGAACAGATTGTAACGATATTGCTCGGTGATGGTTCGCTGAGAAGCAACTCGCCCGTCGGGGCAAAACTTTACAGTGAGCTAAACTTCTTGAATATAAATATTTCGAAGCGTACAGGAGGATCATGAGTTCAGCAGGCTCATAATCATCACCTCAAAGGCTCATTTAGAGGAACTTTATCAGTCGTGCACCAAACGTCTCTTTTTACTCTGCGCTCAAGCTGCCTTTTATTTCCAAAGTAACAGTCGCCGATGGAAACTTCATCCAAGATCTGCAAATCAATTCTGTGACTGTGTTCAAAGAGCCAAATTTTCCGGATGAAAAGAACAAAGTACAGTACAGACGCGCTCAATAAAACTGGCTTCTTCATCGTCACCTTCTTAGCACAACAGCAGCGTCTCCTGCAAACATGTCAACACTTTTTTTTTTGCTTTCACACATTTTTCACAGCGTTTTTTCCAAAACAGCAAACGCAGATCGCACACAAAAAAACTCTGTTGTATTAACTGTGTCGAACAAACGGGAAAAACATCTATTCACAGCTGACACAAATTACTTGTATAATTATGAATCTCTAATGCACCTGAGATCAAAAGACCCCGGTGCTGCTGAGAAAGATATATAAAGAAAAGATAATGGAACAAATGAAGAAAACTTTCTTAGAAAATGTTGCTATGTCCTGCAATATTTTAGCAGGACACCTCAAAAAAGTGCAAAAAGTGAAAGTGCAGAATGAAGAGGGGTTTGTTATCTCTCATAAAAATCATCTTTGGAGAACAACAACCATTCATGCTCTTTTGGCACATACTATAACCACACTATTATTATTACTTTTTTATTATTTTATTTGGTTAATATTCTTATTATCTTTATTATTTCTTCTTGTTTTATTTTAATCTATTATTATTATTATTATTATTATTATATTATGATACAATTATTTCCAGGATTTTGCTGGAATTAACTGTAATATTTCAAAATCACTTTAAAAATGAGACTGTGAAGTCCATACAAAGATGAGATTTTACAGGATTTAATTGTAATATTTCACAATACATAAGTGTAAAAATGATTCAGTGATATAGATACACTGTAAAATATTTGACTGTACACTTACAATAATTAACTGGCTACTACTAGCTGCATAACTTTCACAGTAAGTTACTGCATCATATTTACAGTAATTTATTGTAAAATATTACAGTAAAATCCTGGAAATAATCACATCATCTTCATATCTTTATTAATGTACAGTATGTTGTTCCCATGAGTCACGTGAAAAATACATTTTTGCCTCGTGACTTTTAGTTGTGTGTGAAAATGCAACTTTTTAACAAATGTGCTTAAATAAATGAAAAAAAACTGCACCAGGATCACTTTTATCTGAAGTAAAAAGTAAAACGCAGATTAATTAAGCCTCATTTGAACACCAGCTGTCAGACATCCTGTACTTTCGTACGTTTATCTGTTTATTACATTACAGGAATGTTAGGATTAATAAACTATATTACATGTTTAAAAGAGCTCGAAGCGTCTGAAAATTAATTAGGCTGTGTGAAAATAATTCAGCCAATCACTGGAGGAGGAGAGCGTCTTCCAAAGAGTGAGCTACTTTCAACAATCCAGTTTGAGCCGGATGAGTATTCCCAGATGACTTGTGAGTTTGCCGGAAAATGAGGTATTTTACTCTTGATTTTTTTCAGCATTCAGATGTTATATTAATAGCTCCTGCACACTGACATTTTCATACACCTCCCCCCTCAGTTTAAAGAGTCTGTGTGCAGATGTTTAAATTTGATCAGGGCTTTAGGCGTCCTCCACCTGAAGTTTCGGAGAGCGTGCGGGCTCCAGCGGCGGCCGTCCTTCAGCTCTCACACCCTCAAAAAAACTCGGCCCAGCTTGCTCTTGCATTTATGCATGATCTGCACTACGGCTGCTCCCAAGTGCACATTTCATAATTCATGCATTACTGTACTGTAGCGACTGGAAACGCTACTATATCTGCCTCCGCCACTCTGCTTCATCTCAGACTGCTCCACGCTGCTCTCACATTACCGCAAACTTCCGCCAACGAACATGTGGGGCGAAGGTTAGAAATGTTCGAATAATCGAACCAATATATTGAGTTTGAGAGTCGCACCTCTGGTTTTATCTCAGGATGGAGCTCTGCGACTCCGCCTGCTGTTAAATAAGTCAGAGACGGGAGACGAGTAGATCTCCTCAGGCTGATAAATAAAGTGTGTTACCGGGTCTGGATCGCGGTTGCATCAGTATCAGAAAGAGCATCTGTTGCATGTTAAGGAGCCCTGAGTCTGGCCTGCAGGGCTGAAGGTGAATGATGAATGAATGATGTAACCGGACAACACACGCGCCGCTGAGCTGCTTCATCCAACACGATGACAGCTGATCATTACGCCGTCCGTCACTAATTAAACTCATTTTGGTGATTTCTTGATGCCTTACTGGGCGAACATGAATAAATCATACGTGAGTTCAGCTCGTCTTCTGTCATTAAATGAGCTTTTTTAACCAGAATTCAAATATAAAAACAATGAAATGAATTTAAGATCCTGTTTACACAGCTGACCACTTCAGCGGCGCGTTCGGCCCCTAAAAACCGAGCAAAACATTTATTCAACTCTTAAGACGCTGGATCATTTTGTTGTATGCCTGTCACATGTGCATTTATGACTCTGAAATCTGGTAAAATTAATTTGATTTCTGATGAAAACATGTGAAAAAGGCAAGAAATGTCCAGCAAATTGCAAAAAAGTAAAAGGTGAGATGAAATTGACTTGAAAATTAGCTGCGGGGAGAATATTAGATACTATCAAAAATAGGAGAAATACATAAATCTTTAATTGTACATTTAAAGTCATGTCACAGAAAAAATACTTTCTTTTTTTAGAACTTAAGGTCATTTTCTTTTGGCCTATTTTCCCTTTTCTGCACCAATTGTAACTTTTTCATAATTTCTTGTTAATTTTTGGGGCCATTTCTGTTCCAGTTACTCATCGCCTTCTTACCAAGTTTTTCAAAGAAAACATTTTGCTCAGGTTTCAAAAGGTTAAAAAGATCCTGAGAAATGTCTAAATTGCAAAAAACAATTGAAAAAGAATTGACTGGGTGTCTTTTCTGTGCCGAGCAGGATGCTTTTTTTTAGGGTGCCTAAAAATGTCCAACTTTGGGTAAAAACTCTGCGCTGACACGTTCACTTCGCCCTAGAAACACAGCTAAAGTACGGCCGTTTATACACCAAAAAGATGCAGAAAACAGATTCATGATTTTGTTTCAAGCCGACTCAATTACTGTAACGCACTTTTTACCGGGTTACTGAAAAATCCACTGAGAGACTTCAGCCGATCCAAAACTCTGCAGCTCGGCTGTTAAACAGAGAAACATCAGTGTTCGCTTCGTGTAACTTTTAGGATTGATTTTAGGGTCCTCCTCACGTACACAGCCTTCAATGGACCAAATTTCATCGCTAACTCTCGTTTCTCACTCGCCTTCACGAACACTGCGATCATCTGCAGCTGCTTTATTGGACGTTCCCAAAAACAGGCAAAAGAAAACTGTTTATCCGTTAAAGCTCTGAAACACGCTGCCGATAAATACCAGAGAAGCCGCCTCGCTAAATATTTTTAAAAGAAAACTAAAAACGTACCTCTTCACTTCAACCTTTAACGAACTCTGATTCTGCTGCACATCTTTAAGATGCTGGATTTTTACTTGATTTTATGCATTTTATATACTCTTAATATACTTTTTATGCTTACCGTACTGTGCACTAAATTTTTATCCTCATTTTAATCTTACTTTTACTAGTATAATGAGCTGGATTTTATCCTTTTGAAGATGCATTCTGTGTTTTTGTTCTGTTTTTATTTTATTTTTACATGCAGGTTTTATGATGTCTTTTTGTCTTTTATGTGTTTTGATGTGAAGCACTTAAAGGTGCATTTAATGTCTTTCTGGTAACGCACAGTGGGCTGCACTTCTTATATGAAAGGTGCTATACAAATAAAGTTAATTATTATCATTACTTCAACCGTTCAGTCACAGTGGAGGACAAACACTGTAAGGACACACCAGCACATTTGATATGTTTAAGTTCAGATCAACAAAACAATGCAGGAAAAATCTGTTAATATGCTTTCGGTTCCTCTCATTGAATCTTTTCACAGTTTTAGGTCATAAGGAAGCTTTAAAGGAATATCGGTCAGCTGTGGGAGCTGCTGCTTTTATTAAAGTCATTATTTACTGGCCCACTAATGGGAACAAAAACAAAACGCAGGAATATTATTCCTCTGGCCTTTGGGAAGAAGCTGCATTTATAAGCACAAACAGTCTTTTAATGGAAAATGCAGATTTTAATCAGAGATGTTACACTGATGTACAAATTGACTTGCATCCAAATCACTTTATTATGCGCCTGCTTTTACCCGGGCCCTACTGGGCGCGCCCACATTCATCTTTCGCTTTCATTCAGCCTCTCTGTGGAGCTGCACATTAGCACAGCGGAAAACTCTTCGCTGTTGCAGAGCCGGAAATTAACTTTTTATTGAGGAATATTTTCTCCCCCTTTGACTGTTTTTAGTGAGAAACAAATGGGTTTTATTTTTTGGATTCAAAACCAACAGCATTAGATGATGATGATGTCCATTCATACAACATCTGCTGAATATTGTTTCTGTGCATAAAAGGGTTTCAACAATCTGTCGATCTGTATCGATATATCGATTCAATCATCAACAATCCGATGTAACCGAAATTATCGATCCGTATCATATATCATATCATCATATTTAGGATACAGCTTTATTTTGAGATTCTGTGTCGCCCACAGCTGACAAAATTACAGCGAGGATAACTCTGGAATAAATCAGCAGTGTGGACATATTTTGGATTCGGGAGGAAAATACAGATAAAGCACATATATGTAATAGAATAGAACAGAAAATACTGATTTCAATCTCGAGAGAGAGCAGCGACTGAATGAAATATTCGTTAAAAAGGGCAAGTAATGTAAATATATATATATTATATATATATATATATATACACACACAAAGGAAGGCAATTAACATAGAATAAAATAATAATAATAAATATAAAAATATGTGCAGTGCGTAAAGAGAACACAAAAACAAACAAAAAAAGCCAAAAAGAGTAAAAAGGGCGATAAAAAACAAAAAATGTGCAAATATGTGTGCAAAACACACCTAAACAGCACCATTAAGAGTTAAACTACTCCAAAAACAAGACATTTCACACTTATTTCTCACTACGGCAACACCAGCTGCTCAGTTTCAACAATGGATCAAAGTCTGATTATTACTGTAAAATTTAAAATAACAGCCAGATAAGTGTTATAACTGTGTCAACATGTGAAGTTTGCGTTCAAATATTCAGTAAAAACTGAACAAAAAAATATCTCTCATTTCTTTAGTTGGTTCACAACATCAGTAACGCTGTAGAAATATAAATACTCTTATAAAATAAAAACAAAAATCATGTTACGTTACAACGAAATGAAGTATTACACATCTGCTGGCAGTTAGCAATGTCGCTCTGAGACACTCGTGTTGCTGCAGTTTATTTAGTGGTGTGACGCCATGATGTCAACAAGTCTAAAAATTGCTGTCATCAGCATATTAATTTACCTTATTATATTAAAAATTATACCGATAACATCGTGAACGATATATAGCACACCCCCACCCAACACTGCAGATATCGTATCGTTGTCCAAAGAATCGATATATTATTGCAATAAATTGTAATAAACTTTGCTAGTCGACTCAGAAAGATCAGAAAATCTCAGCAAATGTTCACTGGATACTCGCGTCCAAACCAACGGCTAATTTTTCAATGTCTGACATGTCGAAACTGTCTCATTCGAGTTGTTTCAAAGCAGAAATTCGGTGACATTTTCCCTTTATGGAGCACTGGTAAATCTACACACATGGGACTTGTGGATTTTCTCCTCTGAAGCTGCTCGACTCGCTCCGGGATTCAGCGTACAAGTTATGTTTTGGGAGCTTGGCGGGATCCCAGGAGCTTTCTGTTTTGATGTTGCCGGATTTGTGAGGCGCTGAAAAGTGGAGCAGTAAAAACTGTATCCAGACGCGCTGGAATATCACAAAAAACACGGCTGATGCCATCAAACCACCATCTCTTCCTCTCACTAGCTTCTTTTCGGGACAGGATGTCGGCTTTAAGATGTGAAGCTGAGGGCAGATTTACCGTATTAAAGCGTTTCTGCTGTTACCCCGAGCTCTCTTACCTGTGCTTTGACTACTGATGGCGGCCGGCTCCGGTGCATCGAGCCAAGAGAGCCATCATTTATGTTAAAAAATGGAGAAAGGCTCCCTGTTAAATCAATACATAAACTACCCGCAGGATCCACAGTGAAGGCAGTGGAAGTGACAGCCGCTTAACAAATGGACGGCGGCCTCCCGGAGCTCGCTGACTCAGCCGTTTCCCCCGCTGGAGGAAACGGCGCTCTGTTATGCCGCCCCCCCTCGCCCCCCCTCCTCCTATCAGTCAGACAGCTCGCTGTGTCTACCTGGGAACTGCTGATCAGAGGCTCTTAAATATCACCAAAGCAAAGAGTATAATTCATACCAGAGATAAACGCTCACACCGTCGACACGTTTTGCCGCCGCTGGGAGCTCAGCCAATATTTGAATAAACCTTTGCCGCCGGAGTATATCACACTTTTGACCATCGCTGGTTTTCATCACAGCGAGTGTTTTTGCGAGCGTGTCAAATATCAGATATAAAAAGCAGCAGAAAATGATCACACGCTGCAGGTAGCGTCCATCCATCAACGCTGATGAGATCATAAATCCTTCTGCTCCTCGGCCAGACTGATTTCCTCTCGGCTTCACCGAGATGGGCATAAAATGCAGATCAACATCTTCCTCCTCCTCCTCCTCATCTTTCCCCAGGCCACCTGTTCGATCCATCATCTGGACAGCTGTTCCCGTGCACTTTCAATTCCTCTCCCGCGTGCAGCGCTGACCTCTTGACCCCCTCCGCCCATCAACACACGCCCCCAAAATCTCACAAGCAGGGATTTGTGACCAAATCTGCGACACCAGACTGGAAGAAGGAAACCCGAAAATACAGAGCAGAAGTAGACCCTAAACCAAGAATACCAAACATACAACCCATGGGCCAAATCTGGCCCCTGATAGGGTGCAGGGTGGCCACCAAACCATTTTCCAATTCACAGTAATCATAAAGTTATTCACACTGGGAATTATTTTGTACTTTTAGTATACATAAGGTGCCAGAGTGCATAACACAGAGTCAAAATAGGGCTCAATTATCAAAAAAGTGCCATTAGAGGATCCCCGCACCCCCAGACAGAAGTCCTAGCTGAGACCCTGATGTCTTACAATCCTAGAAACGTCAGAAAATCTTAGTAACGTCCTAGAATTCTAGAAACATCCGAAAATCTGAGATGAATCCAAAAGTCCTAAAAAACACCCAACAATCCTAGACACATCTGAAAATCCTGTAAACTTTTCAAACCCTTGAAATGTCTCAAACTCGCTAAAATCCTACAGAAAAGTCTTAGAGTCACAGAATTATCCTAAAATTCTAGAAATGTCCAAAAGTCCTAGAAACATGCTACAGAGCTAGAAAAGTATTAAAATCCTAAAAATGTCCTAAAATCCTACAAACGTCCTGAAATCACAGAAACTTGTTAAAATCCTAGAAACATCCAAGAAATGTGCTAAAATCCTTGAAGCATCCTTAAGTCTTAGAAATGTCTTAAAAATCTGAGGAACATCCTAAAATCCTATAAAAGTCCTAAAATCTTAGATTCGACTGAAAATTCTAGAAACATGCTCAAAGACTTGAAATGTCCTCAAATCCTAAAACTCATAAGTACAATACTTTTCTAAACCCTTGAAATGTCTGAAAATCGTTCTTACTTGCTAAAATCCTAGAAACATCCCAAAGTCTCAGAAGTGTCCTAAAAATCCTATGAACATCCTAAACACTTAGAAATATCCTAAAATTCTAGAAACTCCCTAAAATTCTAGAAACATGGTACAAATCTAGGAAAGTCCTCAAATCCTAAAAATGTCCTGAAATCACAGAAACTTGATAAAATCCTCGAAACATCCAAGAAATGTGCTAAAATCCTAAAGTCTTAGAAATGTCCTAAAAGTCTGAGAAATGTCCTAAAATTCTGAAAATGTCCTCAAGTCCTACAGTTGTCCTTAAATCCTAGAAACATGCTCAAAGACTGGAAATGTCCTCAAATTCTGAAAACGTCCTTAAACCCCTGAAATGTCCTGAAGTCCTAGAAACTTGCTAAATTCCTAGACCATCCTAAACTCTTAAAAATGACCCAAAATCCTAAAAAAACGCCCTTAAGTCCTGTTTGCCCCTTAGGTTCCCATTTTTCATAGTATCTTTATCACAACTATATATACATTTTTTTTGTTTGTTTTTTATCGTGGTATCAAACTGGGTATCAAGAACTGTGGAATTTCACAGGTTTTGGTGTCAACTAAATTTTCAGTTTTATGAGCCCGACTTAAATAAAGGCAGCTCATCACAAGTACACTACTTTTCTAAAGTGAGTCTCTGTGTGTTGATTTTCATTGTGTGTTGACGTCCACTGAAGCCAGCAGCTGCCTGAGTGGTAGAAAATCAATGTGGAGACTCATCACGTGCTTTCAGGAAAGGTGAGCGTTCGTGTATAATGTTCGCCATTTGCAGTTAATGGCTTAATAAACGCAGAGTCGCTAGTTTGGTCCTGTAAGTGCCTTCCATAGACAACCAGCAAAGTATTGATGAATCCCCCAAACTGCTCACATCAGAGGCAGAAAACAAAAAAACAGCATCAAACACCATCCGGACTCATCAGCACGCCATTACACACGTCCAACAGTTACTGACGTCAAATTGCATTACATGGCAATAAACACGCTGCAGCTTTACAGCGGTCTTTAGCTCAAACAAGAGAAAAGCACATTGTGGCTTGTGACGGAGTAAACACCAGAATCAGGACGCCATCCAAATGGCCCATTCATCCCCAAATCTATCATTGTAAAACGCTCCTGTGTATACACACCGCCCGCCATTAATTATGTCGCCGGTCACACGGTGGCCTTGAAGTAAACATGCGCAGTATGATAATAAGTCAGCACACCACATTTCACGCAAGACTTGCTGTCAAAGGACCAAACATCTATCTCTCGTTCCAGCACGCTGAAGTTCCTGCAACGGGTCTATTTATGCGCTCGGTATAGGTGAACAGACAAGCGAATACAAAACTAATTTATATTAGTCCGAGCCTGCAGCCGGGGATATGTTTGTCTCGTAAAGCAGAAAAAGATGATGTGTAGCTCTGCTCCGAAGCAGCCACCTGAAAAACAACTCGGCGGAAGAAGATGGTAGTAAAACGCGACTCTTGACCTCCCCACGTTCTCTCCTTTCACACACACGAGAGGTAAGTGGTGCACGGACGACGAGAGGCCGGGCGAAAGGTCAGGGGGGAGCAGAGCGGGAAATGGACTGGAGCTGGTAGCCAAAACATCACAGGCGGAGCTCCTTTTATGATATCGGCTCAGAGTGTGGATACGGGGGCGGTTTGCTGCGTCTGAGTGGCTCGTTTTTGCATTGACAATCTGTTTTTTTATATTTTTTTATTGAAAACACATCTTTCTCCTCTCTTCTAATGTCCCTCAGCGTGCCCTCCCTGATCCCCTAATTACTGCATCAGTGCTGACACGGACAGCCGCTGTACATCCCATCAACGTCTCTTTTGATCACACTCTGACGGGTGAGAGAGGGTTTTTTTTATGTGTCTCTTTTCATCTCGCTGTGTAAAAGTGTGTTCACATCTCTCTGTCTAGTCATACTCGTGTGTGTAGCGAGGGCGTATCTGCAGAGAGCACGTTACACAATGCTCTAAACAAGTGATACTCAACTCACGGCCCGCGGGCTAAAAGTGTGCCCCGATATGGTGCCGGCCGGCTCCCCAACCATTTTCTAATTCACAACAAAAATAAAGTGATTCACACTGAGAATTGTTTTTGTACTTTTAGTATACATAAAGTGGCAGAGAGCATAAAACAGCATCAAAATAGAGCTTGTTTATCACAAATGTGTCAGTGGAGGATCCCTCAAACCCCCAACAGAGGTCCTAGCTCAGACCCCAATGTCCTAAAATCCTCAAAATGTCCTAAAATCCAAGAAACTTCCTAAAATCCTTAAAATACAAAAAAAAACACAGAAATGCCCTAGTATGCTAGTAATATCCTAAAATACAAAAAAACTTCCTAAAATTCTAGAAACGTTCTAAAATAAAAAAATTTTTAAAAAAGCTAGCTAAAATCCTAGAAACCTCTTAAAATTCTAGAAACTTCCTAAAATCCAAGAAATATCCTAATATCTGAGCATCTTCTGCAAACCTAGAAAATCTTAAAATCTTGCAAATGTCCTAAAATCCAAGAAATCACCTAAAAACCCAGAAACGTCCTAAAATCCTAGAAATGTCTTAAAATCCTAGAAACTTTTGAAAGTCCAAGAAGCATCCTAAAATCAGAGAACCGTCCTAAAATCCAAGAAATCACCAAACCCAGAAGGCTCCTAAAATCCTAGAAACCTCCTGAAATCCGAGAAACTTTCTAAAATATAAGAAATATCCTTAAATTTGAGCAATTTTCTACCAACCTAGAAACTTTCTTAAATCCTAGACACATCCTAAAACCTTACAAATCCAAGAAATCACCTAAAAACCCAAATCCTATAAACCTCACATCCCCAAATCATCCAAAAATCCTAGAAATGTCTTAATATTCTAGAAACTTTCAAAATTTCAAGAAACATCCGAAAATCAGAGATATGTCCTAAAATCCAAGAAATCAACAAACCCAGAAACCTCCTGAAATCCTAGAAACGTCCTAAAATCCTAGAAATGTCTTAAAATCCTAGAAACCTTCAAAGATCCAAGAACTGTCCAAAAATCCAAGAAACTTTCGAAAGTCCAAGAAGCATCCTAAAATCTGAGCAATTTTCTACAAACCTAGAAACCTCCTTAAATCCTAAACAAAACCTAAAACCTTACAAATGTCCTAAAATCCAAGAAATCACCGAACCCAGAAAGCTCCTAAAATCCTAGAAACTGCCCTGAAATCCCCCAAAAATGTCCTGCAATGCTAGAAACCCCCTAAAATCCTATAAACCTCCTGAAATCCTAGAAACGTCCTTGAACCCCAGAAATGTCCTAAACTCCCATAAACAACTGGCCCCTGGCTTCCTGTCATTTTGCAAAAGTGGCCCCAAAGCAAAACAAATACAAACAGAATGAGGTCGACGGCAGAAAGCAGCCAGACGAGTCCTCCTTTTGTCTCCCGTGTCTTTCTTTGGGCAGTGGACTCCCCGCGGGGCGAGGCGGGAATACAACATGTGCATTAGAGCTCATAACATCGTGTCTCACAGGCGGACACACTTCCACACAAATGGCTTTCGCCGCAGAGGTTCCCATCAGCATGAAAGGAGAGAGACGCTTTACTGCTACAGTAAATCTGAGGAGCAGCTCCGGCTCGCATCAAGGACGAGTCTCTGTTCAGCGGAGGTCTCGCGGCCCTCTGTTCGCCCGCTGAGCCGCCGTATTTGTCAGCGAATACATTGACTCCCTCGGGAATGTGTGCACGGACCCTGTGGGCCCCGCGGCCCCCGCGGTCGGCTGAGAGCAAAGAGCCTTCAGTTCTCTCTCATGTTGTTGAGACAGATAAAGGCCAGACATTGTCCATCACGCTGTTATTAGGCGGCACAGTGGACAGTCTCCGTAACCTGCTGTCCACAGACTGCATACCAGCACATGTCACATGTTATTAAAGAGAAATATTCAACCACGCTGCTTTCACTCCTTTCAGCATTTCCACATCTTAACCAATGTCAGAGCTGTCAGGAAATTTAATAAAACTGTCCGCGGCTGCAGCGAGCGCATTGACTAATCTATTGATTTTTTTTCCTCGATTAATCATTTGGTCCATAACGGTGGTTCAGCCACAGGGTCCAGATTTTATCCTTAGTCATTAGTTCAAGGTGCACACACGAGATAAACTACCAATTTCACAAAATGTAAACAGCACGTATTTTTTAAGACCGTAAAATAAAACGTACTGCAGGATTTACGTGCAATAACCTAAAATTTAGTAAATAAACAGCACTGCAACCAAAAAAGTGCAGATTATTGCTTCAAGATCAGAGACAAGAACATGCTGCTACGGTTCAGCATGGTAACAGGTAAAATTAGGGCTTTTTTATCTTATTTTTGCGGGCTTTTGTGCCTTTAATAGATAGGGAAGCTTTAAGATTGAGAGGGGGAGCGAGTGAGAGGGGGCGACATGCCGCAAAGGGCCACAACCTCAGCATATGGGGCGCCTGCTCTAGCCACTGAGCCCAAAATTAGGACTTTTAAAGATTATTTTTTGGGCTTTTATGCCTTTAATTGATAGGAAAGTGAGACGACATGCAGCAAAGGGCCTGGGCCGCAATCAAACCCGCAGCCGCTGCGGCGAGGACACGGACTCTGTACATTTTTACTCATCAGTACGTTGCTGAGTCCGAGCGAACCTCTGTGCCAAATTTAAAGAAATTCCCTCCAGGATATCTTGAGTTATCACGTTCACAAGAAACAGACGGAGGGAAGAACAACCTGAAAAAACTCCTCATAACACGCGGAGACATAAAAATGATTGCGACGGTCCCGCTAAAACAACGTCCTCACACACAACCAAAACAATGCAAACAAAGCCTTGTTCCTGCTCTTTCACTGCCAAAGTCGTGGAGATATTAATGACGGAGGGCGAAGACAAAAGCTGAGCAGCAGCCAGACCAAAGAATCCTAAGTGATTTCCATTAAATGAGTTATCTATCTACTTAAAAGTAGTTCTGGCTCACTGAGTGGTGAAATGACATTCAGAGCGGCGGAGTTTCTGCTCCGCTAAGTGTTCTTCATAGGTAGCTGGCAATTAGGCACGCCGAGACATCTCCGCTAACGTCTATAATTCATCTTCCTGGCACGAAGACAACACGGGACGACTGTTTTGTCTCGTGTGTCGGAGGATTTCTGTGGAGTCAACCCCCCCCCCTCTGTCTCATCTCATCGTGCTGCCATTTTCGGCGCAGACGGACAAGAGACGAGGACAGACATTTTCCAATCAGTGTCGCTGGAGCTCGGCCACGACTCATTTAGGCAACAGGACGACCTTGACATTCAGCGGGCACGGACTGCACGAGGACGCACGTGCTGCCACGGAGCCAGCGAGCACGTACAGTCGAGAGGACACGCACACGCACACGTACACACACACGCACGCACGCACACGCACACGCACACACACACACACACACACACACACACACACACACACACACTCGTGTGAGCTGTTGGCTGGTTACCACAGAGGCCAAACTGATCCAGCTCCGGTGTTTAGTGCTGTGAAGCAGCTGGAAGCACATAAGCTGCTATCATGTTAAGGTGAAAATGTTTTCTGGCAGCCGACCTCCTCCTCCTCCTCCTCCTCCTCCTCCTCCTTCACACTTTACCTCGCAGCAGCTCACAGTACACCTCTCCCACTGACACGTTCAACCTGGCAGCACCACACACACACACACACACACTTTCACACTTCCTCCGACTCCTGCACGCTCCTGTGTGCATGCACGCCAAACGCGCTCGCACGCCACCGCCACCGCCACTCTGCATCTCCTCTGATGGAAAAAATCACAAGCAGAAACAAGCAGAAGTAATACAAGGAATAATTTATGTGGAAAACCACCATGCAGAAGAGTTTTCAATCGCTTTCGCAGTTGCAAGGAGCTTAATGCGCCGCACTGATCGACTGGAAAACACTTTTATGGATCAGGGATTACGCCGAGTTACAGGAAAGACCATTTCACAGCCTGCAAATAGCATTTATGTTAACTTCCAGGTCGTGATTGAATCGATCCGAAGGTTGGAAACAGACACGTATATGTACACGTTGATGGCGACAGAGCGATGACGCCATCAGGGTTCAGATTGGTTGCGTTGCTTTTACAGTGCAACTCTCGCTGCCGCCTGATCTCCAGAGGCTCCATTCGTTAAAATAAAATGCCGACACAGATAATCTGCAAAATGCCGAATATCGGCCCCAATAATCGGTCAGGCCGATAATCTGTCGACCCGTCAACAATGACACCAACTGGAAACACGAGCTAAAAGTTGTCAGTTTTGACATTAATGAAACGCAAAAGCCTGAAAAGTCAAATAAATATGGATAAAAAACACCTTATTTGGGTAACCTTAAACACACACAGACCTAACAGACGTCTTAAGAGTGAACCTCTAAACAATATTAAAGTCAAACCCTTCACCACCAACTTCATCCAAAAAACATAAAAATAAATGAATAAACAAACAAAAGTGACGCAAGAAATCAGCTTTCTCACGCTGTAATCTGAATCTTTCTTATCTTGACCATCTTCCTTATACGAAATGAACTCTACATACGTTTGTGTTTGTTTGCCTCTTTCACGTGTCATTTCGGGGGTTTGTCTGTCTGTGTGTGGCTAAACGGATGCAGCCGCTCTGCCAGCCTGGCGACGGCCCATCAGCACCGCTCCGTGCTCCTGAGCGCCAGCAGCACTGGACAGCAGCGCGGTCCAAGCAAAAGCTTTTGACAACATGAAGTGACAACAGAAAAACCCAGAGAAACTACAGCATAAGTAGGCCAGCCTCTCAGGGAGCCTCCTCCTCCTCCTCCTACTCCTCCCTCCTCCTCCCTCCTCCTCCCCTCCTCCTCCTCCTCCTCCTCCCTGTCCTGTCCTCATCCTCCCCTCGGTTCACTCGCACAGCATCCGCAGGGCTCATCTCGTCTTTTCAGAGTACACTCTTCCACTCTGATGGAGACCGCAGAGCTCGATACACACTGATAGGTGTCTTCTTCTACTAACACAAACACAGAGTCGGACTAATGCAGTGATACTCAACTTACGGCCCGCAGGACAAATCTGGGCCCCGATAGTGTGCCGGGTGGCCCCCCGATCTGTTCTCTAAGTGATTCCCACTATGCCAGAGTGCAAAAATAAGCAACAAAATAAAGCTTGTTTATCAAAATGTGCCAGTGGAGGATCCCCCCCATCTCCGACAGCAGTCCCACATAAGCCCCTAATGTCCTAAAATCTTGCAGATGTCCTAAAATTCGAGAAATGTCCTTAAAATTTAAGAAAGATCCTAAAATCCATGAAACATCCTAAAATCAGAGACTGTTCTAAAACCTTACAAACATTCTAAAATCCTAGAAATGTCCTAAAATCCAACAAATGGCCTAAAATACTAGAGACGTCCTAAGGTCCTAGAAAAGTCCTAAAATCATGTAACTATGCTGAATTTCAGGAAATGTCCTAAAATCCAAGAAACCTTCTGAAACCTTAGAAATGTTCTAAAATCCAATAAACGTCCTAAAAGCCAAAAAATTTCCTATAATCCTAAAAGCATTCTAAAATCCTAGAAATGTCCGAATCCCACAAATGTCCCAGGATCGTGAAAATGTCCTAAAATCCTAGAAAAGTCCTAAAATCCTGGAAATATGCTAAATTTCAATAAAAGGTCCTAAAATCCTAGGAACGTTCTAAATTCCTACAAACGTCCCAAAATCCGAGAAACCTTCTGAAATCTTAGAAATGTTCTAAATTCAATAAACATCTTAAAATCCTAGAAACATCCTTAAACCCCAGGAATGTCCTTAAATCCTCAAAACATCATAAATGTTTCTAAAATCCAACAAACGTCCTAAAATCCTAAATATGTCCTATAATCTTAAATGCATCCTAAAATCCTAGGAACGTCCTAAACCCCACAAATGTCCCACGAACCTAAAAATGCCCTAAAATCCTAGAAATGTCCTGGAAACATGCTGAATTTCAAGAAACGTCCTAAAATCCTAGAAACGTTCTAAAGTCCTACAAACTTCCCAAAATCTGAGAAAGCTTCTCAAATCTTAGAAATGTTCTAAAATCCAATAAACATCCTAAAAACCCAGGAATGTCCTAAAATCCTAAAAAAAATCTTCAAATCCTATAAACGTTCTAAATCCCACAGATGTCCTAGGATCCTAAAAATGCCCTAAAATCCATGAAACATCCTACATTTATAGAAACATGTATGGGGCTGCTGTGATTGGCCCCTGGCCTCCTGTCATTTAGCGAAAGTGGCTCCAAAGCAAAACAAGTCGGGAATCTCTGGACTAATGGCTGCTGAGGTGTGTGTGTGTGTGTGTGCGTGTGTGTGTGTGTGTGTGTGTGTGTGTGTGCTGCCTGTGAGGTTTGTGTTTCTGTGCAAGTTGTTGACAAGTTGTTGAAAATGGAGGGCATCAGCAGAACGGCGTGCACATCAGCGAGGAGTGGCGGAGTAATAAAGTGGCTCTGATGAAAACTTAATGGCCCCTTCACCTTTATTAATGGCTGCGGGAGCAGGATGGCGTGCTCGGGTTCACCGCTGTAATAACACGTGTAGCTTCCATCAGCCTCACGCTCACCAACAACCCGGAAGAGGAGCTCATAACCGGACCCACTGACTGAGTCGGTGGCGTCTGGATGACCAACAAAAAGAGCTCCAATTTCAGCCAAATGAGCCTCAGTCACAGTTTTTCAGTTTACTCGACTGTGGTCGCTAACGTGTGAATCTCAGTGAGATGACGCAGAGATCAAACTTTGCTCTCTGACGTCCTGTCAGCTCCCGGCCTCTGAAAAACAGGGTCCGTACACACTTTACCGAGAAATTTACACGACTTTTCTATGACTCTGAGGCGAATTTTAGAGACCAAACCTCCTCTGAAACGACCATCGATACTCCTTATGTTCTTTTTCATCACTATAATGTACACATGCCTCAAGTTCTTTGAAAAATGTTAGCAATCTCTTAATTTGAATTTTTTTGTGATTATTATTATTATTTTTATATAAAAATGGTGATTTTATTTCTTTTTTTCATTTTTTTCTTTTTTTTTTTATAAACCTGATTTTTAAAATTAACATTTTGGTGATTTTTATTTTCTTTTTAAAAAATGTGGTGATCTTGAAAAAAAATGTGCTGTTAGTTTCTTTCTTTAAATTTTTTTAGTGATTTTTAAGGCAAACATTTTGGTGATGTTTTTTGTTTTATTGTTTTTTATTTATGATTTTTTTCCCATTATTTATTTATTTTTTTGGTGAAGAGAATATTTTTGATGATAAGTTTTTTCTTTAAAACTTTTTAGTGATTTTTAAATAAAACATGCCTTCAAAATCTGCTAATTTAAAAAAAAAAAAAAATTTTTCAAAAAAACATCCTTGGATTGTCGCATTGCCAACAGTCATTGAAAAAATCAGCTACTATGCTGGTTTGTGAGGAAAATTTTATGACTTTTCCAAAACTTTCAGAGTACATTCAGTTTTCCAAAAGAAAGCCATGACTTTTCCAGGTTTTTAATGACCGTACAAATCCTGGAAAAGACTCCAAGGCGTTGCACTCTTCCCCTCCCTGCAGATACTTGCAGCTACAATCACACACTTATTAATATCTCCCTTTCAAATGCTAATTCCCCTTCATGCATAAATCATAACTCCAGAGGTGGTGCAGCGGAGCAGGAGGGTGCAGGGCTGGGGAGGTCCAAACATCCTGGAATTATCCCACAACTTGCATGAAAAATCAACGTCCCAGTTTACAAGAACAAGGCCGATTGTTTCTGCTCTAACAAGCTTGAAAAACGCACCGCCTCAGCAACATTTTCCAAACTTCCAGGACCTCGCATCGTCCCACCGACCTCAAACACCCCCGTCTGCGTCTGTGGGTGTAACCGCGCAGCTGCGTGCGCCACAGGCGGGGAGAGAGCAGCGCGGTCCGATCCAGCCCCTCGCATATTTCGCTAACCGGGTTCAATTTAACGAAGAGAGACGAAAATTGAAATTCCTGCTCGGTGGGGAGCCCCGATCGGTGAGCAGCCTGCCAAACCGGAGCCACTTTTCGCAGCTTTGATGTGCGCGCGGCGTGCTGGGCTGCAGATGCTGCTCGCTGTATGATGCACAAGCAGATCAATGAATCATTTCTTGTGACTGCATCATCACCAAATCCTGAAAAGTTGACTCAGGAGGAGTCTGGGAGCCACTGAGATGACTGCGTACGGCGTGTGAGCGAGCAGAGCTTCATCGTGAGTCGCTGCAGACGTCCAAAAACATCTCAAGAACCAAATCAACCCCTGTGGATACCAGCTGATGAGAGAGGGCTTTACAAGTATTTAAAACTACAACAAAATGACTTTTTATGCATGTAAAATCAACGTGTTTGAGTAAATGTCTACAATCAAGAGTAAATTTTCTTTAACCTTTGCAACTTTAGTACATTTGCTTGATTTCTTTCAAAAACATGGACAGAGGGCGATGAGCAGCTCAATAAGAAATGGCCCAAAAATGAAAAGAAACTAGTAAAAAGTGAAAGAAAGAAAATTATCTAAAAATTTGCAAAAAAAAGAAAGAAAGAAATGAAAAGTAAAAAAAAAAGAAAATGACTGCAAGAAAGTGTAAAAAAAAAAAAAAAAAGCTTCCTTGTTTCCGTAATATAGCTTGAAGAAAATTACTTGAAATTTTGCAAAAAATAGACAAAAAGTTGAAAAGAAGGTAAAATAAACAACAAAATGAATAAATAAAGATATTAGATAGTTGTTAACAATAATTACAACAGTGAAAATTAGAAATATATTTTTCTGTTTTTTTTCCTTGTTTTTTATTATTATCATGTGTTCTAATAATTTCTCTGCCTCTTTTAAAACTACTTTTCAGGTCATTTTTTTCATATTTTTTTGCACTTTGCCTTTTTGGTCTTAAATCAAGAGTCCTTTTTTTTAACCTTTTAAACCTAAGCATATTGGCTAATAGTAGTATAATAAGTAGTAAATAGTTCATAATATTAATTGATATTAATAACTTTAAAATCTTCTTGACATTTTCACTATTTTTTAAATTATAATCCTCTAATAATTTCTCAAAACATTGTGAAACAACACAACAAATAAATTAATAAAATAGCTACGAATTGTAATAATTACAATTATAATATAGTTTTATGGACTTTTTTCACATTCTTTTTTAAATTATTTTACTTATTATATTGCTGGTTGTCTTTTTAGCCATTTTTCAAAGAACAAACCAAACCTGCGTTTAAAGGTTTAAACGCAGGTGACCTTTGCGTTTTACTTGACGTGTGTCCAGGTTTTAAAGGGTTAACCAGGTGTAAATTTTCTTGATTTATCGGACATGAAATCATCTTTGTTTTGCTCCCAAAAGGTTTGCTGCTGCTCTGGATCTTCACACCTGGACGCCCCTCGTGCTCTGCGCCCCGCACCTGAGCTGGGCTGGATGTGATGGGTGTGTTTGTTTTACTCACCTGCCAGGAGCTGGAGGGGATCTCTGCAAATTTGCCCAGTCCCCCGAAGGTGTAGCAGCGGTACATGTGGTCCAGAGACTCGGAGCAGTGCCACAGCAACCCGAAGCTCACCGAGTCCTTGCTGCCGCCGTGCTGGTGCTGCTGGTGCTGCTGGTGCTGCTGGTGGTGGCTGTTCCTCAGCTGGTCCTTTACAATCCAGGCAGGTGAGATGAAGCTGAAGCTGCAGACGGCGACCAGAGCGGAGGACAGGAGCACCCAGAAGCAGCCCACGCAGCTGAACATGGTGGCGGCGTGGGGCGCAAAGCCCGGAGACAGACCCAGATCGATCCCGAACCCGGCTTCTTCTTCTTTCTTCTCCCGGCCCAGGAGGAGCGACTGCATTTGGAGCTCACGCCTTCAAGACTGCAAACTTCAGCTCGCCGAGGAGCACCAGCAGGTCAATCAGCAGCGCGCCTGCATGCGTGTGTCCGGGACATCTGCTCTGGACGGACAAACCGCCGAGACAACGTCCATCAGCAGGAGGACAGACGGGAGAGGTGATGCCGCAGTAAAAAGTCAAGTCATCCGCGTCTCCACCGCCACTCAGTCTGCTGGAGAAATGCCCAAACGTGACACACCGACGCGCGCGAAATGTTTGTCACACCCAAAACTGCACGCGCAGTTGTCATACCAGCGCAGGTGGAGGAGGAGCGTGTTTAATTCAGAGCTGCAGACAGTTTGGACATGTCCCACGGCCGCTGTCCCTCCTCGTCCTCTGCTCCTCTCTGTGGACTCCACACGGACAGCACCTCACTTGGCGTCTCTCGCAGAGTGCTGCTGGGTAGCGGGAAGCGCGCGAGGGTTAAAAAGAAGAGAGCTTCCGATCGCGATTTTCAAATTAAAATGTTGAGGAAGGAGGCGCGACACACCAAAATAAGGAATACATTTGAATAATTAAAAGTGAAGGGTCACCACATCAGAATACTAAATTTACACAATTTCTTATTTCTTTCTAATGTCTTTATCTTTCCATTTTTTTAGGAAGAAGAAAATAAACAAACAAAAACAAAAAAGTTAACAATAGCAAGACACAAAATACGTATGAAGATCATTTTAAAACAAAAAATCAAAGTGAAAATATAAATATATTATTTAGAATATTATTGTTATTATTATTATTGTTAAGAAAGGTTAATATACCAAAAATAGAAGATATGATCATTTACAAACAAAAGATTATAGTAAAAGTTATTAATTCAGATTGTGACTATTATTATTATTATTATTATTATTATTATTATTATTATTATTATTATTATTATTATTATTATTATTATAAATATTACAGTAGAAGAAAATCTATTTAGTCTCATTTTATTTGATGTTTTTCACAAGGATAATATACAAAAAACAATCAATAAACAATAACAGCATATAAAAATCAGATGTGATTATTTGAAACAAAAAAGTAATCAGTTGACGGCAAATTAATTGGAAACAATTTTGATCATCGTTTACAGAATTTTTCATGCAAAAATATTTTAAGCTTCCAGCTTTTCCAACTTAAAGATTTGCTACTTTTCTGTGTAACTGCTTTGATTGATTGTATAGATTTTTTAAATAATAATAATAATATATATAAATATAATTCTTATTTGTTATTATAATTAATAATATAATATGATTTATAATTATTATTATCAAGTTTATTACTCTTTTTATTTATTTATTTATTTACTTTTACTCCTTTGGCAAGAAATCTATTAAGCGTAATTGATTAACAAAAACACTTTTATTCTGAAGGCAATACCTACTCTTCCGGTATTTTGCACATGTCTCCTTTACCTTGTCAAAAATCGTCTGGTCGCAGGTTGTTGTCCAAATGGCTCAAATGCGCTTTGCACTTCGTTAATGCGGCGTTATGTGCATTAATGCGGTTTTCATTAAGACATGAAGACAAATAATTGTAATAAAAACAGTATATAAAATTATTGATCAATTTTTTTTAATATCAGTTAATTATCAATATTATCTGCAAAACAAATACTTCTTAGTATCATCATGTGCAGCAAAAGTGACTATTGTTGTGTTCATTGTTACACTGATACAGCAGCTCAGCCAATCAGAGCTCAGGACGGATCTGTCAGTCTGGATTGAAGTGGGCGTTGCCTCTGCACGCGCAGGTAGCCTCAGTCTGCAACAACAATGAAACAGCGTTTTGCGACCCAGACAAGGGACTGTTGGTTATTTATGAGGAGAAGGGGGTCGCTTTTAGGGTGGTTGGTTTTTCTTTGACCCTTCCCAAAGCTACGAAGTGACTTTGGGAAAATGATCATTTCAATACACTTCTGGCTGTGATCAAAATCTGTACATTTTGCGATTTTTTTTTTTTTTTTTTTAACATGCCTGCAAGTTTGCAAGGCATGATTTTTAGAGAAAAAAAATGTAAAAATAAAAAAGTAAATTGCCAAAAGTGTTTAAAGAATAGAAAGTCACTATTTTTTTTAAATTACCAAAACTGTTGGAAAAAAAATTGAAAGGAAACTTTTAAAAAAAATTAAAAATCACCAAAACTTTTAAAATAAAGAAATTGCCAAAAATATTTAAATGTGCGACAAACATTATATCAAACTCATTTTCTACATCTCAAATACATTAAGCCAAAAACACAAACTAACAAACTAACTAGCATAAACAAGTTAGCATAAACAAGTTCTTCTTTTGTTTTTGTTTTTTTTAACACCAACATTTTTTCTTCAACTTTTCACTTTAAAACATCAAAAGATAATTTTAAAAAAAACAAAAAAATCTTAATGTATAGTGTAGGGAGGGTCATGTATTTTCCTAAAGTCAAAATGTATGTTTAGATTAAGGATTTAAAAAAAAGTCACACCCCAGCAAAACCCCTCCTCTGATAAATAGAGAACAGTCCCTTAAGTGATAAATATTTATCACACAAATAAGCTGAAGTAGTGGGCTCATTTTGTCCTTGCAATACACACAATTGTATAAGTTACTTCATTATTATTTGTATTTTTCTAAATGATCTACTGTCATTAATACTTCACAGCGAGAGGTACCTTCAACCATGAGACCTCTAAAAAATAATCCAAATTTTAAATGCTCTGCTGAATGTGACCTCTGTGCCCTTTCAGTTGAAATGTTCATTACAATTTGTGGATTTTTCTGAGCCTGTTAAACAGAAAGTGCTTATTGTCATGTCAGAAATAATCTTTCTTATATTTGACCCTAACACAGCAACACAGTCAACATTGCCCCCAGCTGGTCAGAGGTGATAATAGTGAGCTGGCTCTGTCACTTTCCACTCATTTTTAACCCTTTCAAACACGAGCAAACAGACTTGTTCTCTTTAAATAACGCAGGAAGGCAATGAGCAACAAAAGAAACGGCCCAAAACTTTGCCAGTGATTAGTAAAAAGTACTAGAAATTACCAGAAAATTTGACATAAATAAACAAATAAATAAAAAACAAATTAATTTAAAAAGGAAATAACCTGCTTGACAATTATGATCTTGTAACATAATTTTAAAAATGTAAACATGATGTTTAGTTATAAATATAGCTTTTTCTTAGCTTTTTTCTTTTTCTCTTTGGACAATTTTCCACAAGCTTTTGTCAAGAAAATTACCAGATAATTAGGAAAAAAAGAAAAGGGAAAAAGAAAAAGAAAAAGAAAAGGGAAATTATCTGGAACATAATTTCATGTATGTAATTCTGATAATTTTTTCCTAGCTTTTTTCATTTTCTCCAAGCTTTTTTATTTATTCAAATTGTATGTACACATTTCTTGCAATTTGTTAAACATTTCTCACTAAGTTGCTCACTGCCTTTTTCCCATGTTTTTGAAAAAAATAAGACCAATTTGCTCATGGTTTAAAAGTTTAAATACTTGGAAAAGGCGTCTAAAGGCGGCACAAAGTGTTGTTGCATCATTTTGTAAACTTAAGATTGCAAATAAATTAAAAAAAAACATGATAAATGAAGATAAAGAAGATAAAATATGTCAAAGAAGAAAAAAAAAAGAGGACAGACAAACATTTCATAATATATGTATTTAAATCAAACACAATTTAAATATATTATAGATTAAGTACACGTACATGTCAGAAAACATTAGTGGTACATAGTACCAAAAGTCTTTTCTGGTTCTTTTCCACATCTTGGTAAGGCTCTAAAGAAATGAAAATAAAAAAATAAATCACTGAGCACACTTTCCAGTTGAACAGTCCGCTCATCACTGACGTTTCAGCGACGCATTAAAAAAACACAGCGATCACCATAAAAAGGACTAACATTAATATTTTATGGGGTAAACCAGAAATCTACATATATATATATATTTATATATATAGAACATTTAGGACATGGAGTCTGGAGTTTTCCAACACAACTGGAGCACTTATTAGGGAGTATTTCTTCTTCTACGCTCTGTAAAGGTGCAACGAGGTTCATACAGGAGGTCAGCCAGAATCTCCGGCTCTTCTTCTGTTTCATTGTCACATTTCCGAAAAGTCCTACAGTACGTAAAAACAGCCAAAACAGCAGACGACACGACTCCGGGGGCAGGCTGAGGGAAGCAAAAAAAAAATCTGTACAATGCTGATGTTCATGTGCTGAACGTGGCCGACCCCTTCAGAGATCATCGAAAACAAGGAATGGTTAAAAAAAAGGTGTGTGGAGGTGCGTCATGAGGGAGTGCAGGTACTTCACGTCCTCCGTAGGTCCCAGATGCGTGTCTCAGATATGGCTACAGCGTCGCAGCGGCGGTCCTGACTCACATGCTGCTTCTTCTTCGTGCCGGCTCTCTTTAAACGTCTCCTTCCTCGGATGCGCTTCACCTTTGGCGACTACACGAGTACCTTTATAGTGTTATGATGGAAGATCGGAGCAATGATCCGCTCTTCCGTTAGCCCATGCGTGGCCAATCACTCACACACACACACACACACACACACACACACACACACACACTCACTCACTCACGCACGCACGCACGCACGCACGTGCGCGCAGATAAATCGGGAGGTGATAAAATGCCTTGTTCGTTCTCAGAGTGATGCAGTTTTTTGCGGGTGAACCCTGCGTGCCGGCGTCTGCAGGGAGCGACGGTCCTTTGGTTCCTCAGTGGGGTCATAACTGCACACACATGAGAGAAAACACTCGCTTAGCATGGAAAAGATTACAACTGCTGTCAGACTGCATGTTTTTAAAAAAATGAGATGGAGCTGGATGGAGCATATTACACCTGTACGTTCTTCAATTATTAATAGTACATTTATTTTCAGAGATTTATTCAAGATTTATTTATTTATAGTAAATTCATTTTATTTATTTATTTATTAATAGTAACTTTATTTTATTTTATTTATTTATGGTAAATTCATTTTATTTATTTATTAATAGTAACGTTATTTTATTTATTTATTTATTTATTTATAGTAAATTCATTTTATTTATTTATTTGTTTGTAGAAAATTCATTTTATTTATTTGTTTATAGAAAATTCATTTTATTCATTTATTTATAGTAAATTCATTTTATTCTTTTATTTATTATTATTATTATTATTATTATCATTATCATCATCATTATTATTATTATATTATTATTTAGATATATTATAAATATATTTATTTATATATAAAATATCATGAAGAAACACCCCAAAATATATTTCATTTTTTAAACTCGATTTTTTAAAAAATGACCAGTAAATCTTACTCCCACCTTCTTCTATATACAGAGTTAATTTTTCCCTGTTTAAAAATGTATTTTTATAGGTTCATATCTGTACTTGTAATTACTTCATTGGTCCCTTTTTTGGCTTCTTTTTTTTTTTTAAATTCACTTTTGCGGCATCTCCAGATGAATCTGTGATTAAATGAGGGCTTGGAGAGAGAAGGCCACTAACACCTAACTCAGTAAAAAGAGAAAGAAAACGTTTGTTTGTGTTTGGAGAAAAGCCGCAGTCGTTCAGGGAGGACTGAGTGACGCTCTGTACCTTGGTGGACTTGCCGGGGCTGTCGTGGTTTGACTGGTGGACGACGTCGTTGACGATCATCTTGGCGATCTGCCACGCCATCTCCTCCTGAGCCTAAAGAGTCACGACACAAACAGAAACTTAAACCACAGATTTACATATTCTTATTAATGAGGCTATAATGCTTTTCCTTATTTGCTTATTTTTCATTAAATGTTACAATGTCAGATGTTCTTAAGGCTCGCTTTAATATTATATTCACTCAGCTTTAAAAAATATTAAACAAAATTATTTTCTACTTTCAATGAATCTATATTTTTAGCCAACATCAGTCCTAATCATAAATATCAAATAGTCATTAATTTTTAAAATTTTAACCCTTTACATGCAAGACTTTTGTCATGATGCCACTTTGTTTTTATATGAAAAACAAACAAAAAAAAAAAAAAAAAATCAATATCATCATTATTATTTTTGTTTTCATGATTACAGCCTAGGACACAGCAATGATTAGCAGCAACATTGATTTTTATACATTATTATTGTTTGTGCAGCGTCAAATACACGCACTCATACCGCTCTGCGTACAAAATGCACTTTTCAAAATCAAGCTTTAAAAAATATTGTACATTAAAATTGTTTTCCACTTTCATTGAGTTATTTTTTAGCCAACATAAGTCTTAATCATAAATATCAAATATTCATTAATTTTCAGAATTTCAACTCTTTAAATGCCAGGTTTTTGTCATGATGCAAGTATGTTTTTAGATGAAAAAAAAACCAAATAACTAAAAATGTAATTATTCTCAATATACTACTTGCTGAGGAGCAAGTAGTATATTGATTTTTTAAAATTATTTTTTTATTATATTTTTAGCCTGGGATATGTCAATGATTTGCAGCAACATTGATTGTGACAGTCCTTCCAGTAGAAACAATATGTATTTTCTCCATATGCCAAATATGGTAAAAAAATGACTTCATAAGATAGAAAATAGTAAAAACAAAAAACAACAAATTCAGAATTAATAAAACCTTAGCACAGACAGTATGAGGGAGATTAAGTGTTTTTGGACATTAAATGTAAACATGTTCAATTATTAACCAAAGTACACGTATGAAGCAGAAAATGAGAATAACGGGCCCCCTTTAATGAATCACCTGTCACGGGTCGACGTCACAAAGTGAATGTGAATACGTGCCACTGAGAGCTTTACTGTGTGCCTCATACTGCTGAATATTTTAACATCTTGAGCCTCACCTCGTCCGAGTTGCCTTGGACCCATTTCTTCATGGCTTGAGAAAACATGGAACCTGAACGAGAAGAGAGGGAAGTCTGAGTGAGTCAAAGAGGCCGCAGTGAACAGCACACTAACTGCAGTTTCTTAATCTGAACTCAAACTGCTGCAGGGTAATGAGACTTTCTCAAGTTGGGTTAATCCTGACGTATTAAAGTATTCAGTGCTTTATTACGCTTTACTTTCTGTTTGGATTATTCTGCAGTCAGAATGTGCGGTACTCAAGATAAAGCTCTGTAAACATAATAAATAATGTTGGATCTTAAGAGTAGCGGCTGTTTTTTTATTTGTTCGAGGAAAATGTCAAATATTTGAAAAGGCTATGAGCTGTATGGAGAATGGGAGCAGCCACCAGATAGGGTTTATATTCATGGCTCGAGAGCAGTGATACTCGACTTATGCCGCATGGCCCCCAAACTATTTTCTAATTCACAATAAAATAAAGTGAGTCCCACTGAGATTTGATTTTGTACTTTTAGTATCAATAAGGTGCCAGAGAGCATAAAACAGCATCAAAATAGAGCTTGTTTTTCAAAAAAAGTGCCAGTGGACAATCACCCGCACCCCCCGACAGAGGTCCGACCTAAGCCCCTACGCCTCCTAAAATCCTCAAAACATCCTAAGAGCCGAAGAATGTCCTAAGATCTGAGAAATGTCCTTAAATCTGAGAAACATGCTTGAATCCTATAAAGCTTCTAAGATCCGTGAAATATCCTGAAGTCCTAGAAATGTCTTAAAATCCTAGAAACATTCTAAAATTCGAGAAATGTCCTAAAATCCAAGAAACATCCTTAAATCCTAGAGATGTTCAAAAATCCCTGAAAAGTCCGAAAATCCAAGACATGTCCTAAAGTAACAGAAATGTCCTCAAATCAGAGATAGATCCTTAAATCAGAGAAATGTCTAAAAATCAGAGACACTTCCTAAAATCTTGGAAATGTCCTAAAATCCGAGAAACATGCTTGAATCCTATACACCTTCTAAAATTCAAGAAATGTCCTAAAATCCCAAAAATGTCAAAAAATCAGAGACATGTCCTAAAATCTTAGAAATGTCCTAAAATCTGAGAAACATGCTTGAATCCTATAAACTTCTAAAATCCAAGAAATGTCCAAAAATCCAAGAAACATCCTTAAATCCTTGACACATCCCAGTTACGTCTTTTAATTATACAAATATCCTAAAATCCGAGAGGCGTTGCTGCAGCTGGCCGCTGGCTTCCTGTCATTTTGTAAAGCAAGTTGAGTTTCCCTGATCCACAGACATAATAAAAAAAGATTCTCTGTGTTGTCAGATCTTAAGAGCAGTGGCTGGTTTTTGTTTGAGGGGAATTTGAAATATTTCAAAAGGCTCTGAGCTGTAAGGAGAACAGGAGCAGCCACTAAATGAGGTTTATATTCATGACTTTGGAGTTTTCACTGCAAGGAGGAGTGAGATAAACTGTGACAGAGTGAGGGCAAAGACTCCGAATATAATGAGACAGAGAGATCGTGTGTGTGTGTGTGTGTGTGTGTGTGTGTGTGTGTGTGTGTGTGTGAGTGTGAGTGTGTGTGCGTATCGTGCCTTTGGATTTCTTCACGTCCGGCTCCGGCTCTGCCTCCCTGATAAACTGGCCCATCTCATTCACCTTCCCAAACGTCATCCTTCTGAGCGGTGAGAGCAGAGAGGACGCGTGAAGACAGAAGACAGAGCACAAGCAACAAAACCGAGCCTCGGGCGCGCACACACTCAAACGCCGCCGTGTGTGTTTGTATCCAATCAATAACTGCAATTTCTACAACTGATCTGCAAGTTTTGTCCTCCGATGAGATCGCTCTCTCAAGTTATTTCTGTCCAGGGTTTTTCGAAGCACGTTCATAAAACACTTTAAGAGGGAGTCAATAAAAACAAAAAATTACAACCATTAAAGCCAAACAGCCGTGCAGGCAATCAAGAGAACATAAAAGGAGAGAAGCATGAAAGACAACAAGGGAGGACAAATCGCAACATATATTTAAAAAGCACATTTAAATAAATGATTTAAAATACAGAATAAGCCCAAATTTAACCCCTCCGATACACTGGAGACACAGAACTCACCCAGCGTACGGTCGCTGGTACAAGGACTCGGGGTCCAGGCTGGCGACGTCCACCGTGATCGCCTCGTCAAAGTTTTTCAGGATCTTGATTGCTGCCCTTTTGGCACCTTGCTGTAGTGTGAACATGACAGATTTATTTTAGAACAATTTACAAAACAAAAACTATTTCCTACTCCAGAAATCTCTCCATTGAAGATATTCTACAAAACGGCTGCTTCAAAAACAACTAAAAGGGACAGTTCACCCCACGCCAAGCGAGAAACCAGAGATGGCGTCATACTATGACTGATCCGACCACCAGGGGGCAGGACATCAGCTGTCTGTGCATGGAAAGGCAGATTTCAAACTGCTGTCAAAAATTCAATTATCAGGACAAAACTTTGAGAATTTGCAGACGTCATCTAGACAGCACAGAGATGTTAATCTTTTGTTTTTACAAAGATTGATTTGCTCTATAAGTGAAAAATTGATGTTTGAAGATGCCATTTTCCCACAGACTGCAATAGCTTACATGAGGGCAGAACTTAAAATTGTCAGAAATTCAGTTTTGAGATAAAATTCTGACATTTTGATGCACTGTTGACTCAATTTTTGATCAATCAAAAATCTGTACAGGACAGTCTGAAGACGCCCTGACGCAAGTTTGGTGTCAACTAACCAAAAAAGTGTGAGGAGATAAGTTTAACTAGTTTACAGTTTTTGTGTGTTGAACTTCAGAATTTGCACCACAGTGAAGTGTATAAAAGTTTCAACACAATTGGGACTTTTGGTATGAATTACAAAGCTGTAGCATGTATAAATGATTTGTTGAATTTTCAAACTTTTAAAATTTAGACAGCTGCTGTAGCGCCACATCAGGACTGTTGGCTTGTGGTTGCAGCTGAGGAAGTTTGGCATACGACTGGATCTATGTTTGGTTTATTTTTATACATTGGAAGTTGGATTTCCATTGAATAATAACAATTATTATTAAAATTATTATTATTATTATTATTAAATATTATTATTACTATTATCAAATTTAGGTTAAAAAAATCATATTTAAAGTTGAGTTAAGGTTTTATCTGAATTAATATTTTCAGTAAAAAATACATTGCAAAATCAGTTTCTTAGGGATAAAATATTTGTTACAAGCCATTACAAAGAAGCACAAAACAACATGAAAAGAGACAAAAATGAAGAATGAAGAGAAGCGTAATTCATAAGCTGAATATGCTCCACAAGTCATGTGTATATTTCATTTTTCTAAATGTACTGTCAATCCTTTTAAATTTTAATAATTTTTTTAAATAATGTTATTATTTCTATTTTTTATTACATTTTCTCCTTTTTTATTTATTTGAGAAGTTATAAGCCATGATATTGTTTTGCGTATATTATTTACCTGTAAAAAAAATAAATACAATTAAAAAACATATAAAATAAAAATTGCCATGAACTGAATGTTTGGCAGCAATACAGGTAAGGTTTTTTATATATATGAACACAACAAAACAACAGGAATGATCACAACCTTTTGGCATTCACAAAAATATCTTCCTTATTCCTGTAATGAGGCTGAACAGGTCTAAATGTCAGCAGACGGAGGAACATCCCCACAGGGGCTGAAGATGTGGGTTAAAGTTGGGGTTCACCTGAGTCTGAGAGCCCTCGCTGACATTTGAACTCGAGCGGTCGTTGTCCGCGGGCCCGCCTTGACCTGGAGTGCTGACATTCACAAACTCGTCTGCCCGCACCGAGTTGATGAGGTCACTCAGGTATTTGTAGTAAAGGTTGCTCGACAGGAAGCCTGGCATGTAGACCTGAACAAACGCAACACAGCAGTGACTCTGAGAGAGAATAATGAGCTCCGAGAAATATTTCTTGTGCACGAGTCACAGAAGTTTGGTATTGACCTTTATGTGCTAACAACAGCTTTCATTTCATTAACTGGAGGCAGGTGCATTCATCAGCGGTACAAGAGGGCAATTTGTCAACGACTTACAGAACAAAAACTTCAATCTTATTTAAGTCAAGAAAACAGGTCAAGCTGATGATCTCAGAAAATATCTAATTAAATGTTTTAAAGGGCAGTGTAAATTAATTGCAGATATTTTTAGGGATGCATAATAATATTGGTATGTCATCAGTATCCCTGGGTAACGGCTTTAAAAATAAACATCTGTGCCAATATGACAGGCTAAGATAATGCTTTAATTATGTGACTTTAATTAGTTTAAAAATAGTTCAAATTTGCACCAGTTTTGATTATTGTCAGAAGCATCATCCCAGACTTTTAACCCTTTGAAACCTGGATTGATATCACTTTTTTTGTGGTGTATTAAAATGCCTTTCAGAAGTGGTTAACAGTCTGAGCAAATTAGTTTTGAGGGTTTTTTTTGTTTTGTTTTGTTTCTTTTAACATGGGAAAACAGGCAACAAGCAACTTTGCAAGAACTGTTTCGCAAATTGCAAGAAATTAGATTTAGAATATTTTTTTAAAAAGGCAAGGGATACATGTCCAAAAAGCTATAATTATAATTATCATAACATAATATATAATAATAATTTAATAGTTTTGTTAAAGAATTATTCTAATTGTTTAAAGCACTTTTCCTGGGTGATTTCTTTTTTTTCTATTTTTTTCTTTATTTCTTTTTTATGCTTATTTTTGTATAATTGTTTCATGACTTTTTATAAATCTGTTGTTAATTTTTTGGGTTATTTCTTGTTAATTTGCTCATCACCTTTTGAAAAAAATCAAGCCAATTTGTTCAAGTCTAACAGGGTTTAAGCGGGAGGATTTTCACAGTTTTGTTTAAAATTCGTTATATTAAAATAAACATGGCATTTTTAAGATGCAACCTAGATTAAAGTGGCTTTAATGTTTTATCCAAATGAATATGTACATTTTCAAATGCATTGTATTTTATGTCATATGTGCAAACATCGTTATCGGCAATCAACAAAAAATGAGTTCGAAAACATCGGCATATCTGATATCTGCAAAAATCCAATACTGAGCACCCCTAAAGTGATATATTTTACATATTTGGATATTCCCTATTTTCCTACATAGAAAAAGAGCGTAACAGAGGAGCCGTATAGGAAATGATGAGGTATGTGGTTATTTAAGATTCAGACCTTCTCCATGGTGGTCCAGGCCTGTCTGAGCGGAGTGGTGAAACAGTCGGGGAGCGGCCCTCCCTCTCGGCAGATATTCGACTCTATCTCCATTCGCACAGAGTCGCCAAAGCCCAGAGGGTTTGTAGCCTGGAGTGAGAAATACCTGCAGAGGAAATAGAGCAATAAAGTTCAGGAAAGGGCACCTTTATTTGGAATTTAATCAATACCCAAAATGCAATAAAACTCACAAGAAACCTAAATTTTTTTTGTCTTTGCAGAAGTGGCACCTTAAAGAGGCTGTAGTAGCGCCGCCCCGTGTTATGCAGCCTATGTTCTAAAAAGGTGGCTTTATTACTTGTAATATGACAAAACTATATTACTAGTATTTCTGAGAAAATAGTGTCTAATACAGGAAACACAAAATAGCTTAATGTGAAACTGTCTTTTCTTCTTCTTTACTTTCTAAGAAGTGATAAATTCTAGACTGTAAAATCTGCCAAGTTGATTTTAATTAAATTAATAAATTAAAATTAATAATTTAATTTAATTTAATTTAATAAAATCTAAGAAAGTGTAAGTAAATATAACTATTTTTCTTAATTCATACTTACTTTATATCTAAGTTTACTAAAAATATAGTTCTACCTGCTTAATTTTGTGCGGTTTTTGCAACTTAAAACTAACAAGTTTACTAAATCACTCTTTCTAAGTTTTATTAAGTTGAGTAAACTTAGTTTACTGTGCTTTATATCTGTATTCTGCTGGCTGAAAACTAGTCAGTCATATTTGTATTTTCTTAAACATGTTAACAAAACAGAACTCACTTCATCGTTGGTGAAATCCTGTTCTGACCAACTTAGGTCAGATTAACTTAATTTATTTAAGTTGCTAACACAACATCAATTCACTTGTCATTTTTGAGTTGCAACAACTTCACAAATTTAAGTAAAATTAATAGTTAGATTTACTTTCCTTTTTTAAGGCAATTGGTTTCCAAGAATATTTTAAGTAACTTGTCAGATTTCAAAGTATCAAGTAAGAAGTCAAACCCAATCTTTTTAGGAAAATAACTGGAGCTCAAGAGGACGGCAGAGGCGCTGAGAGAAAACCTACTTGTCGTAGAGGATCATGGCGTCGTTCTGAGCCTCCTGGCCGTCATACTGGCCCTTTTTAGCTGCGAGCTGGTTCTGGAAGTTGTCTGCCGCCAGCCAGAACTGCAGTACATTCATCGCCTCCTCCTTTTCCATGTACTGCAGGGACAAAAACACAACAATTCAACTGAAAGTCACTGCAGGGTTTTACGATTTCCCTGTCGTGGAAAATAAATGTTTACAGCTTTGAATTTCTTTTTTGTTTTGGAGTTCTGCTGTTAATTGTCACTTTCGCATTAAACTAAAAGGTTTGGAGATTGCAAAGGGAGCATCTAAAGGGTATTTTGCGTTTAGTTTTGTTTACCGTGTTTTCAGTTTATTGCTGCGGTGACAAAAGAAATTCCCTCGAGAACACGTCAATGCACAAACACACAAACTGTTATGTGATAGTGGCCAGAGGGAACACGAGTGTAATGAGGAGCCAAGAGGAGAAACAGTTTGTGTGTGGAGGATGGAAGATGCAAAAATCAAAATGTAAAAAAAAAAAAAAAAAGACTCAATAAATAAATTAATATGCTATTAAATGGATCAAAGACAGGAACATAGGCATTAATTAACTGATAAAATGTGATGTAAAATGTATATTTGTTTTTAATTGCTTCATTACTATTTACCTTTGTATCAATTCCCAAAACAATTTACAAAGTTTTTTTTATTTTCCCTTTCATTTATTCATTTAGATTAATTTTAAAATTAACTTATTAATTTTTACATTTATTTATTTTATTTCAAATATATTTTGTTTTTGTTTTTTTTTTATTCACTTATGCACATATTTATGTATTATTTCTCTTTGCATTTCCCTTCATTTATTTCCCCAAACTTATTCCTTTATTTTTATTAATTTTGAAATGTATTTATTTATTTTTTGCATATATTTTTTATTTCTTAATTTTTAATCTATTTATTTATTTAAGTATGCATACTTTTTTAAATGTATATCTGTATTTTAACATTTATTTTTAAATATATTAATTCATTTTTAAATGTGTTAATCTGTTATTTCCATTTTGCATTTTTCACCCTTTTTATTTCCCCAAATTCATTTCTTTCTTCTTTTTTTTTTAATGCATGTCTTCGAGCATCTTTCTTCTTCATTATGCAAATTGAGGAAGCTGCCATTCAAAGTGTGCCATGGAGTCAACTTTCTGCCTATTGGCTGATCGACATCAGGGTGCATAAATCGACTAAACATGCTTCAACTGGCAGTGTAGGAGTCATTCAGAAAAGGGGTAAAAATGTGTTTTCATAAAGCGACACAAGAGATAAAAATCCTGTTCTGGGAACCTCTGGGCCCGCTCACCTCAGAGAAGTAGAAGAGAGCTGACTCGCAGAACAAGATGTCAGCCAGGAACACGGAGCCACTCGTCAACACTTCGATCTGGTATTTACAGAAATGATGGCTTCGCAGGAACTCGCTAAAGTGCCTGGAAATGAAAGAGCGAGTGGGAGATGAATACAGCGCTACTGAGGATGTCAGGGCGGTAAAATGACAGAGGACAGAAGCTGCACTTTAATCTTAACGCCAAAACACGGCAAGGGAAACCTTGCTGTGTGAGCAAAAAAAAATCCTCTAAAAAATACAGAAACTCACTGTTGCTCCAAGATGGTGAACACTACCGACTGTGCAATGACGAAGCAGTTTGGATCCACCATGCCGTCCTCTCCACATATTTTAGCTGCACAGAGGAAAGACAGAGGGATATTATTTAAGAAGTATCACTTACAGTCACAACACATAAAATGTGGTGTCGGATTTTTTAAAAACACAATTCTGTCTCACCAACGATATCGTTTCTGATCTGTTCGGTGATGGGGATGGGCCTCACAGCGTCCGGAGAGATGTACTTTGTGAAAATGGTAACTGCATCTTTCTCTATACCTGAAAAACACAAAGACACACAGCTGATCACAGACTGCCACAATTAAAACTTCTGCTGTAATAAAGATTTTTTTAGCACTATTTAAATATATACCATGTGTTTTTTTATTATATGACATTCTCAGAGTGCAGGGTGTACTGTTGTCACAGACGGAGCAGCAGAACACCAGGCGAACCGTTCATTGTGCTCGTTCTAAAAGTTTGCTTTCACTCACTCTGCACTCTGCTTCTCCTCTTATCCATCGATCTGATCAGCTCTGATCGCATTAAATGATCCAATTATTCACGCTGCTACTCAAACTGCTGCTGAGGGATAAAAATAACTCACGAGTTTTACCCGCCATGTGTTCACATGTGGCAAAAAAGTCCAATTTTGAAGATGGAATAGAGAATGATACAAAATGATTAAACAAAAAAAAAGGGAAACGCACATATTCACACAAGCTTAAAAAAGTCTGATAATAAACCCTGTCACGCCCGTCGAGCTTCTTTTGATTACAGGATGCCGAGTTACAGTGTCTAATCACACACTAGAGCAGAATCACACTGCCTTCGTTCGTTTTGTGTAAAAATACAAGGACAGTATACAGAAGGAACTTTGCTGCTGCCCTTTAGTGCGATATCTGGAAAAAAGCAATAATAGATTCTGTGGGAAGCACTGAGATGTCTTACTTTTCATGAGTTTGTCAGAGAGGTCTCGCAGGGTGCTGTTCGACTGCACCTTGAAGGGAGTCCCCGTCCTGGAGGGTGCCTGCCTGCTGGGAGTTTCTGCTCGTGGAGTGCCGGGTCTAAGGTCCGTGCTGGAGGAGTCCCGCTGCTCCGTCGGGCGTTCGCTGCTACTGTCCTGCGAAAAAGCGTTGGGTGTGTTCTGGGCGAGCTCCGGGAGCTCCGAGTTGCCCGGGGAGGCAGGGACGGGCTCAGCCAAGGAGCTGTGTTTGACAGAGTTTAGGCTGTGCGCTCGGACCCGCGACCAGCTGGCCGAGCGGAAACTCTCAGCCTCCAACCAGAAGCGAACCAGGTGGTCAGCGCCCTGCAGTTCCATGAAATGCATGTAGTGGGGTATCGCCACGTTGTCTCGTAGGACATGTTCCACCGTCTTAGACAACCGAGAGCGGGTCTCTTGGGGCTGATAGTTCACACTGGAATGACCTGGAACAAATGAAAATACACAAAATTAACTACAGGCTTTATAGGCTGCGCAGTGATACGGTTGATGGTTGTATTGCAGTAGAAAGAAAATAGTTCCTCCATAAAACTAATCACTGCATGGTCTGTGGATTCAGTTACAAGGTAACTGTCTTGGTGATTAAATAATCATTTAAGTAATTTTCAAAGCCAAACGGCCAAACATTTGCTAGTTTCATGCTTCTTAAATGTGAAAATTTCTGAAAAAGTGGATTGTTTGTGTTCAGCTCTCCTATTTCAACAGAAAATATGGTCCAGACTGAAGGCCGGCGTGAGCTGAATTTAAAACTCCTGGATATTTGTTTTGAAGTCTTGTGAATTCCTGTCTCTCTGTCCGTCTGGAGTTGGCCTCAGACTATGCAATTTCACAGATGATTAAACCCAGACAAACTTTTCAGAATCACTCTTCAACAGCATCTGTGTCCACCCTGTCATTCACGGCAGAGTGCGAAGTGGTCAGCAATAACTGCACGGCAACCTCTGACAGCGCCCAGCTCCTGCAGCGGCCACATCGTTCGACTTCACTACGTCTGTCTGTTTGAAGAACATCCACCATCCTGAGGGAACGCAAGCACCAACACACCGCCAGAAAACAAAATAAATACGGCGGCTCATTGAATACAAACCCGACACTTGCTGATGGATTATGAATCGCAGCACATCGGCTGTAGTTAGAGTGACGCGTGGGCTGCCGAGGCTTCGCGGTGTTATGTTTGCTCTTTGAAAAACGAAATAATGCTTCAAGGTGCCTCTTCAGATTCCTTAAGATCACGCTGACAAGCCCACCTTATCTCTGAGAGCCGTTCACATCACAACAACCGGAGCGCCGGCTGCGTCTGCATCAGATCATCAAACGCCACCCGGCTCATTTGAATATCTTTAGAGAGTCAGTCAGTGTGTTATAATGCTCCCTCACATGTGCTACACCTGCGCTTCACTCCCTCAACGACAGAGCTGTGAAATAAAATAATCATGTTAAACAGTGAGAGAATTATCAATCATACCTGATGTACAGTGGTGTGCTCTTCATCCGAAATTTAAAATTACTATATCGCCAACAGAGGATAATGTCGTGTTTTTTTTGTTTTAGAGTTTAACTGACCGAGAGATTCAAGTTCACAGAAAAAACACTTTCCGCCCAAGACGAGCCGCATGCTTCAGAATAAAAGCCCCACTGGCAGGGCTTTGATTTATTTTGGTAAAACAATACTTAATTTAACTTTATTAGAAAAATACTTACCATTATTTTAACTTTAAAAGTATTTTTTAACTTTATTTTAACACTACTTTAACTTTACTGTAAGAACACTTTATCTAACTTTATTATAACCGTATTTTATTTAACTTTATTATAACAGTACCTTATTACAGCAGTGCTTTACTGAACTTTATAACACTACTTTATTAACTTTATAATAAAACTACTTTATCTAACTTTATTATAAATGTATTTTTTATCTAACTATAACAACAGCATTTTATTTAATTTTTTGACAACAGTATTTCATTTAACTTCATAACAGCGCTTTACTTAACACTACTATATTTAACTTCATTGTAACAGTATTTTATTTAACTTCATTATACAGTATTTTATATAACTTTGTTCTAACATTATTTTAACTTTACTGTATCAGTGTTATATTTAATAACTATATTATAAAGGTGTTTTATTTAGCTTAATTAAAACAGTACTTTATTAACCTTATTATAACATTATTTCATTTAACTTTATTTTAACAGTACTTTATTTAACTTTATTATACAGTATTTTAGATAACTTTATTATAGCATTATAACAGTAACTGTAACTGTAACAGTGCTATATTCAACTTCATTATATGACACTGGCTATGTTATTGTTTAATAATTTTTGTATTTTAGTAGTTTACAGTACTTTAGAGGACATTTTAAATATCTCGAGATATATATCACGTTACGCCACCAGGACAGACCTACTTTTTAACTCCTCCGTGGCTTTCAGTCTCGGCTCTACATTAAACTGCTGTATCTGCCTGCGGTGGCAATAAAACAAATCCACCTTGCCTCTTTGCATGCTCCTCCCTCACTTCCTTTCTTTTTTTTCTTGTGTTGAAACCACAGCCCACAAGTCACGGCTGCACGCTGCTTTTCATTCTGATTTTGGTGTGTGAGCTGCAGCGCAGGTTCCTCCACCTCCATCTGACACACCAAAACTATTCTCTGGCCAACTTGCTCGTACAGTTTCCGTCACCGCCTCACTACCTGTTCACGCCTCGAACTAAGGCATGTAGGAAACACACTCAAGGGTCTAATTTTAGAGCGCGTTTGATAAAAGGACGGACTGAAAGGCCGGCGTTCTCCTGACAGGCTCGGGAATGTCTGCGTGCTCGTCAAAACTGATGCATGAAGTCGCGTGAGTGCGCCTCACAGCATTCATGAAGGAGTGTTTGTCATTTACACAGGACGGTGTGCTGCAAGGGTAACTAAATTATTAGAATAAATAATACAGAAATGATTTTTTTTCTCATTTTTACTATTTGTTTTTTTCCCTAAAGTTAAGGGAAGCTTTATTGTTTTTCATTACTTGGATTTCATGCATTCTTAAGTGTTTGCAAGTCATTTAAAATAAAACAGAAATTGTCTGTGTTTGCTGTTGTATGAATATCAGCCCAATCCATGAAAATGTATGAAACAAAACTCCACCTTGATACAGTCAGTACATTTACATAATGTCAGAAAAGGTCAAATTATAATGTCAGTCTGACTAAAGCTGGATTTTTTAAATATACGTGTAAACATGTTAGTCTGCCTGAAACCAGACTTAATCAAATTCCTGAGAATTGGACTAACTCGCCCAGATAATGATAATTGTAAGCACTGAGGAGGGACATACAAGAAAAGGTGGTATTTTATATTTATTTTAAATAAAAAAGTCACATCCCAGCCACATTTGAATGTTTGCTCCTCTTTACTTTTTATAACAGCTGATGGAGGCAGCGGTCGAGCAGCAGCTCCAGAGTAAAAATGACTATTTTTCTCAAAGGAGTTTGGAGGTTTTTTGATAAAAACGGCTTCAAATCCTCATCAATAAGGGCTGTCTTACAGCAAGGTAAAGAAGTGAAAATATTCTAAATATAGCGTTTTTTTTCAAGAGATTAAAGAATGCTAAAAAAGTCGTATTTTGAAATTCTTATGGTTCTGGATACTTTAATGAAATAATAAATTAATAAATTGTATCTAAAGGAGTTAGATACCTCAAGACTGCACCGACACATGCAAATTTAAATCATTCCTAAAAACTCTTCTAATGTTTGATTGTTCAGTGTAGTTTTTTTTATTTAGTATGTTATCGATTTGTTTGCAGTGTATTTCTGTGTTATGTAATTATGTTTATGTTGCTATTTTACTTTTGTACAGTGCCTCTGAGTTCCTTTAAAAGTGCTTTATTAATAAATGTATTAATATTTATTACTTGAGCAAGATGCTTTTTCACTCTTACTCAAGTGGTTATTTTTCTGAGTACTTTTACTTCAATATGTGTCAGTATAATTAAAAAGACACAATACTTTCATTAGATTTTTGTTTATTCTAGCCACCACTGCATCTAAAACAAGAACTTTTTAGTAATATTTCAGAAGAAACCTCAAATTTCTATGGTGAAATGTTTGGTTTTGTTTCACTAAAAGCAGAATAAAAGCGCATGAACGCTGTCTGTACCGAGATCTCCGAAGTGCGCAGCCTCCATGTGACTCGGCTGTTTCTTGAGGATGGCGGTGCGGCCGCGGGCGAAGGAGTCCATGTTGGCGGAGATGGCGTTGATGGCCACATGGCTGGGCCCCGCAGCCTCCTGGATGGCATGGTGGTTCCTCAGTCCCAGCGATGGAGAGTGAGGGCTGGGTGGAGCTGTGAGGGGACGACGGAGGACAAAAAAAAAGGCATTAGGGCAATAAAAAAGATGTGAGTGCCCTGAATGTGTGACATCAGTGTGACTTGTATGAAAAGCTCTTTCTGGCGAAGGTTTTTTTAAAAGAGGCCTCAGGGTGTGCGATGAGAGATGTTTGAGAAGACAGACGGCTCAGTGTTTGACTCTGAGCCGTGTGTTTCACTTACATGGCTCCAGGTCAAAATGTCGGTCATGTGACAATACAGCCGGCGATAATTAAACACAGTAAAATGACTTAAGCAAAGAGCCATTTGAATCACTTCCTTAAAGAATTTAATCTCAGTTCAGAGAGCACACACACATGCAAAAACATCTGCAACCCTGTCTCCTAGAAATTAGATTTGTTAATTATTCCATTGCATTCATAATTATGTCGCTGTGACGACGTAATCGCTCTCTGCATTATGTTTGGGGAGAATAAATCTGGTCCCTGATGGGGTGCTGGGCGGCCCCCCCAACCATTTTGTAATTCATAATAAAAATAAAGCGATTCAGGCAGGGAATTGTTATTTTACTTTTAGTATACATAAGGTGCCAGAGTGCATAAAACAGCATCAAAACAGAGTTTGTTTAAAAAAAAAAAAAAAAAAAAAAGGATCTCCTGCAGCCCTCGACGGAGGTCCCAGCTCAGCCTATAATGTCCTGAAATCCTAAAAATGTCCTAAAATCCAAGAAATGTCCTGAAATACTAGAAATGTCCAAAAATCCTAGAAACATCCTAAAAACTGAGAAACGTCCTAAAATCCTAGAAATGTCCTAAAATCTGAGAAATGTCCTAAAATCCTAGAAATGTCCTAAAATCTGAGAAACTTCCTAAAACACTAGAAATGTCCTAAAATCCTAGAAACTTCCTAAAATCTGAGAAATGTCCTAAAATCCTAGAAACTTCCAAAAATCATGGAAATGTCCTAAAATCAGAGAAAGATCTTAAAATCCTAGAAAAATACCAAAATCCAAGAAACTTCCTAAAATTATGGAAATGTCCTAAAATCCTAGAAACTTCCTAAAATTATGGAAATGTCCTAAAATCCTAGAAACTTCCTAAAATCATGGAAATGTCCTAAAATCCTAGAAACATCCTAAAATCCTTTAAATTTTTATAAAATCCTAGAAATGTCCTAAAAACCTTGAAACATCCTAAAGATATCTAGGCACTGGTTTTCCAAATTTCCCCCCAAAACAAATTTGCTGTTTCAAATGAACTGTATTTAAATGTCATTTCTCGGAGACAGGGCTGCTGATACATCTCAAAGTGATTAATACGTGTCAACAAATGCATCACAAACACCCACACGACAAGCATTTTTAATCCAACAACACTGTCCGACACTTTCATAACCTCACAGACGAAAAGATGAACTCACCCCTGGTGACTTTAGCATCGGTCGCTCTCTCAGGTTCTTTGCTTTTGGCTGTGGGCGGAAATACGAGAGAGAGGCTGTAACTGGAGACGCATTTAGATTCACAATACAGGGCGAGACCGGCGAGCGCAGGGTTCATCGTACATGACATTCATTGACGGGTGAAGTAAAGAGATGGCGTGGCGTCACCGGAAAGACTGGAACTCACCGTCCACTTACATAATGACAGAGTGGGGAAAGTGATATACTGGAAAAGCAAACGTGATTTCGTGCAGAGCTGCTTTCTTGCTGCGCCAGACAGATGAGGAGATAAATAAGGAAGCTGTTCTGATCTGTGAAAGCCTTCTCAGTCCTGGTCCGTCTATAGGACGCAGCACTGAGAGGGCTTTCATACTGTACGCCGGCATTACCAGTCCTTCATAAGATTAGCCACCTTGGTGGGTCCCTGCAGTTTAACCCTTCGAAACCTTCTCTTGTGCTGCCTCTCAGAGTTAAAATCTTTAAATCATGAGCAAATTGGTGTAATTTTGGTAAATTTTCGGTCAAAAAACATGGTTTCTACAGTTTAAGGCAAGTCAGATTTAAGACTTTTAAATCATTTTTTAATGCCACTCGGAATAAAACTTACAGCCAATTTTACAACAAACAAAACTAAAGAAAAATAAAACATACACCAACATAATTTTTAAGGGTTAGGAAAAATTTCACCCAGATATTTATATTTATTGTGACATAAAACGTGACTTTTTTGTCTTTGGAAAAAAATTGCTACCTAATACTTTACAATCCAATGTTAAAAAAAACATGAAATTATACTTCCCATGTCTGAGCATTTTTAAGGCTTTTGATAGATTGATTTAAGACATTTTAACACCAGTTGAGGCCTTATTTTTAGATTGATGACTTCAATGCCTTTTAAGACATTTTTAGGCTCTGCGGAAACACTGAAAAAGGCAATGAGCAACTTGCAACAAACAACAAATCGCAAGAAATTAGTTGATTAAGAAAAAAAATGTTAACCAGGGAAGGTCTTGGGGTAAAAAATAAAAAGTATATGGAAAAAAACTACATATATATCTAATTATTATAATATAATGCATATATAAAATTCACAATTAATGAATTATTATAATTTTTTAAGCACTTCAGGCACTTTTTCCAGGTCATTTCCATTTAAAGGTCTTTTTTAAAACTTTTTTTAAACTTATTTTAGGATCATTTTCTTGTACTTTTTACTAGATTTTCAATTCATTTCTTCTTTTGTTGCCTTCGTTCCACGCTTACTACAAAACTATCTAACACTGCATCTAATGTTTGCTAATTAATATGTAACATTTCTACTTTAAATACTGCAGAACTTTTTTAAATAAATCAAGCCATTTCAAAGGTTTCAAAAGTTTCAAAGAGTTAAAGTCGGGTGGAGTTGACCGTCTACACCTGAGGCTCTTTAAGAGCTGCAGGCTGTCGTCATAAATCATGTTTGTTGTTCAATGCAAAACTATTTAATGCTGCAAATATCTGACGCTGCTCCAAAGCTCTGTGGCCAGCTGTCAACTCAAAAATGAGATACGCAGGCTGCAGCGGAGTAAGCGCACGGTGGCAGACATGGTGGCAGCCACTCATCAAGAGTGACTCAACATTCATATCTTCAGATCAGGCCGTTGCTGCAGAGGGCGGTCAGGAGGAGAGGTATCAATTTCAGAGACTGACGTTACAAAATGGACTGGGACGCGAGCAGGAGACGCTCTTTCAGCGAGACATTTTGGACAGAGCCGTTTGTGAATATACTGCATGTTTTCAGCCGAGAGTCTGTTAGCACTGACAGCCTGTCTGTCACAACAGAGACGTGACTTTTTAAAAAGTCTGATTTCCAACGACTTCATGCAGCGCTGAACCGAAATGTGGTGCAAAATAGCACCAGATGTTTTATTATTATTATTTTGATTTCCTCTAAAAAAAAAAATAAAAAAAAACACGGGACAAAAAGGCAGAGAGCAGCTTGGTAAGAAATGTTCTACAAACTGCAAGATATAAGTAGGTTTAGAAAAATATTTCTTTTAAACTAGGGAAAAAATGTCTAAGTAAGAAGAAAAAAAGCTACTGGAATAAACTATATTCACAGCTAAATTTTATTATATATTATTAATAATAAAGTATTATTGTAATAATATGATTATTATGATTTTTTAAGCACTTTTTTCAGGTAATTTCCTTTATTATTTCTATTTTCCAGAAATTTTCTAGTACTTTTTACTAATTTCTGGCTAAATTTTGGGTCATTTCTTCTTTTGTTGCACGCCATTCTCTTCTCATGTTTTTGAATTTTCTCAGGTTTCAAAGGGTTAAATCACTGTGTCATTTGTTTTTGGAACAGGAAGAGACCTCTGCTTACACGCTCGACCTTAAACTAAATATAAGACCATAATGAGCTGCTGTACTGGATATTTTGATTTAAAGAAAAAATATATATATCTCAGATGTGCAACCAGTAAAATGAAAACACACCAGTTCAATCAGAGAAACAGTGAAAAATAAAAACGTGAATTATAAAGTCAATGACGACAACTGAAAACAACCTTAATACATCAATATTCAGAAATTTGCATCACTATCGAAACTTGTGGCAAATCAGTGTGACTCATCTGTTTTTCCACGTGGCTGATTAATGTTTAATATTAGTACGTTAAACACTGCAAAACTTTCACTTCATTGAAAACTTTGGGAGCACATTTCAGCCATGCCTTTACTTAAAAAAACACTCACTTCCTGTCAGTCCTGAGTGTCATCAGAGTTTTGTTCGTGCACTCTCTCTAATATTTCCTCTTTTTGGAGAGATGCTGCGTCAGCTGCTTTGACCGCTGAGGAAAAACCACCAATCTCACTCTTAACCCTTTGAAAACTGAGCAAATTTTCTTGATTTCTTTTTTTGAAATTAAAAAAACATGTGAGGAAGGCAATGAGCAATTAGAAATTAGGGAGAAATTTGTTTAAAAAAAAATAAAAAAGAAAATTTTCATAAAAACAAACAAAAAAAATAAACAGCAACATCAGGAAAATGACCTGTGAAAAATTAAAAATTATAATTCTATAAAATAATTTAATAATATAATTATGAACTATACTGTAGTTCTCTGGGATTTTTTTCCCCCAACTTTTTTAAAGTAATTGTCTAATTCTACTAATTTCTTGGTCATTGTCATTTATGTTTTTAAAATAAACAAAACCAATTTGCTCTTGGTTCAAAGGTTTTAATACTTGTGAAACACGTCTGAATTCTGCACGAGGAAAGCGATGTTGATCCAGGTCTCAAAGGGTTAAAGATGAATGACTGTGAGCCCGTTTAGACAGAGAAGTTACTGTTCTGCCGATTCCACGAATAAACACAATCTCTGCCTTAACTTTCTGTCAAAGCGATGGGATAATTCGGAAAAATGTGGCGCTTTTTCTTTAAATACATACAATTTATTTGCTAAACCTATAAAAACCCTGACGTAAATCCCACCTTTATGAAGGTTATAATGTTCAGTTTTGTTGGTATTAAACAGAGAGGTTCGTTATAAACAGTGGAAAAAAATCACATCCGCACAATCAAGTGTGGACAAATTATTGCACTTCCGTATAGTTATAGTTTCTATGGTTATAGTCTCTAATAATACTGCAGTATTTTTAGGGTATATCTTGATAAACTATATATATTTTGATATTTCAAACTTCCGCCTTTTTTTTTAACCAATTTCCATTTTTGTTGTGACAATATTGTAGTTCTGACTATTGGTACTTCGAAAAAGTATTGACACAATTTTTGAACATTAATCATTAGTAATGCAGATATACGGACTAAGTGCGTAAAGGCAAGTGTTAAAACAAGCAGAAAAGTACATCAGTTTACTGTAATGCAAAAAAAAATCAAAATAAAAAACAGCATTTATTCCATATTACAATATAAGAACTAGGGGTTGACAGATTATTGGCCGATATTTGGCATTTTGCCGATTATCTGTATCGGCATTTTATTGTAATGATTACCGATAAAAGAAAGTGTCAGCATGGGAGGAAGTTTTACTTTGTAAAACCTCAGGGAGCTTTTTTAATTAAAGTTTAACTTGTTTTTATTTATTTATTTAAAAACGTTTTTTGAAAAGAAAATATAATTTCATATCAATTCCAGATACTGGTTATCAGTCTCATTAAATATTAATAATCTGCCCTGAAAAACCAATATCGGTTAACCACTACAAGAAATTACCCACAGATTGCAAATTTTGGGGGCCGTGTGTGATGACGTTGCTTGTTGCTGTCTCCCCAGTGTTTTTAAGATATCAGTTTGCTCAGGTTTCAAATGGTTAATGAAGACTTTACTACACACATTTTGTTTTTGACAACCTTACAAGAAACGACGCACAACTTTCAAGAAAATTGTAAAAGGTGACGGATGGGTTAAGAGGAAATGATCAGAAAAAAGGCAAAAGGCTAGAAAACTATATTTATACATAAAAACAAGTACTTTTTTATTTTTAGCAAATTATTACTGGATTTCCTTGTTTGGATTTGGTTTTGTTTTCTGTTTTTTTGGGGGTTTTTTGTTGTTTTTTTTAACCTTTTTCCTTTTTTCTGGTAATTTCTAACGTTTTTTCCTTTTTTTTGTGCAGATTTTGGGGGCCATGTCTGGTAAAGCTGCATGTTGCTGTCTCCCAGTTTTTTAAAGATACCAGTTTGCTCAGGTTTCAAATGGTTAATGCAGACTCTACTACACACATTTTGTTTCTGACAACCTTACAAGAAACGACGTACAAATTTCAAGAAAACTGTAAAAGGTGACGGATGGGTTAATAGGAAATTATCAGAAAAAAAGGCGAAAGGCCAGATCCTTGCTTGGATTTGGTTTTGTTGTTTTTGTTGTTGTTTTTTTTTTTGTTTTGTTTTTGTTTTGTTTTTTACCTTTTTCCTGGCTTTTTTCTGGTAATTTCTAACGTTTTTTTCCTTCTTTTTTGTGCAGATTTTGGGGGCCATGTCTGGTGAAGCATGCTTGTTGCTGTCTCCCAATTTTTTTTTTACCAGTTTGCTCAGGTTTCAAATGGTTAACGAGGGCTTTACTACACACATTTTGGGGGTTTTTAAATAACCCAAACTGTGATTTGTCACATTTCTTTCGAGTTAAAGCTGCATGAAAAAGCCCTGCTGAAGCTAGCTGCTTTAGCACGGCTCGACACTGGTGTTCAGTGATGGTTATCAAAGCTAAACGCGGCTCGTTTGAAGATTTTAACACATAAAAGCGTTATTTTATAAACATATAATGTTGTGTAAGAGTGTAGTTGGTGTGAAATGACGCTAACAGGTGTCTGCGGCGGGTTTTTAGTGGCTTAAATGAAGCAGGGAGGAGAGAGAGGCCACCGCTAAGCTAACCGCGTCCCCGCAGGGAGCAGCGGCAGCAGCATCTCTCGTCCCCGCAAACACATCACTGTCCTCGGCTAATCTCCCCGCGGTTACAGCCCCCACCGCGGTAGCTACGTGTTACCGGGGACCGGCTCTCCCCTCAGCCCGGAGGTGAGGCTCTGTTAACGGCTAGCCGCGGCTGACGTTGCAGCAGCTTCCTCACCTTTCCTCTTAAAAAACGACATGTCGGGTTGGACTTTCTGGACGTTTCCTCGGCTCACTGACACCGGCCCGGGGCTCCGCGGCTCCCGTCATTCAAAGGCATCTGATCCGTACACTCCTGAGGGGGAAACGGGCGGTGGTCGCAGCCCCGGCGAGCGCTGTCAAATTACGGTTTTCTCCAAATCCAGACCCAGCACAGCGGCCATATTGTCAATAAACGACCGACTTCCGGGCTGGTGCGGCAGCAGCATTGTGGGAAATGGTGTGCTACCTGCTCCGGTCAGAAGAGGGTGCTAAAGAACTACAATATTCAGGTAAAGCTTATTTTATTATGTAATGTGGTTCATGCAGGTTAACTCTCTAATGTGCACAATAAGTTTTTTTTTTAGTAATTACAAAATTATTCTAGAAATTCGAATAAAAATCACCATTGAAAAATCATTTATATTTTTTTAAAATATAAAATGTAATATCTATAACATATAAAATAAATACTTTTGAAATGATTAAGACCCTCAGGGCAAATGTAATGTAAATGTATCATGATTAAAATGTTTAGAAAATTCTCTTGATTTCTTTCAGAAACGGGAGGAAGTTAGATGAGTTACAAAAAAATTACTAGATATTTCTGCAAACAAAAAACATAAAAAGGGGGGGAAAAGAAACAAAGGAAAAGTAATGAAATAAAAAAATAAGGTAACAAAAGCATTAGTTTTATTTTAGTTTTCAAGCCAGCTTTTTAAATTCTTATTAACTTCAAATAGTTTCTTGTTACCGTCTCCTAATTATTTGATTATTTATTTCCTAATACCTTATATATATATATATATATATAGTATTTATTTCTTTGTGTTTATATATACATATATATTCTCCATATGCCAAATACATAAAAAATGATAAATTTCAAAGCAAAAGCCAAGATTATCACCAAAGATAATACAAAGCATGTTTTTAAGCTTTGATGGCTGTGGGATCAAAAATTTCAGTTTGAATGGGTTTAAATGATGATTTTTTCCACTTAACAGGATGAATAGAACAATTTTGTTTCCAGTATATTTTAGACTTATTGTACAAGCTGAGCTGGAAATTTCAATATTAAACAAAAATACACAATCTTGCCAAAAATGTATGCCATATGCATGAACACAGCAAAAATTATCAAAAAATGAGAGATGAGCAGCGCATAAAATACCCAAAACAGTCCCTAAGAGTTAAATTAAAAAGAGAAAACATCTGTGTGTGTCGGACCTTTGAAATGATTGTTGTAGTTTTCTCTTTGGATAGACAGTTTATACACATTACTGTGACTGTTTGATCTTGTCACAATTTTTTTTTATCATGATAGACTTGGCAGGCAACTCTGTAGTTCAAGAGTCCAAATTTACAATTCTTTTACAGCCAACAAGTGTTTGATGTTACAACTGCACTCACTGAACGAACAGCCGATGCAAGTTTAACAGTTTTTATTACATGAAATGTGATGATTTTGCTCCTAAGAGATGTGGATTTATTTTTACATGTGTGACAAAAGAGAAACGATTTACAGAAATGATGCTTTTTCATTAAAAAAGTGAATTTCTGTGCACTTTTTGATACAAAGAACCTAACACAAATCACACACTGTTTGATTCAATTCATTCATTCATTCATTCATTCATTCATTCATTCATTCATTCGTCCTTCAGTCTCGTCCAACCGCGTGGGTCTCTTTGGGCCTGTCGATGCGGTAGACGAACTCTGCAGGCACGAAGTAGCCCAGGTACTCCACAGTGTCAGGTGTGGTGTCGATGTAGTAGTGTCCTCCTTCTCCGTGGTGGCTGAAGCAGTGGGTGTGCTCCACACGCAGGTCCAAACCCTGAAACACAGAAAACACGTGAACACAAACATGAAAAAGCTGCTGACTGTGCAAAGAAGGAGCGTTTGTACGTTATGAGTCTCAGCTCAATATCCTGTTAATGTGATTCATTAAGAGCTTTCCAAAGTTTAATGTTCTCAGGAAGGTTTTTTCTGTGGGTCAAATGTTAAATGTATGTTTCTCTGTGTCAACATGTGTTTTCAGTTGTACATAAAAAAGAGGATAGCTGTTTATATTGTAATGGATTGTATATATAACTGAGATAGTTGTATGTATATATATATGTATGTATATGTGTGTGTGTGTGTGTGTGTGTATGTATGTATATATATGTATGTGTGTGTGTGTGTGTGTGTGTGTGTATGTGTATATATACATATATATATATACACACATATAACTGGGATAGTAATTTATATCGTATTGGGTTGTTTATAATGCATGCATTATATATAACCTGTTATATATGCATATATAGGGGTAATAATAAATACAAATAAAATAAACAATAATAAAAAATAAGTTTTAGTAGCTTTATGAAAGATAAAAAAAACTAGATTTAAAATACCTGTAATGTTTTTTAAGGTGGTGTATATTATGGAGAAATAAACTCAAAATTCTGACAATTTCTAAGAAAATTATTGCTAACAGCATTTATTTGTACTTTTAATGTGGATTCTTACTACTTTTACTATGACAGACTTCTGATACTTAAGTGCAGTAAATATCAGATACTTATTAGACTTTTACTAAAGTAATATTCTACGACGTGATTTTAACTTCAATCAAAGTCATTTTATGGTGAGATATTTGTACTTTTACTGGAAGTAGGCATATACAAAACTTTTTTTTCAATTATCTATCAAAATTAAAACTATTTTAAATTGCACAGTAAAAGTCCTGCATTCATTTTTTAAAGTGAAGGCTGAAACAAAGGAATTATCAGAACGATGTACTTAACTTTTCTTCACGTCAGTGCAGATACGAGAGTAAAGTTGTGTTTTAACGGGCAGCGCATCAGTTGGTGCCAAAAACAAATTTTATATCCTCTGTGTCGTTGAGATGAGAGCGTGTCTGCGTTACTCACAGGGTCTCTGGACACCAGCACTGACTGGCAGATGAGCGGGGCGCTGACCTCAAAGTGCTTGAGCCAGTTGTTGACCTCGTCGTTGGTGTTGAGGGGGCAGACGGAGAACTCTCTCGGCTGTCGACGACCAGACATGCGGACATAAATCAGTGCACGTAACTGTCAGAAAAACTGTGTTTCACGTCACATATTTACCATGATGTGGATTTTAGCTTTTCCTTTCTGGATGACGAAGGTGCCGCCCAGAGCCAGGCTCTTATCCGGGTATTGATCTTCCAGAGTCTTCCTCAGGGCCGTCACCAGGCTGTGGCCTCCCGTCCTCTTCTTGGCACGGACCTCGATGACCTGCAGAGGCACACAGGTGAAGAAGGCACCACATCTCAGCCCGAGCACTCACTTTTCTTTCATTGATGTTTAACTTCCAAATGTTGGGAGCACACACGTGATGGGGCTGAGGGTCACGCTCATGCAGCTTCACCAACCTGCAGATAATCGAGTTTTAAGTTCATGTATAACCACAGATGTTGATTATTGGCCAAAAATGACACAGTATTTTTGGACATTGTCTTCTCAGAGACAAAAAGAGCAGCGATACTCAACATGTTTTGCTTTGGGGCATTTTGGGGCAATTTTAGGACATTCCTAGGTTTTAGGACATTTCTTAGATTTTAGGACAATTCCAGAATTTAAGGACATTTTGGGGATTTTAGCAGGTTTCAAGGATTTTCTAAAATTCCTAGGATTTTAGTACATTTGTAGTATTTTAGTACATTTGTAGTATTTTAGGACATTTCAAGGATTTTAGGATGTTTCTGGGATTTTAGGACAATTCACAGATTTGAGGACTTTTCTAGGATTTTAAGAATTTCCTAGGTTTTAGGACATTTCTGGGATTTTAGCACAATTCTAGGATTTAAGGACAATTCCAGGATTTTAGGACTTATCTGGGATTTTAGCATGTTTCTGTGATTTTAGGACATTTCTACAATTTTAAGATGTTCCTGGGTTTTAGGAATATCTTGGGATTTTCGTATGGTTCAAGGATTTTAGTACCTTTCTTAGGATTTCAGGGCTTAGCTAGGACCTTTGTCGGGTGGCTGCTAGTGATCCTTTTTATAATCAAGCTGTATTTTGATGTTGTTTTATGCACTCTGCCACCTTATATATACTAAAAATACAAAAGCAATTCCCAGTGAGAGTCACTTCATTTTCATTGTGAATTAGAAAATGGTTGGGGGACCACACGGCAGCCTTTTGGGTGACAGATTTGGTCCATGGGCCCTAAGTTGAGTATCACTGCTGTAGATCTTGTTTGATCAGATCGGACACATCACCTTTCCAGACTTCCCTTCACAAGCGTACAGATTTCCCAGCAGTCCAAAGTTGCAGTCGGAGAATTTGTCGCTGTATTTTTCCTGCAGACACTGACCATCAGCGGGATTGATGGAGGAGAAGTAGCTGCTGTTCACCGCAGGCCTTCCCTCCGCCTCGGTCAGAACCAGAGGCATCAGCTGTGGACGAGAAAATGCAGTCCATCAGTGTTACATGAATGTCCTCCAGCATGCACAGAGCAAACTTGTCTGTGCTTGCCAGAAGTGCAACTTCAGGTTAGATACAGTCCAAACTCCAGAAAGCTGTCCAACCACCAAACGTTTGTCTTTTTCAGTCCAATATTTACTCTGTAGACAAACAAGCTGCTAAAAACATGCACACGATTACAATTATTTATCAGCGTAATTATCAGCAAAGTTTCAGTATCTGACCAAATATCTCCCTTTCTGTTCTTGAGATATGATGTTGAATAACTGCCAGAAAAGTGTTTTTACAGGACACTGTAACACAGTGAAGATGACCTTTGACCTCTTGGATCACTTCATCATTTGTCATATCTTATTGGAAATGGGAAATGTTCATAAAGATGTTGACCTTTGCCCTATGACCCCCAAATTCGAATCATTTCATCCTTGAGTACATGTTGACTTTTGTTACAAATTTGTAGAAAATCCCCCAAAGCCTTCATGAGATATCGCGTTCAGACGGATGGGAGGGACGAACGGACGACCCTACAACGTGGTTCTGGCCACGACTATCGCCGATACTGAAACATCAAAATAATCTGACATAAGACCTGTCGGGTTTGAGTTTTCTTTTTAAGCCGCTGCTTTAACAAATCACTGTTTTGTATTCTATACACGATGATATCTGGGGTTTCCACTGTACCATTAAAAAAGCAAAACCTCAAGTGAAGATATATTAGCCAGAATCTTAAATGTGACGTAAAAACGCTCGACCTCTGCGTTCATTCCAACGATTCTGGAGGGAGCGGCTCCCGCGCCGAGGATGAAGGCCCCCGGCAGCTCCAGCTCTTTTGAGATGGTATTCATGTTGTACTCCTGGTATGAGAGACAACAATATATATTCATATATAATATTCATTTCACTATCATTTATTATTATCTTCAAGCACTAAAAAAACTACCTTGTCCTTCTGGACCACGGGGACCAGGTACGGCACACCACCAACATCAGTGATGCGAGGACTTCCACACAGGCCTGAGGACAGAGGAGACGTGAAAAACAACATAACACAAACCAGACAAGTCAAGTCAATTTTATTTATAGAGCCTGTTATCACAAATCACAATTCGCCTCAGAGGGATTTACAGCAGACGACATCCTTCTGTCCTTCGACCCTCAAAAAACCCTCACACCAACCATGGAAAAAATAATTAAAAAAATAATGCCAAAAATAATATTCAGTTTGAGTTACAGTGGAACTACAGAGAGGATCATTCCCCAAACTGTCAGGAAGCAGCGCAGCTACAGAACAGTCCCTAAGTAACGGCTCTGTTGTGATCTCTGCATATTCACGTGTTGTTCTCTTTGTTGTTGGAAGGAATCAAACCTCAGATATCAGTTTATTCTTTCAGCAGAACCGAGCTGGAAACTCGCTACACCTGAACTCAAACCGCGTCCAGCGCGTCCTCTCATCATGTCCTCTCATAATGTCCTCTCATCATGTCCTCTCATCATGTCCCTGTCACACACGGAGCAGAAGGAGGGAGGGGGGAGACAGCGACCGCTTACACCAGCGGAGAATGAGAGCGGACATTTGGAAACACTGGCGGAGAACGAGAGTGGAGCGGACACTAGTGGAGACACTGGTGGAGACATCCGCCGAGAATGAGAGAGAGCGGACATTCGGAGACACCGGCAGAGACACTGGCGGAAAATGAGAGAACACAGATAATCGGAGACAGAGGCGGAGAACGAGAGTGGAGCGGACACCGGTGGGGACACGATGGAAACACCAGCGGAGAATGAGAGAGAGTGGACATTCAGAGACCCGGCAGAGACACCGGCGGTAAATGCGAGCGGACATTTGGAGACACCGGTGGGGAACATCATGAAATCTAGATTTATACTGTTAATGTGTGTATAGGCTACAGTGTTTTGGACATTAGTAATCTGTGCACACTGGGGAGGCATACATGAGGTGTATTTTACGGCTCTCTTACCTTTGACAGGAAACTTGAAGGGCTCTTCGGTGAGATCCGGGCACTCCACAACACTCACCTGAACTTCTGCAAAGTTCTGCTCCAGTCCTGCCTGTAAAACTGCAGCCAGCAACAAGTCAGTATCAACTCTTTATGAACTCGTCTGTGACACCCTGAACTGCATATGTGAAATGTGAAGTTATCTCACCAACACGCAGGTCCTCCAGAGCTGGCGCGTGCAGCTGGACCTTCTCAGTTTTGCTGGTTTCTGCCATAATGACTGCACTGAAAGACTGAGACCTGGAGAGACAGCTGACTGACTGAGGCGCGGAAAAATACAGTCAGCGGAGGAAATCACGGGGCACATACGGTGCAGAAGCACAGCCAAAGAGAAAATAACTGCAAGATAATTCCCAGCCAACAATGTTTCATCGCCAGCACAGCCAGGTGTGTATAAATACAGTAACGGGCAGATTTCTTTTGTTTAAAATTTGGCACACGCGTTTATCTTCACCAATAAATCCATAAAAGTAACAGTGATTCTGGTAAAGCTAGATGATGGTAGTGAGTAAACTGAAAAGAACTGGTTACAAAAAGAGAGACTATGAAGCAAGTATGCACGATTAATGCAGAAAGTAGGTTACCATGATATTTCGACCAGATTTTTGTCTCTCTCACTTTTTGATCTTGTTTTTTTAATTTTTCCTTTTTTCAGTTTATTTCTTTTGGTTTATCCTTTGGACTCCTATTTTTACTTTCCTTTTTTTCCATGAAGTCAGGGCGTGCATATCATTATATTTGCATTGAATTAAAAGAACAGCATAGGTGCCAAATCAACTGGGTTAGTCTATGTTTTATATTTTATTTTATTTCTGTTTATTGTAGCTATATTTATCAGGCTATGTTTTTTTATGATTATTTGTTATTAGTACTGTCTTCTAATTTCTATTTCGCAGTTTTGGTGTTTTTTTTGCACTGCCCTTTGCACAAATAGCACAAAAAATATAATATAAAAATGTTTTTTCTAAAACTCAATACAATACAATTAAATTGGATTTAAAAAACTGAATACCACATTTAAAAGTTTATGTGTTTATTTAACAGGAACAGCTCAAATTTATCGTGGGAGTCGGGTCAGTCGAAAACGGAAGTACAGACAGTGAACCATCTTGTAGTTTCTAAGCTGTCTACTCTTTGGTGATTGGTCAGGTGATCACACGTCACGTGGGTGACGCTGAAAACACTTCCTGGTTGAAGCAGGGCCACATGTGTGTTTCTCAGTTTGTTTTTTCTTTGTTTTGGTGCAGATACTCGCTGTTTCCGGACTTCAGTAAGCTGTTTGCTTAATAAGAAACCTTATGTGTTTACATAGGAGCTTAAATTAGATATAACTAAAACATATTGTGCTTTTTTCGTGGAAAAATAGCGAGCGGAAATATCTTTTGTATATATGTCTTACCAGTAAAGACCTGCACCATCTCCTGCTAAACTGCACAATGGCCGGACTGGGTGATTCTCCGACTTTAAGTGGATCTGATGCCTCAGCTGAAGACAAAATCTCGCGGTATCTTGAGTCTGCAGAGAGACTCAGCCAACAGCAGAAAGTCTCTAATGATGCACCTGAAGAGGAAGACAGGTGAGGATGCACCTCACAGGTCACACGCGTGATGATGATGATGATGATGGGTCACTCCTGTAATGCAGCAACATTTTTGTACCAATTAATTACTCCTTATTTATAAAGACCTTAAAAAACAACAACAAATGCCTAAAATTATAGATTAACTTCTTTATCACATTCAAAAACATGTATGTGCTTTAACTTGACTTGTTTTGGGACATGTGCTTAATTTTATCATATTACTTGTGCAGAGTTTGTTCCCTTTTTTGTTTGTCTGTTTATATTCATAGATTTTCTTGTAATGTTCTTGTTTTTTTTCTAATTTCTTATTAAAAGTGAGTTGATTTAGAAAACTGCTTTTAAAGAACTAAGGAAAATGTCCAGAAAAATGTATTAATAATAAACATAATTATATATATAAAGCATGTCACAAAATTATTATATTTTTTAAGCATTTCTTTTTTTCAGGTAATTTCCTTTTTTTTTGTTTATTTATTATTATTATTATTATTATTATTATTATTATTATTATTATTATTTGCTAATTTTATGTTGTTGTTTTTTCTTTTACTAATTTCCTGCTATATATTTATTTATTTATTTATTTTTATTTTTAGGTCTTTTTCAAAAACAATTTTATTTTAAAAAAATCATGTCTCCGCAGTGATTCAGGAGACAGCTTGTTTATAACTCAGAAGCCGGTTCCCGAGGCTGTGAGACCAGGACGACAACGTCACAACCTTAGGTCACATCCCACATCTCATAAAGAAAGCGACGAGGACGATTCATCGTCCACTTCTTCTGCAGATTCCAGACCTCTCAAAAACGAGAGGAGAAGAAAGAAGTACCCACTGCCGAAATACAGGTTTCCTTTCCTCGCAGAGATGAAGCTCGGGGATTCTCTGCTGTCTGCAAAGAACGGATGCCTTCATGTGAGGACGTTTAAATACTTGTGTGTTTAACAAATGCTCTGCAGATGTTATTTTGAGCCAAAATCTTTATTTTTTACAGAATTATGTGATGGGGGGCTTCTTTAAATGTGTCAAAGAGAGCTGGAAGCGCCGTCAGGAAGGAATCCAAGTGTACCTGTTACCAGCAGTGGACGAGGTTAAGGACATTTCTCCGTTATCAGAGTGAGTTTATTCCAAGGAAAATTTGTGCTCACTTGAAGTTACATGTATATTTTTTGAACCCTTTGAAACCTTTTGCAAATTAGCGAGATGTATTTCAAAAATATGGAAACAAGTCAATGAGCAAGTTAACAGGAAATTACCCAGAATGAGCATTAAATTACTAAGAAGTTACAAAAAAATGACAAGAAAATTTGCACAAAATGAAGAAATGTTTAAAAAAAAATCAAAAAAAGTTTTATTAAAAAAAATTGAAATATACTTTTAATAATTATAAACAGGGTTAGAGAGATTTTTTTAAAATTATTTTTTAAATAACTCTTTCTTTCTCTATCTCTCTTGAAGGTAATTTTTAAATATTTTTCTTGTCACCTTTTCATAATTTCTTGCAGTTTGCTGGTATCTCTGCTCTAGTCTTACCGTTTACATTTGTGCTGTCGTATTGTCATCTTGTTGGTCACCTGTAAAGCATTTTTCATCACACTTATCTTTATGAATGGTGCCGTGAAAGTAAAGTGTGATTATGGATTGATAGGTAATTGAACACATCTGTTTTGTTACAGAGAAGACGAAGAAAAGGCCAAAGATGAAGACATCAAAGTGGTGGTAAGCAGACTGTTTCAAATCTTGTACTTTATGCCACATTTCAACTGCATAGTGCGGCACAGTTCTGCTCAGCGCGGCTCACTCTGTTTTGGTTTTTCATCAGCAAAAGTTGTAGATAGTAACTGGTACTGATATACGGGTTTAACAAATGTCAGATTTTAGAGGATATTATGGCCATTTCTTGTGATGTTATGGCAGTCAGCTGAGATATCGCCTTCACTGAGGGGGTACTATTTGCTATTAAAAAAGTTAAGTTTAATTTATTTCCACACAATTTAAAAAAATGCATAAAATGCAGTGGAATAAAGGAGAGGTCAGGAAGCCAGAGCCTCATTCAAACAGACCCTCCTCAACTTCATCAGTGCAGCAACAGCACGGGAACAGCCAAAGGCAGGATCACAGCATCAGTGCAGCAACAGCACGGGCACAGCCAAAGGCAGGATCACAGCATCAGTGCAGCTAAAGGCAGGATCACAGCATCAGAACAGCCAAAGGCAGGATCACAGCATCAGAGCAGCCAAAGGCAGGATCACAGCATCAGTGCAGCAACAGCACGGGAACAGCCAAAGGCAGGATCACAGCATCAGTGCAGCCAAAGGCAGGATCACAGCATCAGTGCAGCCAAAGGCAGGATCACAGCATCAGTGCAGCAACAGCACGGGAACAGCCAAAGGCAGGATCACAGCATAAGCAGAGCCATCATTACAATCTAGGCGCAACCAAGATTGCAATCAAGAATGTTAATAAGAAAAGAAATAGATGGTACCAAAAGTGAGTCGACTTAAACCGAACCTTGCAGTGGAAATGAGGCATTATGGCACTTTTTTGTTTGTCGATTTGGTTATAATCTGCGTGTCATTTTACAGGAGAGAAAACGTTTTGTGGTGCCGTCAAAGGCAAAGAGCTCACAAAAGTGGTGCAGCGAGTCAGTCGAACAGATACAGAAAGTTAGTGAAGCCAAACAAGAATCCCCACGAGAAGGACAAACGAAAATGTTACACCAAAATATGAAGAATATACCACTGCTGTCAGATACAGACTGCTCTGAACACACAAAGTCTTCTCGTAGCGTCCCGAGCCAGGAGAGACATCATGAACACGCAACAGCTGACAGAAACTCTCCGGCCAAAACTGAAATAACAGAGACAACGAGACACCTCACATTTCAGCAAACGGAGAGAGAGCTGTGCACCGACAGTGATGCTACAGTTTGCGAGCTCCCGAAAAGTCAGAGGCAATCCACGCAAGAGAGCGAAGAAGCAGCCACAGCTGTAACAATGCCTCAAACAGACGAAATGTTACCGGCAGGACAGACAGAAGACGCACCAGAAAATCTCCAAAAGAAGAGGAAAAAAAAGAAAAAAGACAAAGGAGATAATGAAAATGTAGAAGAAAGAAATGGTCAGGAGCCAGAGCCTCTGCACGCTGCAACGTCTGCAAACTCGCCGCAGGATGATAACATACAGACACAGGAGGAAGTTGATTTAAAAGAAAAGAAAAAGAAGAGAAAAATGAATAAACCTGCAGCAGAAATCAGTCAACAAGACATGGATGCAAACTTGGTATCTGATGTGAGAGAGGAGGACGGTGGCAAAAAGAAGGAAAGAAGCGGCGAAGATGTCGAGCAGTTACAGTCTGAATCTCTGAATTATGAAATTAAGAAGAAGAAAAAGAAAAAAAGGAAAAGAGAAGAATGTGAAGACGAAGGGACATCCGAAATGACTTCAAATTTGCCGCAAATGTCGACGGAGCAGTTGCAAGAATCTGTAAACAGCTTGGAAAACGGTGCAGCTTCTTCGCAAGAAACATTAGGTCACGTCAAGAAGAAAAAGCACAAAAAGAAGCGACATTCAACCTCGAATGATGTGACTCGGGATGGAGGAGAGAGCGTGGATTTGAACTTTTGTGCCGAAGATTCTGTGAATTCGGCGAAAGATTCAGGGGCGTCGCCGAAAAAGAAGACGGATGTCCTCACTCCTGAAGAAAATAAGGTGGAAAATGGTAATATAGAGGAAACAAATGAGATAAAGGAAAACAATGCTGAAGTGGTGAAGAAGAAAAAGAAGAAGAAGAAAAAGAAAAATAGTGAAATGTTGAGCTCAGAGGAAAATGTAGCACATGATTCGGTGTCTGTGCAGGAAATGGAAAAGAAGAGGACCTCTTCCTTCCTTGTTGCTGATGCAGAGGAAAAAGACGCTCAGACGGATGAGGAGCAAAAACCACTGTCTCGCGTCAGCGATGCAGAAACACACGAGACGGAGGAATTTAATGAAACGAAAAAGAAAAGGAAGAGAAAGAGGAAGAGGAAGATGTCACAGCACTTTGAGGAAGCTGACAAAGCGAGCGCTCTGTCTGAAATGACTGAAGCAGGAGTGAAAAGGAAAAAGAAACATCATGAAAGTTTGGAAAGACTTTCTCCAGCTGATGAGGCTGTGGTGTTAAAGAAAAAGAAAAAGAAAAAGTTCAAAGATCATTTGACACAAGAGGAAACTCCACTAACTGCCACAGACGGTGCTGAATCAGTAAAATCCACCTGCAGCTCCGTTTTGCACAAGAAAAAAGGCACTCCAGCATCTTCAGAAACGCGTGAAAATCATATAAGAGAAAAGAAAAAGGAGAAAAAAATTAAATCCGCTGGTGAGTCTTTGCTCGAGGAGAAATCATCGATCGAGTCCGCAGAGTTAGAGTTCAGAGAAAAAAAGAAAAAGAAAAAAAAGAAGCCGTCGATTCTTCCCGACAGTCCAACGTTATCAGAGATTTCTCTCTCAAAACCTGAAAGTGTCACAAAAAACAAGCAGAAAAAGGCCAAACGTACTCTTCATCATCCGAGTGACGTTAACAGTTGAGGAATTCTTGACAATCGTCTGAAAAAACATATATATATATATTTTTTATATGTATATGTTTTGTTTTGTATCAAAGCGTATTTTACCATCATGGTTTTCAACCTTTTTGCTGCTGATAACTGATTACTTTTTTTTTCTAAAATAAAACATCCTCAATATGAACATGACAGTATTTAGTTTGTAGATTAAACGACATGATTTTTTGTAATTATTTAGTTTGTGATCACTTTTCAGTGTAAAACAACCAAAAAATAACTTGAATTTGAAAAATATATGTATTTTTTTGTTTTTAATTGTCAACCAACCTGATAAATCTGAACACTCGGTCTGCCATCTAATGGACATTAGGCAGCTCACCGTTGGACAGTAGAGAGAAACCATAAACCTTTATTTCATTTGATTATCGGAATAATTCATGGTTCAGTAAAATTTTTATTCATTATTTTTTGAGTGGTCACACTTTTGTACAAATAAAGCTGGACAAACCCAAAACTTATGCTTGTTCTGTTAATTATAATATATAATAATAATTAATGTTCCAGAACAAAAATGGTGAATGATTAGAATTGAAATCAGAAATAGTTTCATTTCAATCATTTAGATCTTGTTTTGATTCCCAGAACGAATTCTAATGTAAAATGGCACAATTTCCTCATTATCAAAGTGTCAATCAAATCATGAAAAATTCATGTAAAATCTTCGAAAATTGTATTTTTTTAAAAAGATTTTTTATTTTAAGATTTACACTTAAAATTCAACATTTACATTTAACATTTGGATTCAACATTTGACATTTAGTTTAGATTTAAGATATGTAATTTAGATTTAACATTTGAGATTTCTATTTAATATTTCATGGTTGCTCTTAAAATTTTGATTTAGCATTTATATTATTTAATATTTAATGTTTACTTTCAACAGTTACATTACATGTTTAGAATTGATATTTAAAAAATACTTTTGATGCTTAGATTGAAAATGTATATTTAATATTCAACTTTTTTTTTTTTCAAAAGGATTCAACATTTAGATTCATTATTTAACATCTAATTGTAATACTTAACATTTACAATTAACATGTAACATTCCGATTTAATAATTACCTTTTTCTAATTCTTCCATCATAACATTTTTTTAATCCATATAAAATGTCGTTTTATATGAATTTGTCTCAAATGTGAGGAGAAAGAGCTGAATGTGAGTGAAAGAAGTGAGCTAAATTATTCAAAATAAGTCAACTTGAAAATTGTAATTTTATATTAATAATTTTTAAATTTGGCCCCCCATTACATTTTTACCCAAAGTGTGTCCATGCAAGATTTCAAGTCTCCAGACCGACCAGAATAAATGTTGTTACGTGTTTTTTTCTTTAGTACCAAACTCTTTGCAGGTAAACATGACAGTTTTATTTTGAAGGCCATGACCGGAAGTTTGCATTCCTACAGGTCTTAACCCTTTGAGACCCGGATCGCCTTAACTTTTCTTGTGCTGCGTTTACATATCTTTTGCATTAAACCTTTGAAATATTGATTGAAGTAGTTTGATGTCTTTCACAAAAAAAGAGAATTCATGGCACTCAGCAACTTCCCAAAAATGCCCTTCAAACTGCAAAAAATATATAGTAAAAGATGACAAAAATTACTTAGAAAAATAGCTAAAAACAAAAAAACTAAAGAAATTTACAGAAAGGAAAAATACCAACAAAACTATTTAACATTATTATGATTTTCAGAATTAATTATTATTTCTAAGTATTATTATTAATTCTTTTTAGCATTTTTTAGTTAACTAAGTCCCCCTTGGTTTGGTTGATTTTCTTGTAGCTCTTTACTACTGTCTTGTTAATTTCTTTGTAATTTTTTTTTGCCTAATTTCAGTGTTTTTGATGGAAATGTTAAGTACATTTGCTAAAATTTTTACATAAAGGAAAAATACATTTAAAATTATAATTCTCAGAAATCATTATTATTTATATTATCATAAATAATTATCCAGCACTTTTTTTTAAAGTAATTTCCCTTTTGTGTTCAGTTTTAAGTTTCTCATTTCCAACTTTCTGTGTTGAAAGAAATCAGGCAGATTTGCTCAAGTTTCAAAGAGTTAAAGGACCACCTGTTAACGACACTAACATAAGAAAACATTCATTTTATTTTGGAAAACACCACCGGAAACGAGCAGTTGGTGTTTCGCGCGAGTTTTTCCCGTGTCGCGTAAACAAAAGGAGGAAGCTTGTTAAACTGGAGTTTCGCCTGCAAGTGGAGAGATGCCGTGCACAACTCAGCGCATTTTACGCACGGTGACTGATCACAACAAGCCCGCGGGCGCGTTACGTAAGCGCGCAGCCACAGCAGGCATTTAAACAGAGAGACAGAGAAAAGCGAGCGAGAGAGGGGCTGTACGCGGAGCTGCAGCTGGAAACTTTTCCTCCGCGACACCACCAGCGCGTCTTCATCCACACTTTCTCCTTTGCGCACTTTTTTTTAAAAAAAACATCCAAACATGTCTTCTTCTTACAACAACAGCGCGCGCTTTAACGAGGCCCGGAGAGTGGCGATTTTCGGAGGCACGCACGGCAACGAGATGTCAGGCATGACGCTCGTGAACCTGTGGGTGAAGAACAGCGCCGAGATCCAGAGGAAAGGGGTCGAGACCAAACCGTTCATCACCAACCCGAAGGCGGTGGAGAAGTGCACCAGATACGTGGACACGGACCTGAACCGAGCCTTCACCCCGGAGAACCTCAGGTGCGTAAACACGCCTCGGAGCGGCCGTCAGGACGCGTTCAGGGTCGCTGCTGCTGCCGCTGGAGCTGCATGTTGTTGTTGTTGTGCCTGTCTGCTGTCATACATGTTGAATGGGAACTTTGTCATGGCACGGCTCCACAAAACAGGTTCACATTTAATGGCAACAAAGCACCGAGGGGTTTTACGCACGAGGTTTTGGACTTAATCTGATTTAAAGCATGGCACGTGCATAACCATAGCTAATTATAGGTGACATGTTTTTAATCAGATTGAGTTTATAGTATACAGTATAGTTAAATATAACAATTAAACACAGTATATGTAACAATAAAACACTGTGGTTTTATTTAATGTAACTTTTTTTTATAAATATGTATTATATACAATATTTAATGCAATTCATATTTATTTGATTGATAAATAATTGTAATTTTTTAAAAATATATATAAATAAAAGTCAGACTTTAAAAAATGCTAGAATAAAAATACAACAATGGAACACAATGTTGTTTTATTCCATGTGAAATATTAAAAAACAACAACAATAAATTAATTGATAATTAGATTCTAATTAGGATTGGAATAGTTTATTAAAATAAACATCAGCGATAAAAACAATGTTTTTTTTTAAGTCTGACTTTTTCCCCATTAAAAGACAAACTTAAAAAAAACCTTAAAAACTAACAATATAACAATAATAATTACAAATAATAAAATAATAATTTAAAGTCAGTTGAATAAAGTAAACACCAGGAATAAAAAAAACAACGTAAAGCTCAATCTGATGAACAACATGACACGTGCACACCTGTAGTTAAAGGAAATGTGTTGGAAAATGTAACGCAATTGCGCAACATTTTTGACAGACATGCGCGCGCCCTGCCTGTCAAATAAAGGATATAATTTAACAGAATCAATTAACAGATGCACACAGGTGGAGATGGTGATGCTGAATTATAGGATTTTACACTGTTTTCTCTTAATTACTACAGGAAAAAAACCTTCACGTGGACATTTCCATCAAACTATTATTACCTCAGGTAGTGTGCGCGCGTGTTTACCATCAGCCATGTCTACCCTCTCCTCCCCCTCCCCCCTCCCCAATAACAGCCGAGCAGCGTGTCCCCTCCTCCTGACCGTCAGCCAGCAGGGAAAAACGTGAGCGAAACGTGACCGAGCTGCAAATGAACTAAGACGACTTTTTTTTTAATGTGTGTGTGCCTCTTCGTGTGCATTAAAGCGGAAGATATAGTCTTACGCAAACGCTGGCTCATATAGTGAGCGTTCATGATCACACTGTGCAGACTAATGTGGCCGGATAAGAACATTGTATTCTACTTTTCATAAAGCGCCATAGGAATCCTATTAAAACAATCCCAAGGTCACTGTGGTGCTTGTATGGTGTCCGCTGTGGGAAATCTTTGTGGTGTAATTACCATAATATTTGTTTGGGCTTCATTACGGCCTTTTATTCTGATTTTCCTGTTGTGGGAATATTGTCATCTGTGCTTTTTGGATAGGGAGTCACAATACTCAACTTTATTTATTTGCACAACACCTTTCTGCAAACATGCAGCCAAACATGGTTTACATGACACACAGAAAACTAAAATAATTAAAAATAAAATGCAACAAATTAAACATGCAGCCAAACATGGTTTACATGACACACAGAAATATAAAATAATTAAAAATAAAATGCAACAAATTAAACGTGCAGCCAAACAAGCTTTACATGACACACAAAAATCTAAAATATTGTAAAATAAATTAAACATGCAGCCAAACAAGCTTTATATGACACACAGAAAACTAAAATAATTTAAAATAAAATGCACCAAATTAAACATGCAACCAAACATGCTTTACATGACACACAAAAATCTAAAATATTGTAAAATAAATTAAACGTGCAGCCAAACAAGCTTTATATGACACACAGAAAACTAAAATAATTTAAAATAAAATACAATAAATTAAACATGCAGCCCAACAAGCTTTATATGACACACAGAGAAAAATAAAATAATAAAAAATAAAATACTGTGAGTTAAATATTCAACCAAACAAGCTTTACGTGACACACAGAAATATAAAATAATTTAAAATAAAATGCAATAAATTAAACATGCAGCCAAACAAGCTTTACATGACACACAGAAAAATCAAATAATTGAAAATAAAATCCAATAAATTAAAATAAAATAACAGTATAGTTAAATTATTGTTACATTGTATACATAAATTTAAACAAATAATTTTGTTTGTGTATTTTATTTAGCAGTGGAGAAATAAGGTTGATTGGGAGTTTGATATGTCTCATAATCTAGAGAAATAAAGATAGGCCTTTAATTTCTTTTAAAAAAATAGGGAGATTGACGTTGCCTCTATGTGCAGATTTCAAAATTTGGCAAAAAATAAAATAAAATAAAGTCATTGGTTAAAGAAACTTCAATAAATGAAATTCAACATAATTAGTTCAAATTGAATGAAAATGAGGAATAAAAACAATGTTTTTTTAAAAAAGATAAAAATGAAAAACTATGGCTGTGACATGCTCCAATTTAAAAGCTGGATTAAAGAATAGGTCTTTAATTTTAAAAAAAAATGCACAGAGAGCATGCCACTCTATAAGCACTTTATGTGCTTATAGAATTATTATTACATAACTTCATATGATGTAAACCATATTTTACACATAGTCTCTTTTTGATATTTTCAGCTTCTGTTGCAGTGTTTGTCTTTAAAATATTCTAACTCGGATTACTGAAATGAAGCTGGGATCATACTGTTTGGGTGACGTCATCCTGCAAGTTTTAAATGATCTTTAAAGATCTTCTCGGCGCTGACAGTTTGGCCTCTCTGAAAGCAACATTTAAGAAGATTAACCGCTCGGAGGCTTTTTCTAAAAACAGCTCACGGCGTCCTTTTCTTCAACGTAAATAGTCTGACTGCTTTTCCTCACATTTACTGTCCGTGTGTCCCCTCAGCTGAGACCACTTTATCAGCTGCAGTTCACACTGTGCGCGTGCGCGCTGACGTCCAGACAATACCAGATATTTGCTGAAAATGGGGTCTAAAGAGCAGATGTGAGGGAGGCGAGACAATAATGCACAGCAGAGGTTTGGAGAACGTCCTGGACCGCTGGTTATTCTGAAAAAGAGGGAGGCTGTCTCTCTGTGCTCAGAGCGTGTCGCGTGTCTGTCTGCGGCCGACAAAAGCAAGTCCAAAACCAATCTTTTAAGGATCCTCAAGGGCAAACATGCAAGGCCTGGAGAAGGCCTTTTTCTTATGCTGCGTTCAGACGCCTTTCATCATCTGTTTAATCCTTTGAAACCTGAGCAATATCATTTGATTTCTCTCAAACATGGAGAAAAAAAGGCAGCGACCAACATGGCAAGAGATGTCCAGCAAAGTGTGAGAAATTAGGGAAAATTGATAAGAAAATAACCTGAAAATTATTGTTTAAAGTTGTTTGTAGTTTGAAAAGGGGGGGTTGTAAGAAAATTATCCAAAAAAGGGGAAAAATGTCCAGAAAACTATATCTAGAATTATTAAAGTTATATATATAAAACAAGGGTACACCACAAAAATGTATAAATTTTTATCTCTTTTTTGGATGTTCATTTTCTTTTTTGTTTACTTTTTCTTTTCTTTCTTTCTTTTTTTGCTTATTTTCAGGGTCATTTCCTGTAAGTTTTTTGTTGATTTTTTTGTTCACTTTTTTGCATTCATTTTCTTAATTGTTTTCATTTTTTACTTTTTTTTGCTTATTTTCAGATAAATTTTATGTAATCATTTTGTATACATTTTTAATCACTTTATACGCTCATTTTTCGGGGGTTGTTTTTAGGTAAACATCCTGTAGTTTTTAAACAATTTCCCACTCATTATTGGGCCATGTCTTGTTAAATTTCTCAGTATTTTAAGTTTAAGCACCTTGGAAAATGGAAAATAGAAAGTTAAAAAAAAAAAGAAGAAAGAAATTATTAGCTTTGACACAGAAACGTGAGAATTTAGGCTCCAGGTTGAAAAAACATTGAAGTTACCCTTTAATCAGAGATTTTTCCGCTGCGGCCAGCAGTTTGGTGAAAGTGTTACAGGGCAAGTAGGACACGTAGATAACTTTGTGTGAATTATTAACAGGCTTAATAGCTCATTGTCCCTTCAGCAGAATTATCTGATAAACTGTGAATGTGTGTGTGTGTGTGTGTGTGTGTGTGTGTGTGTGTGTGTGTGTGCACTCTGCAGCGCCCCGGGAGGAGACAACCTGCCCTACGAGGTGCAGAGAGCGCAGGAGATCAACAGGATATTCGGACCCAAAGGGAGCCCCGACGCCTACGACGTCATCTTCGACCTCCACAACACGACGTCCAACATGGGCTGCACTCTGATCCTGGAGAGCTCTAAAGACCACTTCAACCTGCAGATGATGAACTACATCAAGGTGACGGCCGTGAAGAGCATTTTAAACACATTTTTTATAACATTTTAATTCTCAAACACACCTCTGTGCTGAAGGCGTTTAGGAGCATTAAATCTGCAACATTACCTGCTCTGAGGATCTTCTCCTCTCATGTCGTAATTGAATGTAAAATTTTACATGAAGCCCCAAAGACACTTTCCATAAATATTTGTTAACTCACTCCTTCAGCATCATTGCGTTTGCTGTAAAGCATGGATTGATCACTGAACAGGGCTACTGGGTACAAGCTCAGACTCAAAATGATCACAAAGAGACACAAAGTAACTGCAAAGAGATGCAAAATTACTACAAAATTGGACAAAACAACCACAAAGAGACACATAAAGGCAACAAGGCAACATAAAATGACAAAAAAAACACAATATTACCTCAAAGAGAAACAAAATTGACCTGAAAGAGAACCAGACAGCTACAAAAAGACACAAAATAACCACAAAGAGACAAAAAATGACCAAAAAACAGACACAAAATTACCTCAGAGGGACCCAAACTACAAAAAAGACACAAAACAACCACAAGGAGAGACAAAACAACTACAAAAAGACACAAAACAACCACAAGGAGAGACAAAACAACTACAAAAAGACACAAAACATGCTCAAGGTGACACAGAATGACTACAAAACAACAAAAAAAGACATAAGACAACAACAAAGTGACACAAAAATACCACAAAAAGAAATAAGATTGCTTCAGACAGACCCAAATGACTACAAAAAGACACAAAACAACCACAAGGAGAGACAAAACAACTACAAAAAGACACAAAATATTAAAAAGGATAAATAAAATCACTATAAAGCAACACAAAATAACTTCAGAGAGACACAAAAATACCACAAAAAGAAATGAAATTGCCTCAGGGAGACCCAAATGACTACAAAAAGACACAAAAAAAACCCTAAGGAGACACAAAAAACTACAAAGGGACACAAAACAAGCCAAACTTGACACACAGTGACTACAAAGTGACAAAGAATAATAAAAAAAAATCACATAACTATCTCAAAGAGACCCAAACAACTTCAAAAGGACCCAAAGACCCCAAAGAGACGGGGTGGTGGGGCCCTCTGCAGATCTGTGCCCGGGGGCCCGGTGCTTGATAATCCGCACATTCCTAAAAGTCCTAAAAGTCAATGTTTTACTGAAAAGTGTCTTTGGAGAGGGTCAGTTAACCTGTGAGGGTGAAATATTTATCAGTTTACTTTGACGTGTTAAACAAACTCATCTGAAGGTTAAACCAGTGAAATACACCAGAGGGACGCCTGTTTTCCTGTTTTATTTCCCTTTTTCTGCCTTAGGAGGTACCTTCTTCTTTTGTTTATAATATGTCTTCATTTATAGAGCATTTTTCCATATTCAATGTGAATTTTATGAGCCCGTATAAATTACATACTTATTTTTTTGTCTTTTATATATATCTCATATCTAGCAGTTATTGTAATTATTTTATTCCATGTTGTTTTCAAACCTTCCTTTTACTTTATTTCTCCCTCTCTTTTATTCTTTATTCTGTATAATATCATAACTTGATGTTATGTATATGGTTACAAAAGCTGTATTTTAAAATCTGGAAAATGTAAATAAAAATGTTGTAGGCATTGTAGAGGAGGATAAGGTAAAAACAGGAAAAGAAAATAATTTCTCAAACAACATAAAAACCTTGCAAAATCAAAATATTTTCTCTGTTAAAAGTAGATTTTAAGACGGGACTTAAATGAGATTTTAATGACTCAGCTGACTTGATTTTATACTCAACCGTAAAAGATGAAACATCTTTAAAAAGTAGGGATGCACAATAATTATCAGCCCAATAATACTGATACCGATGAATCCGATAATAAACCTTTTGGCCGATAAATAGAACCGATAATAATAAGCGTAAATGGCTTTGATTTGGCCCGTGTTGCCATGGTTTCGCTCCTCCGGTACTACACACACTACCACAACACGTCATCAGTCAGCAGCAGGTTTCCTCCATTGTTTCTTTTTTTATCTTTTTAACTCTTTCCCCGCCACTGACGAGATTTTCCGTAGTGTAGGGGACACTGTTACGGATGTTATGCAATAAAACAACATTTCCACGTCCAAAAACAAACGAACAAGACGATCTGAGGTCCCAGGGTGACGGAGGAGAGGACTACTGACGTGCCGACTTTATCGCTATTTCCTTCTTAAAAGAAATTACGCAAATTGGCCCATTTTTAAAAGGATTAATCAAGACGGCAGTGTTATTATCCCCTGATCTGGAGGAAAACAAACATTGATTTGTTGTCATAAATCATCTCAGTCTTTTGTGCTTTCGACAATTTACAGAAATGAATCAATTATCGAGAGAAAGTTGGCTTTGTTTTAATCCCAAAATAACTAAATCATTAACTTGTAATATCAAGACAACATCAATAAAAAAAATGCAAGAACAGCCGTTTTGGGCTTCCTTACAAATTAAATGTAAAATTTTTAAATTTTTATTTAAATTTTTTTTGGTTCTCGTCAAGTCAAATTAAATTTTATTTATAGAGGCCATTGTCACAAATCACAATTTTCCTCAGACATCGACTGAAAAACTCCCCCAAAAAAACTTTAAAACAAGGAAAGAAAATGTTAAAAACCTCAGGAAGAGCGACTGAGGAGGGATCCCTCTGACCGACAGACGTGCAATAGATGTCGTAGAAAACATTTAAATTGCAGTAGATTTGTAAACGTGTTTTTTGTCCTCGCTGTCTTTGTGCTGCAGAAAGCCATCGCTCCCGCCAGCTGTCTCGTTCTGCTCAACGAACATCCTCTTCTGAAATATTCCACTTCCCGTTCTGTTGCCAAGCACCCTGTCGGTGAGTCTCAGCCGCGTCCAGCCGATGACTCGGCGGACAGTGGACGGTATTTAAGACAGTCCCCGGGACATGCGCTCAGCTGAAGTTTTGAATTAAAAATGTGTCCTCTGGTTGTTGGGTTGCAGGTCTGGAAGTTGGTCCTCAGCCTCAAGGTGTTCTGAGGAGCAACATCTTCGAAGCTATGAGGGTGATACTGAAACACGCGCTGGACTTCATCGAGCTGTTCAACGAAGGTATGTCAGGCACACCAGCACAGGCCTGGAAAAGTTCATGAAAACTTCATTTACGTTGAAAGTTTTGGAAAAGTCATGGAGTTTTTGTTTCACGAACCTGTGTAATAACACATGAGGTGTTCAAGGACCTTCACAAATGTGAACATCTAATGATAACTGCTGATTTTATAGTTTCTGGCTGTGAGAAATGGTGTCATTTTGGTGATATTTAAAGAAAACATCCCTTCCAAACCAATTTTCTTAAAAAGATTAAGAAAAAAATATTTTCAATTTTTAAAAAAATCACCAAAAATGCAGACAAAAAAAACAGAAAATTTCAAGTTTTCTGTAAGAGAAAACACCCAAAAAAATCTAAAAAAAAAAAGACAAGGAAAACACCCCCCCCCCCAAAAAAAAGAAAAATCAGCTATAACATAAATACAAGAAGGCATGCTTTCTTAAAAAATCACCAAAAACATTGAAAGACCAAAAAGATCACCAAAAACATAATAATTGTCGCGAACATTTTTTAAACCTGCGAGAAAGCATGTTTTCTTTAAAAATTAGCATTCAAATAAACACAAAATGTAGCCATTTAAAGTCGTATGTCCCTCGCCTAAGCCAAAATCAAAGACCCAAATCACGGAAAAGTCGAGGAAATTTATTGACATCATTCGATATCAGATCATAAAGAAGAAGTAAAGATTTATTTCAAAGCAGTTGAGCCTGAATCTTTGCAGGAAATCAAAGTATTTAAAGAGTCTCCGCAGATTGGGGCCGACTTATATCATCATTCAAATGTGTTACGCAACAGAATAAAATCGGTTGTTTACAGCTTCCTGTTTGTCAGCATCATCATGACGAGAAACATTTTGTGACAAAACGCCTCATGGGTGCCCCGTCTGAGTCAACCAGATGCACCTACACTCAGATCTCTAAATTTATCTGCATCTGGCTCATCACGCCTCCTCCGCTCTTCCCGACGGCACGGAGCAGCGTTGGCTTCAGGCGTAAGGCAACCTTTTCCTTCCTCTTTTTTACGTAAACAAGCGTTGTGTGCCAAGTGTGAGCTGCAGTCTGTTGGTCTCCCCGTCCGGCCGGCCGCTGAATGGCCCGCTTGTTGTCAGAGTCCGGCTGCCGCTGATGTGCTAATCTGCTGTCGTGATGGGGCCACACTGGTGCTGATGAATGCTCGTGCTCGGTGATGAATCGGTGTTTCTGCACTTTGAAGCCGAGCAGCATGAAGAAACATCCCATTTAGTTTTGAGAGATCGATATGGAAGCCCGGAGAGGCGAGTGAGAGAAAAAAAAATCAATTAAGTTTGGTCTGAAAAGTTTCTCTCCTGTGATTATGTTTATGAAGGGTGAATTTTCTTATTTCCTAATCGGCCGTACACATGCAGGTTTTTTTTGCATGCACATTAACCGCTTTAATATCACACACACTGGTATTGCTCTGCACACAAAATGCATTTTTCAAAACCAAGCATTAAAAATATTACAAATTAAATTTATTTTCTGCTTTCATTGAGTTTATTTTTTAACCAACATCAGTCCTAATCATAAATATCAAAAAATCCTTTAAAATCCAGGTTTTTGTCATGATGCCACTATGTTTTAGATACAAAAGTCAAACAAAATAAAAATAAATAACTTATTAACAATATACTACATGCTACAAGTATATGTATTTTTGGACTATCACAGCTTGGGATATGTGAATGATTAGCAGCAACATTAATTTTTTGTGTTTTTTTTTTTATTATTATTACCTGAAAATATGCACAAAAAAACAGTAGCAAGAAAAAATAAAAAAGGGTTTATTTTAATTTTTTTTCTGTAACATAATTTTAAGTCAAAATTATTATAATCATGAACACAATTTGTGTTTTTTTTTCCTAATCTTTTGCTAATTTTCTCATAATCCTCCCCTCTTTTTAAAACAATTTTCAAGATCATTTTCTTCTTAAAATTTCTTGCAATTTGTTAGACATTTTTGCCAGATTGGTCGTTGCTTTTTTCCCCACGTTATCGAAATAAACCAATTTGCTCAGGTTTCAAAGGGTCAAATAGCTTGCCAAAGGCATCTGAATGCAGCACACGAAAAGTGATGTCAGTCCAGGATTCAAAGGGTTAACTTATTAAAGTTTAAAAAAAACCTTTCCCTGTAGAAAACAGCCACATAGACTCCTGCTGGAACATTTGTCCTTTTTTTCTGCGCTGCCACTTGCATATCAATCCAGCCTTGTGGTTTTACACGTGCTTCATTTGAGCTTTTGTTTACTTAATGTCGGCGCTGTGCCAAAACCCTGCGGCACATCCTGTTTCGTTACGGAGGCTGAATAAGGCCACTTTGGCATCGTGGGTGGCTCCTTCCAGCTTCTCCTTCAACAGACTCTCCCCACAGACTGTATAAAAGGAGTGACGCAGCCTCCGAGTCCGAAAAGTGAAGCCAGTGTGGAAACTTTAAACCGCAATCTTCCTAATGGCCAGCAGGGGGCGACTCCACCGATTACATAGAAGAAAATGAGAAAATGTTTCGACTTCTTACTTAATTTATTACCTCAGTAAACATTTTCCTAATTAGTTTATGGTCTCATAGTTTCAGCTCTTTATTTTGTTATGTAAGGGTGGAAGATTGAGAGTCTAAACAGATATTTTATTCCCATTTAAACCTCGTATAGAAACACATTATAAAATGCCTCTATACCGCACACGTCACACTGGAGCAAGAAAAATCATTGAATTATTATGTTTTCTTTTAAAATCTGTATTATAAGAGTCTGGACAATGTGTGTATGAACAATTGTACTCCTAACGTGTTGTTTTGGATGTGTTTTCATGGAAAATAAAAAAAAAACAACTAAAAAAAAAATGTTACGAAAAACATGAACTGTAGCCTCATACTTTGACCGATTTGAAAAATTTCAGCTGCTGTGTTATTAGGTCAGCTGGTACTTTAAACGCTGCGAAGGATGTTTTGAAATTCCACTATGGACATTAATGGGTTAATTATGGTCCCATTTACAATAACATAGATGACAGAGCATTTATGATTTAGGGTGTGTGTGGCAGTGTGTGTGTCAGTGTCAGCTCTAACCTCTCCTCACTTCTGTCTCCAAAAAAACCAAACTAAGAAAACTCAAAATTAAACGATTAAATACACCACAGGAGGTGCAACAGAAAGATTTCAGAAGATCTTGCAGCTATTCCTGCCACATGTTCTGCATCTTAAATGAAATGTAGTCTTTCTGAAATTTTATTTTATGTCATTATTTGCTCGTTTTTCTTTCATTTTTAAAAAAAAAAAATTCCTCTCTTGTTGTCAGAAAATAATTGTGTTTTTTATACAATAAGTCACATTTTCCAACAGTGACAAGACACTTAGTAACAGCAATAGTTTTCCGAGGTTTTTTTTCATGATTTTTGGGGATTATTTGGGTATTATTGGGGATGTTGTTTTCTGTGTTATTCAGGCATGGAGTTCCCTCCCTGTACGGTGGAAGTTTTTCGAGTCTCGGAGAGAGTTGACTACCCCAGAGATGCCAACGGAAACATCATTGCAATGGTGCACCCAAATCTGCAGGTAAACATTTAAATTATATTACAGAAATCTGACCTAGTGGATCTTATAAAGCAATGAATATAAAAAAAATAATAATAAAAATGAAATAATAATAATAATAGTAATATATATTTTTAAAAGGTAAAATAAATATATAAAATCCTTATTTACTTAGGAAGTCACACTGAGATTAAAACGCCTTTTGCAAGTAAGACTGAGCCAAGACAATCATATCACAACATAAAAACAAACAGGAGAAATCACAACAGAGGAAAATAATTTTAAAATGAAATAAAATAATAAAAATAACCGCTACTACTACTATTACTTATATTAATAATAATAATGACAAAAACAATAATACATATTTAATAAATAAAAGGTAAAATATATAACCTTATTTAACTTGAAAGTCACATAGAGAGTGATAAGAAAAATAATTTAAAAAATTAATTAAAAATAACAAAAACTACTAATAATATTTCTAATAAAATTCTAATATAATAATTAGACATTTTTGATTAATATTAAATATTTTCTATTTATACATAACATTCATGTGCAATTTCCTACTGTGCAATATTTATGTGTATATCTATATATGTATATAGTTTAATATTCCTACAGTAAAAGTACTGCACTTCATGTGTGTAATGCAGTTATTCTGAGTTGAGGAGAAGCAGTAGGACTAAGTGTAAACTCCTTTCCGGGCATGTCAGTGCTTGTAAATGGAATTTATGTAACATGTTTTTCACTTAATTATAAGTATTTGTTTGTTTGTTTGGTATTTTGTTTTCTCGTGGCTGAAATACATTTTCATTCATTCTGTAAATGTGAGTCTATAAGGAGAAAACCAGATATTTGTGGTTGATGTGAGAATATATTTTTTTTATCGCTGCTTGTTTCAGGACTGCGACTGGGAGCCGCTGAACCCCGGTGACCCCATGTTCCAAACTTTTGACGGGAAGACCATCCACTACCAGGGCTCGGGCACCGTCTATCCCACTTTTATTAACGAGGCCGCCTATTATGAGAAACAGCAGGCGTTCGTGGCCACCAGGAGGGAAACTTTGGTAGCGAGCGCCATCAGAAAAGCGTGAGAACGTGTCGGCGAGGCCACAGAAACGATCTGTGTGTAGATTTTGCACTTTTTTTCCCTGTTAGACGACGACAGACTCTCCTCACATAATGACTAGGAACCATCTTTTACACACTGATTTTAGTTTTCTATGCATTTACTATCAGAAATTAACTATGCAAACAACATGTGGAGGCTTTGCAAAAAAAAAGTCACTCTGAAAGTCTTTGAAGACTGATATGTTGCTGTGGTAAGTATTTATGACACTGTTATTTTTAAAAACATATATATTTACATTAAATATAATAAGTTTTTATAATATTAAAGGCCAGGCCTAATCATTGACGGCTTATGAATCATGACACAACACTGCTCAGGACGGCTATTTTGGATCATCACCTGCACCTTTTGACCCAAAACTGTAGTTGTTTGTCTTCTTCTTCACGTATATTTGTACCATCTTTGGCAGGGTGTTTGTGGCCTTCGATACTACCTACCTGTAACTCCAGTGGTTGCATCTGTGGTGCTGTCCTCTCGTTGCCTTAATAGATTTCAGAAAAAAAAAAAATTGCACAAGAAATTTGGAGTGAAATTCTATGTGATATTATTTTGATAATAATATGTTCTGTCCCTCCAAACAAAATGGGATGCAGTTTGTTTTATAATAATATATTTGTGTCTATTTTGATATACTTGTACTGTATCTTTGGTTTTAAGTGGCGTTTATGGGACCCGTTTGAATCGTGGAAAGTACTTTCTAATATTTTCACGTCTTTGTTGTGTCCGAGTGTTTCGCTGTTGTCTGTCAGTAAATCCTTTTTTTTCTCGATTAGCAATATTTTTGGTAGAACCATTTATATGATTGGTAACATTTACTGTCCTTGAAGTCCTGTGGAAATGATCCGATCAATAAATATAGTACTTTACTGCCACGCTGTGCCGTTTTATTGTTTGTAGCAGTACTGTCTCTACTGTCCTATATCCTAAGTTTACTTTATTGTACTGTATCTCTGACCAAAAAACAACATAAATTATTGGGATTTAGTGATAATTGCTGTATTTTCAGCAGCTTTATAGGCCCAAAAAGTTGTTGTTTTTTTATTGAAATATTGCCACAATTCCTGCTGGGTGGCACAAAAACAGCTGTTTTTTACAGACATGACTGCGTTTCTTGCCGGGATAGTGATCTGAAAAGCAGCAGTTTTTTATGAAGACACGGGTGTGTTTCCTGTCGGGATCCTGACCATAAAAGCATTTTTTGTTTTTTTGTTTTTTTACAATACATTGCCGCATTTTCTGCCGAGACTGTGGCACAAAAAGCGTTTTTTTTTAACGGAAACATTGCAGTTTCCTGTAGTGACCTGAGAAGGTTTTTTTTTGGACACTTAATTTCTGAAAGTTTTTTATCTTGAAATCTCATAATATTTGTCAATAGATCCACTCAGAGTGTATCTAACTTTCTTTAGCGGCTGTTTTCTATGGAGACATCCCCGTGTTTCCTGACGGGATCGTGGCACAAAAAGTGTGTTTTCTTTATCCAGACATCTCTGCTTCTCCTGGAATAAAAGCTGTTGTGTTTTAATGAGACATCTCTGCTATTTATGGACGGAAAGAGGCGAGAAAAGTGTTTCTTTTAATTGAGACACTGCGTTTCCTGCCGGGATCGTGGCACAACAAGCAGATATTTTAAGCTGAAACATGATCTTTTCCTGATCATAATCAGGTGTTTTTGTTACTTAAACCTAACTACAGCGTCGTTAAAATGTTCTGATGTGTTGCTACGTTATACCGTGCTAATGTAGCGTATCTTTGGTTTGCAGAAACATACAGCAACATTTTCTTTCTGGCAGTTTGGTTGGCACCTTTTGCACTCTGCTGTTGTGGTTTGTCATGCTTGTTTGCACCTGCAGCCACACGATGGCAGCACGGGACTGACCTCCTTCCCATGATGCACACTGCTGCAGCCTGAGTTGGCTGAGATTACTTTCACACCAATTTCTGGTCCCTTTCCATCAGCAGTCTGCACCTAATCTTCTCCAGATTAGTCAAATACAACGAATACCCGGTCCATTGTGCAAAATGTTGCAGGATTACGATCTTTTAATCAGTCGAGGCGTTATTTAATAAGTAAGTATATCAATAAGATGATAGATATTTACCAGAATATTTTACACCGGGGACACTCAACTCACTTTGCCTGGGGGCCACTTTTGCAAAATGAGAGCAGACAAGGGGCCAGTTGCAGCAGATTCTAGTTTGCAAGTTTTGGGGGTTTCAGGACATTTTGAGGATTTCTGGACATTTCTATGGTTTTAGGACGTTTCTAACATTTCAGGACATTTCTAGGATTTTAAGATGTTTCTAGGATTTCAGGACAATTTTAGGATTTTAGGACATTTCTGGTATTTTAGAAATTTCTCCTATCATATGACAATTCTAGGATTTCAGGATGTTTCGAAGATTTTAGGATGTTTCTAGGACTGTACGATGTTTCTCAGATTTCCGTATTTCTAGGACTTGGGGACATTTCCCAGATTTTGGGACATTTCAAGGGTTTTAGGATGCATCTAGTATTGTAGGATGTTTCTAAGATTTCAGGACATTTCTGGGATTTTAGAAATTCCTCGGATTATATGACATTTCTAGCATTTTAGGATGTTTCGATGATTTTAGGATGTTTCTAGGATTGGGGGGCATTTCTAGGTTTTTAGGACATTTCTAAAACTTAAGTATTTTTTTTTAGGATTTTAAGGGCTTAGCTAAAACCTCTGTCAGGGGGTGCAGGGGATCCTCCACTAGCACTTTTTTTTCTTTTTACAAACAAGCTCTGTTTTGATGCCGTTTCATGCACTCTGGCACCTTAAAAAGGACAAAAGATTTCACTGTGGAAATCAGTTTTTTTATTGTGAACTGGGGGGCCACCTGACACCCTCATGAGGACTAGATTTGGCCCTTGGGCCGTAAACTGAGTATCACCGCTGCACCTCATATATTGCTGCATTCTTCTGTGTGGTACACTCAGATCAAAACCTTGAGTTTATTGTTTGATGAATGAAAGCCTGTTGAGATGTAAAGAATGTAGTCTGATAACTTCGCTCTTTGTGCATGGCGTTATTTCCCCCCCGGTCGTGTCATTATGTTGAATCTGAGACTTCTGCGTTCTTCCAGCTGACTCTGTTCAACACCAGATTACTCAGAAACATGTGTTTCTTTCTACATCACACCAGGCTTGAATGATTTCAGTTTCATGACTACAGGCTGATCCACATCTATTCATTACAGTAACCTAACCGGGGCTCTCGGGCCTGCAGCCAGTGCTGATCAATGGCTGCTCCTGGAAAGCTTTTAGCAGAATGATCTTTCAGCTCTGGGCAGCGATCCAAGCGTCCATCTCTGCCTCCCCTTTATGTCCATGTGGAGGTAACTTTCTCCTCTGCTGTATAGAGTTACGGTTTTACTGGAAGTCATGCTTGGCTTCTGTCCAATTCCTTATCTGGACGCAGCTGCATGCATCCTGCAGAGATGAGGGTGACCGGGTTTTATGCATCCTCCTCTGTGTGATCATCAATCATGAAAATCGCTATGATCAAAAGTTTTCAAGGTAAGAGTTATTACATTTTTCTCCCCCTGTGCTGAATTTTAAAGTGTTTTACGAGTGGTGTGCTGCAAATCAAGTGCACCAGAGATGAATCTGCAGAGATTAAAAAAGGCATCAGAAACAAGCAAGAGGATGAGGATGTGAGTTATGACATGTGCCCGTGTTTGATATGCATGTAAGAAGCTCTGATGTATGCGTTTGTCTTTCCGTCGAGGCCTGATAGCTGTAGCCCGATAAACACACTCACAGCTCTTCCCCTCCTTCATGTCACACCACCAGCTGGAGGCGAATCGACTGGTGTCAGACGAGCTCTAGTCACAGTGACATCCTCTCACAGCACAGTGCTGTTCTGCAATAATGCACGTTGGCAAATCACTACTGGTAAAAATGGGAAATGCCTCTTCATGCTTTTAGGAAAGAAGAGACACACAAATCGACCTGCGTAAACCCAATATAGGAGGATTTATACTCCAGGGTTTCTGTGCATTAACCCTCTGAAACCTGAGCAAATTGGCTTGATTTCTTAAAAAAAACATGGGGAAAACAGTCAGTGAGTAACTTCACAAGAAATTACCCCAAAATTAGCAGGAAATTAGTAAAAATCTGCAAGAATATTACCTGATATTAACACTAAAAAGAGAAGAAAAGTAGAGAACAAAAACAGCAAATTATGTGAAAAGTGATAACATTAACAACAACAATAATAATAAAATAATAATAATAACACATTAAAAATAAGCCTTGCAAAGATAAAGAGACATAAATATAGCACAGAATAAATGTATAATAAAATGTAAAAAAAATATTTAAATATATCATATTAATGAAAGATTAAAAAACTGTTGAAAAAATTACGAGATAAATATAGCATAGAATAAAGTTCTAACAAAAATGTGAAAAAATTATATTGAAAAGATATAAAAAGAGTAAAAATCGAAAATAATGATTTAAAAAAATTCTGTTAAAAAATGTTGTAAAAATTAAGAGAAATAGCACAGGAATCATATTTAAAAATGCAAAAACAAATACTACAAAAATATTTCTGTATTTTTTTTAAATAAAATAAAAGAGTCCTGCATTTTTATGATTAAATAAATACACTGCACAATAATAATAAAAATAATATTGATGATAACTGCTTATAGCGCTTATCAAAAGCAATGTTACAAGGTGATTTACACAAAAGCCACAATAAAACACACACAGGAAAAAATAGAAAATAATTAAACAAAAAAACACAAAATAAAATATTTAAAAACAATGGTTAAATTTAAAATCAAAAGCAGTGAAAGACAAGTGCTCACTGAGTACACTGTAAGAATGAATAAAAAACTGTCTGTCTTTTACACATACTTGGTTTATTTTAGCAACTTAATTTTTTTTTAACTTTACAGGTCGTTTCATCTCATTTCTTCTTGTAACTTTACTAAATTCTTGCAAATATTTGGGTCATTTCTTGATTAGCTGCTCACTGCCTTCCTCTGGTGTTTCTGAAAGAATTAAAACCAATGTGCTCAGGTTTTTAAGGATTAAAAAAATCCTCGTGGGATGATTTCAGGTCGCCCTGAAATCCTAGCAGCGCCTCTGTGAGTTGCATACCTGCCCTGAGGTGTGCTGCGTTGATTTTTTTCGCCTGAAAACACATTTTTGTCGGAGCTGCACTTGAAGGCAGCACGTCTGAATACAGGAAGTCTCGAAACTTTCTCGGCGCAGTGGCGAAGAACTTGTTATCTGCATCAGTGCGCGCACGTAAAACCCGCAGTTTTAACGCGTGGGAGGCTGAAAATGGTCAGAAAGCGGTCAAGTTAACACCGACAGACAGTTTATTTCTGCCCAGAGGCGGAGGACAGAAGAGGATTTGTGCGACAGCTGACTGTCGGTGAGCAGAGGTTTTATCTGACTGCGGCTGGAGAGCTGCGAGCAGCGATCATGTGGGAGCAGGAGGAATTTGAGAAACACTGGAGGAATGAGTTTCCCGACGGAAAAGTCCCGCAGATGCAGCTAAAGTCTGTGGAGGACATCGAGTCCGAGCTGGAGACGAGCAAAGCCAACCTGAAGCGGCTGCAGAAGGCGCTGGCGGAGGAGAAATTCAAGGTGATCTACCTGCAGACCACCATGGCGCGCCAGAAGAGGGAAGACCCGGAAAGCTTTGACGGCAAGGATGAAAACTTTAACGCGGACACGTTTAAAAACCCGGGGGGTGTTAGGAGGCAGCACGAGGGCGGCGCGGGGAATGTGAAGGTGCACGCGGCTGCAGGTAACACGACGAGCTCCTTCGGGCGGGAACGCAGCAGGTTCAGCGGTAAGACAGGTAAGCCCGTGCCCATCCCGGTGCCGCCGCGCAGCTTCCAGAGAGGAGGGGACCCGGCCCCGACCAGCGGGCCCCAGCACAACGACAACGACCCGGGCAGCGACCGGGAGTACGAGGACGCGGAGCTCAACGAGAATTTTGTCAGAAATAACTTGTTGGCACCGAAAACCGGCGGCAGGGACAACCAGAGGACGTCCGGCGTCTACCGGGACACCCGGAGGCCTTTCCGCCACAGCAGGGAGTTTGACTCCGGGGACGACGGCCGGCTGTCCCCGTCCTTCCCGCATATTCACCGCAGAGCCTCCCGGGGCTCCGGCTGCAGCACCCCGGACAGGAGGAGCGACGGGTACCTGAGCTCCGACCACGACGACTCCTCCTCTGCAGGTAATAACTCTCACTGCTATTAGTACTGCTGATCAGGGACTGTTCTCTATTTATCAGAGGCGAGAGTGTGACTTTGAATGGAGTCTGCATATAGCAATTTCCAGGTCTGGAAGTTTTGGAAAAGTCATATAATGTTATTTCAAAAACCTGTATAATAATGTATGATTTCAACTCATGACATTGAAACAAAACAAAATTAAGAAAAAAAAATCACCAAAATTAAAAGACTCCTTAACTTAAAGAAAAAAATGACACATTGTTTTATCTAAAAATGTTTTATGCCAAAAAATAAAGAAATTTCAAACTACAAAAAAATCTGTAAAAAAGAAAAAAAAATTACAGAAAAAATGCCCTAATCTTTTCTTTCAAAGTTTTCAGGAAAATTAATGCAAAATACATCCTTTAAAGTTGTATGTCCCTCCACTAAAGTCAAAATAAAAAAAACTAACCCTGAGCTAAAAGTGAACATGCCCCCATGTTTTTTTTAAAATACCAAAAAAATGAAAGAAAAAAACACAAAAAAGCCAAATTAAGAACATGAGCCCCTCCCTGGTGTTTAAAAAAATATTTGACATACCTTCCCCTTTTTGCACCCCCCTCTCATAAATAACGATCCCTAAAATGAGAAATAAAAACAGAAATATAGCCACTCCAGTAAATAAGATAAGATGTCATAGTGTCACACAGCAGAAGTGGTTTAAGTTTGGATTAATGAGACTTCGGTGAGGATGTGGCTCAAGTTGAGCTTATTGATTTGAAGTTTGTAGCAATAAAAAAAGTGTTGAGTGCATCAGTTTAAATAAATATGTCACATTTTTAAGACAAAATGATGCGTCAGCCAATGCAAACATTGATTTTGATCATCTCTGCATGCACAGACTGCACAGACTGGCCTGCTGCATGGTCAATCATTTTTTAGGCACAGCCTCATTCTTCAGAGAGTGTGGCAATATTGACGGAAAATGTCAGTCGTGAGTCAAGAGTCAATGACTAACTTGAACATGAGAATAGATTGAGGAAGGATTTTTGGAGCAGATGAAACATGTTTTGTGAAACATCCTCTTCTGTCTTTAATATTGGAGGATTATGGGTGGCTTTTGTTGGCTCGTGGTTTAATTTGTTTGTGGATCTGCTGATGGCTCCTGGTGTAACTGGAGGGATTAGCTGGATATTAATTGGTCTGAATTATATCAACATATTTGGGGAAATTACTGGCTTTAGTGTGAGAAGCAGGAATCCCAAAATATAGAAGCTGAAGCAGATGCCAGCGCAGTGAATACTGGAGCTTTTTTATCATGTCAAAGGTGCTCAGCATCTGTTTGATGAGATGCCAAAATATCTTTTTGAGCAAGAGTGAGAATTTGTATAATTGTCACATACGCGGGCTGTCATTTAAAGGAACAGTATGTGAGATTTTGGGGGATTTAGTGGCATCTAGTGGTGAGGATTGCAAATAGCAGCCAGCTGAAAAAGGCAGATTTCAAAACTTCAGTTTTCAAAGAGGAAATTCTGAGATTTTGCAGGCTTCATCTGGACCGCATGTTGATCATTTGTTTTTGATTTGTGAAAAACCGGTGTATAAAAATGCTTTTTACCCAGACTGCATCACAGTAGTGTTTTTTTCCTCTCAGAATTTGCACGTATATGTTTTACAGCACCGTTTTCAGTCAAACCTTTTGATGCACTGTTGGCTCAGTTTTGGATAAATCATAAATCTGTGTAGATGGTTTGTGAAGGTCACTCTGAAGATGCCCTGCAGCAGGAGATTTTGAGATTTTGTAATATTTAAAGAAGACATGAATGTGTGGGAAACGGCTCTAAAAACAAATTGTTAGGACTCGATATGAAAGTGTCTCATGAGCCGGACGAACCAAGAAAAAGAAAATGTTTTTCTCATCATGACACTTTCTCTCCTGTTGTACTAAATTCGGGGCTTTGTTATTTTCCCATAAACCTTTGGGTCAGTAAGAAAAAGCTCTTTTCGTGATCTGTTCCGTCTCTGTTGTCCAGCGGCGTGATGAGGTTTCGCTCGGACGAATGTGCTAATAAGTGGAAAGACTTATTGTGGCCATAAACAATAGAGGGTGTGTCGGAGGGACTGCAAACATTTTTCGGGGCCTCTGCTGCTGCTACACACACACACACACACACACACACACACTGAAGCTGCACATCACCTCATGCCAGGGGGCTTGCTCATGCTGATGCCTTTGTGTTTCCTGGGAAGGGGTCATGCAGGTCGGGCCTCTCCGTGTGACGTGATTCACCTCTGATTCACGGCACGGTGTTATTACGAGGCCAAAGCAAAGCTTTGATGAATTTATTTACTTTGGTGTCTCATTCAGCAAGTTTGAGAATTGAAAGTAGTTTTCACTGCTGCTGAGATGAAACGGTTACCGGTTTCATGATATAAACCGCCATAAAATCCTGCCGGCTTTGTGTTTTCATTTTAGATTTCAGTCGTCATTCAATCACATGTGATTACCATGGTTTTAAAAACAAACGGTAAATTCTGTCTCCCAGACGCACGGCGTCATGGGCGGATTATGAGACACTGGGCCCCTGGGCACAGATGTACAAAGGGCCCCACCACCTCTTCCACATAGGAACGAGGCGCACACACTCTGGTGGTTTTGCGCAGTAATTTATTATTTATCTCTTTTAGATGATTTTGTGTCTTTTGGTAGTTTTGTTTCGCTCTGTTGTCATTTTTAACTCCTCGTGGTGGCTTTTGTCTCTTTTAAGTTGTTTTTGTGCCTCTTAGCAGCTCCTTTGCATCTCTTTGTGGTCTTTTTGTGTCTCTTTTTTAATAATTTGGTGTCTTTTTTGGCAGTTTTGTGTAACTTTGCAGTTCCTTTACATCACTTTGATGGTTTTGTGTCTTTTTAGTAATGTTTTTTTTGTGGTTTTGTGTCTCCTTTTAAATAATTTTGTGTCTCTTTTGGCAGTTTTGTGTGGCTTTGCAGTTCCTTTGCATCGCTTCTGGGTTTTAGCTTTTTTGTGGTGTTTTTATGTTTATTTTGATAAAGTTAGTGTCTTCTTTGGTGTTTTTTTTTCACTTTATTGTCATTTTGTGTCTCCTTGTGGTTGTTTTGTGTCTCTTTTAGGTCATTTTGTGTCTTCGTTGGTAGTTTTGTTTTGCTTTGTTGTCATTTGTGTTTCCTTGTGGTTGTTTCGTGCCTCTTTATCTGTTTCTTTTAATTAATTTGTTTTCTCCTTTGGTAGTTTTGTGCCACTTTGTTTTTTGTGTCTCTTTGCAGCACCTTTGCATCTCTTTGTGGTCTTTTTGTGTCTCTTTTAGATAATTTTGTGTCTTACTTGGTAGTTTTTTGTTGCTTTGTTGGCATTTTGTGTTTCATTGTGGCCGTTTTCTGTAGTTTTGTGGAAGTTTTGCATGATTTTGTAGGTATTTTGTGTATCTTCGCAGTTCCTTTGCATCTCTTTGAGGTCTTTTTGTGTCTCTTTTCGATAATTTTTTGTCTTATTTGGTAATTTTGTTTTGTTTCATTGACATTTTGTGTTTCTTTGTGTTTTTTTTTGCCTGAGTTTGTAGATATTTGTGTTCCTTTGCATTTCTGTGGTCATTTCGAGTCTCTCTGGTCAGTGTGTAGAGTAAGGGAAGTCCAGGGGGCCCCTGACAGTTTGGGCCCCTGGGCCTCTGCCTGGCAGACCTGTTCATGTGTGCCATCTTTACTGTTAATGCACCTTTGGTATAGCTTTTATATGATATTGGATCTGCTATTATTTTAATCTTTACGCAAACGAAACGTGCTGTAAATGGTGAAATGATTTCAGTGTGTATCAGCACTTTTGGAACGTCCTCAGCACTTTTTTAACAATATTTGTGATAATAGTGCTGGCCAGATAATTTTGATCACTATAATTGTGATATGAATTTTTCACACCGTTTGATCTCTCCTCTGGTGTTTGTTCTGCATTCGTCCAGTCCTGCCTGCATGCAGACACCGACCAGGAGTGATGGACAGACTTAGCTATCCCAACTATTTCAAGAATTTATACGGAAAAACGGCTGTTTTTTATTGCCTGCATGAGTAAGGTGGAATACCTTGTTTATTTTTAGCCTACAGCAGAGAGAATTATGTTTTTACCTCTGCACGCCTCGCAGTGGAGTCTTATGACTCACCGTTTAATTATTGGTCATTAAGTTTAATCTAAAAAAATGACATGAGTTTACTGAAAGGTCATAGGATCAGTTTATTAAGAGGTGTTTGTTCTTCATGACGGCTCAGCTGAGAGCAGCGTTTCCTCCTCGTCTCAACTATAACTAATGGTCGCTTTACAAAACAGCCAGGCAAGAAAAAAAGAGTTAAGCAGAGTTCATACGTTCATACATGCGTGTATGAACTTTTATAGTTAAATTCTGTATAACTGATGCAAGAAAAAGTCGATACTGTAATTATTTGTGAGGGAACATGTTGATGAGTCATTACATAAACAGTAATACTATGAAGAGACGTTTTGTGGTAACGAGTGTTTTTGTCTGTGGACGTTTCATTTTGGTGTTAAAGTCTTTGGAGTGAAGCTCCTGTCAAAACATACAATTAGTGAACATGTTTCGTGTTAACACTGCTGTGTTTGTGCAACTGCAGCATTTAAGTAGTCGTAAAGAGCCACTAAAAAGCACATATTTACATTTGGTGAAAATGTCTGATCTTATTTAAGTTTACACAGCAGTTCCTGTATATTTTTGTATTATTTATGCCAAGATTTTGTTAATATTTACTGTTATTTCTGTGTAAGAATAGAGGTGTAAGTAATTTACAACATTAGATTCGTTAGAGTATATTAACATTATTAATAATGAAAGAAATGCCAAGCAGCTCACAGTAAAAAGAATTTACACAAGACAATAAAAACAGTAGATAAAACAAAAACAGATAAAAAACACAAGCATTTAAAAATAAAAAATAAAAATTGGGGGGCAGAGGGAGAGATGCATGTTGCCATGAGGCTGTTTTTGACTGTATTATGCACCGTTACAGTGTGAACTAATGTGTAAAGGCAGATAAGTAGTTGTACTGTAACCTGTGCATGTGGCCGCTGTGAGTATTTATGCCGTGTGGTGGTTTGTCTGTGTGGCTCTGCAGCAAAAACGATAGTTGGTGGTTGGTTTCTGTGAAGTGCTGTAGAGTTTGATTCAAAACGCACCTAAAACACACATAAAACACACCTGAAACACACATAAAACAACTAAAACACACATAAAACAACTAAAACACACCTAAAACACATATAAAACAACTAAAATGCACCTAAAACACATATAAAACAACTAAAACGCACCTTAAATACACATAAAACACACCTAAAACACACATAAAACAACTAAAACACACCTAAAACACACATAAAACAACTAAAACACACCTAAAACACATACAAAACAACTAAAATGCACCTAAAACACATATAAAACAACTAAAACGCACCTTAAATACACATAAAACACACCTAAAACACACATAAAACAACTAAAACACACTAAAAACACATAAAACACTATGGATTAATAGAGAACCTCAGGAGTGAGTCCTAAAACTCGCAGATTGTATTGTTTTTCAGCATCTCCTGCTTCTCTCGTCTCAAAGTCAATGTTTTTTTTATGTGTTTGTCGTTAGTAGCCTGATATTGTGGAGCTACAGAGAAAACCTGGAATATAAATAATATTCCAGACACAGATTCCTCATAATCACTGTTTGTATCACATGTATTAACCTACCTTAAATGAGGAAAATTTATTTTGACTCTTTAAACATCCTATGACCTCATTTAAGCCTGTTTTTTTGTTTTTCTCTATCTGTTTCTGTTTTTTTCTGCTCATAATACCGACAAAATTTTTTAAAAATTTTTTTAAAATTAATTAATTAAAAAAATTATAAATAAAAAGTATTAAAAAAATATGCCAGACATAAGGGAACATTCACGATTAGTACAGAAACAGCAAAAATCACATTATCTTTTTTTGTGAAAATGAAATGCAAAAATTTGCCATTCCTACAAAAAATTACATTTTACAATCACAATATCCGTCAAAATAGCTTTTTGACTTTTTTATCATATATATCACGCAGCCTCAGTCAACGATGAAGAGGAAACGTGATTATACTGATTTATAGCTTTCAAGTTACTTCCAAATCCCCACAATATATTAACAGGAATTATTTCATAAAATTTAGGAAATGATTTCCCCTGAAATTCGACAGGTTTATACAGAAGCTGTATTCTGGCACTATAATGATATAATGTTAATGTAAGAAATGAATCTGTATCACCAGCCAGGCCTGGCAGCTCGCTGATGTTAGTTTATTATTCACATCTTTGTTTTTCATTGACAATAAAGCACACGCTGATTGCTAAATAGGACACATGTAGGTATTTCTGCCCCCCCCCCTGTCTTCCCTCAGAGGAGCAGGACGTGTCCGGGCCCGTCCCGAGAAGCATGTGTGGCAGGGCCCGTCTGATTAATCCAACACTCTGTGGTGTGAAAGCAGCTCAGGCTGTTTTATTTGTGTTTTTTTTTTATCAGAAACATGTGAATCAAAGTTTTCAGGCTTTCAGGCTTCAGTGTGTAATCTGTGTGTGTGTCTGGTTTGTGTTTGTTACTGTCGGACAGTTTGACGGCTCGAGTTTCGGCGGTGTGTTAACTGTGAGGTGAAGACTTCGCCCTGCGGCAGGTCGTCCTCTGTGAAATACACAAAAACACAACAATCGGGAAAATCCTTCCCATAATTGAGATATTTCCCAGACTGCTGTAACACGTCAGCTTTTGTTTTCTCCCGTATGGTCGAACGTAAAGGCAAACTTTCATTTTTTAAATTTTTATTTATTTATTTGCACAGTATAAACAAAACAGCAATAAATAAAACAATAAATAGAAGCAGATTGTGCAGGTGAGGTACAGAAAAGCCAGAGGCTTATACGAGAATCTCACCTTAAAATAAATTACAAAAGCAAAATCAACAATATTAACAAATAAGAGAAAATAGTCACATGATCAATAAAGTGCAATACCAATGCCTACATGAAATAGCAGAAAATAGAAAAAAGATGCAAAAACAAACACTGAATAAATTTTAAAAAACTCACAGGCCTTAATACATTCCTAAAATCAGAGGATGCTAATCTGCTACTTAAACTAATTAACAGATCAGTCAAAAAGCCACACGGAGACGTCGCCTAAGGCTCTGGGAAATCCTGATAAACATTTTCAGTAGTTTCTGACTTTTTATAGACTAATCTGAAGCTAATTTTTATAATCTATATATTGTTTCACTCACTTTCAGCTGTCTTTAAATGTGAAGATGATCTTTTTTGTCTAATTTTAGTGCTTATTGAAATTTTCAGAGCAAACAGGAATCAGTAGTTCTGTGTTTGAGTTTCATTTCTCATTTCTGGACCAGTAAATACACAAAGGTAAAAAGCTTTATAGAGAGTAAAACAAAGAAAGTGACGTTGATGATAAAAAATAAGTTAAAAAAAGATTGTGAGATTGTGAGAAAGATTATTATTATTATTATTATTATTATTATTATTATTATTATTATTATTATTGTTATTAATAAGATAATCTAAACAAAAACTAAATGATATAAAAATAGAAATAAATAAATAAATGAATGAATGAAAATATAAACAATACTAGAAAATAAAATAAAAATGTATATAATCAATAGGAAAAACAGAAATAAATAAACAAATATAAAAACAATACTGTTAAATTAAAAATGTTGTAAATGGATATAAAAACTAGATATAAATGAATAAATATAAAAACTATATTAATAAAACAGAATAAAACATCAAAACAATAATATAAAAATAGAAAAAATAAATGTGAGTAAATGAATAAAGTTAAATGTGAAATTATATAGAGATAATTTAACAATGAAGCCAAAAATTGAAGTAAAAATTGATTAAAAATAAAAAAGTTAAAATGTAATTTAGAGTGAAAAAAATCCAAAAATGTTTTACTATACCATACTTTTTTTCTAAAATGAGATATATAGTTGTTAAATGTATACCCAGAATAAACATCACCTCAAGCAAGAACAAAAACAAAAGTAAGAAAAATGTGAATATTTTCTCGTAATAAATTAACTGACTGTAGATGCTAAACTGCCGGTTTAAAAAATATACATAAAATAAAATGTGACCTTGGGCTGTCTTATGTTTTGACATCTCATTGGTGATTAATTAAATAATAAAATAAAATAATCACGACATTAATTGATGAAAATAATGATTGTTTTTGAGCGTTTCTAACATCTACCTCTGTGAGTAACGAGAACAATGGGACGGTTTTCCACATTCTTCCGATCTGAAATCTCTTCAAAGTGAGGCGGTCAAAGAATTTATGTCTTTTTAAATCCTCCGAACTAAAGTACTATTTATGGTCTGTCTTGTCGCTGTGTTACCTTGGTGATGAATGTGTCGTGGCGGTGGCTGTGCAGCAGGCAGACAGGATGTCTGTGAGATAGAGGAGGAGGTGTGGGGTTTTGCAGCATCATTGCTCGAGTTTTTAAGATGGATGCAGGAGTTGACCTTCGTTCTGCATCTGAGGTGTGAAATGCAAGCGGAGGGAACGGCAGCGCAAATAAAAATACGGCCTGGTGCTCTCGGATCTATATTTAGGCTGCATCGAGCGCAGTGTGTGCAAAGGCTCATGCACCTTCGTCCTCTGATTTGTCTTGACACTGTGATATTTGTGACAATAATCTAAAGTAAACTGTAATCTGGTGACCTTAACTGAAGGGGCTTTTTTTTTCACCACAGCAGGATTTCCCTCGATGCGCTCTCAGGTTCAGACGACACGCAGTGCAGTCACTGTCACCCCACTTAAACTGCGGTGATGCAACGCAGTCTGCTGACGTCAGCAGCCGCAACCATCAACCGCTGAAACTGTGAGAAAATGAAAGCAGCCGAGGTGCCAGTCCTGATGCATGGTGGGGATGATGATATCGCTGAGGATTCAAAAGGTTGTTATAAGAGAGGTTAAAAAGTGACACATAGTGAGCATTTAGTTTCACTAGACGGGTTTCCATTAACCCTAAAAAAATCCTAGAAATGTTCTTAAGTCCTAGAAACCATGTAAAATCCTAGAAATGACCAAAAATCCCAGAAATGTTCCAAAATTGTAGAATCGTCCTAAGAGCTAAGAATTAAAAAAAATCATATAAGCATCCAACAATTCGAGACACATCCTAAAATCCTAAAAATGCCTTAAAATACTAGCAATAAAATCCTAAAAAATCCTTAAAATGCTAGAAATAAAATCCTAGAAAATCCTTAAAATACTAGAAATAAAATCCTAGAAATGCCCCAAAGTCCTAAAAATGCCCTAAAATCCCTGAAATGTCCCAAAATTGTGGAATTGTCCTAAGATCTAAGAATTTTTTAAAAAATCATATAAACATCTAACAATTCTAGACACATCCTAAAATCTTAAAAATACCTTAAAATACTAGCAATAAAATCCAAAAAAAATCCTTAAAATACTAGCAATAAAATGCTAAAAAATCCTTAAAATACTAGCAATAAAATCCTAAAAAATCCTTATAATACTAGCAATAAAGTCCCAGGAATGCCCCCAAATCCTAGAAATGTCCTGAACTCCTAGAAATGTCGGAAAATCTTAGAAACAAGACAAGCAAAGCCAGCTGAGTGTCCCTGTTTTAAGGTGACGAAAAGACAACGATTCTTATTTTCAGGTGATTATAAAGTAAAGTTGAGGCAGAGCCAAAACATTTGGATTTAAAAACAAATATTAACAGCCAATGTTTCCACACAGTTCGTGACTTCATTTCAACAACATGAACTCCATAAAATCAGGCGTTTGTAAACCTGATTTCCCACCAGCTGCTGTTAAAGGGACGTTGGCACGCCGCCGTTTGCGCGTGTGTTTGCGTTCATCCCAAAAATCAACAGAGGCGTGGACGTCCCCGGGGTGTGAGATTCAGGATGCAGGGAAGGTTTTCACATTAAGAGAAGCCTCTGTTTCAGGAGACCAGAGGTGACCGTGCTCTCCATCCAGAGACAAAAGCCCCCGCTGATGTCCCCTGAGACGGGGCCCAGCTTTCCCTCTCGCCCTGAATCATCCCGTCCTCTAAACAAAAACCAAACAAACAAACTGAGCCGGATATCTCGCTCGCTGTTCCCTCCACATCATGGCTCGGAGCTAGGACTTTACAGGCGGGGGGGGATATGGGGAAAGTACAGGAAACTCGCCCTCGATGTGAAATTCTCTCAGTTCAAATCAAGTCGAGATGAGCAGCTGCAGATAACGGGGCGTCTGAGAGTGGTGGTTTTCCTGTCAGTTAACTGATTCATGCTGCAGCGCCGCCAAATGAACAAACGGCTGCGGTGTCCTGCACGACAGGGACGTTAATGCGTTCACTGCCTTCACAGAAAGGAAGGAAAAGCACATCAGCTGTTTGGAAATAATGTTTTAAACATTGTTTAAATGTAGTTTAAATGAATCCAGGTGACACTTCTGTCTCTCAGCTTGACTGACAGTAGAAGAAAAGACTCATCCTTTCCTCTCTGAGAGGTTTCCGCTTTCTTTTTCACTCTGGTGACCACAAGAGCAACTCTTATTCACAAAAATGTTTTGGCTGCTGACAGTGTAGCAAATATAAGATTTGTTTCTACTTTTTAGTCCTCGAGTCTCGCGGGAGAGTCTGAGCTGCATGTTTCAGGGTTCATACGGTCACAAAAAACCTGCAAAAGTCATGAGACGTAGCAATTTCCAGGCCTTGAGTTTTAGAAAACTTATATATACCCTGAAAGTTTTGGGAGAGTCATGGGATTCTGTTACCTTAACCTGGATGATAATACATGATGTGTTCAAGGACCGTTGGAAATTTGAAAATCCAACAATAATTTCTGTTTTTAGTTTCTGGCTGAGATAAATGGTGTCATTTTTTGGTGATTTTTCAAAGAAAACATACCCACAGGTTTGGAGACATGCCTAAAAAAAACAAAAACAAAAAAAAACACACCACATTTTTTTAGGAAAAATGCCAAAGTGTTCTTTATAAGTCATTTAAAAAAAGCTAAATTATTCTTTAAAATTGCCCAAAATATTTAAAGGGAAAAAATGGCAAAGCCTGCAATTGTTGTCTTTAAAAATCACCAAAAAAGGCCTAAAAGATTTAAAGAAAAAATCACCAAGAATTTAAATTTAAAAAAGCCGTTTTTTTTTCTTTCAAAACAATGCCTTCAAAGGCATGTTTTCTTTTCCTCTTTTGTTTTCTCTTCTTAAAAAATCATCGGGGGTAAAAGAAGTGAAAGATGAAGCCGTGTAAAGTTGTATTAACCCTCCCTAAATGCTAAAATATATAATTTTACATGACTCCCCCTTCTGGCACCCCCCATAATAAAACAATAATTCCCTTAGTTACATTGAAATCTTTATTTCTAATCCTGTTAATCCTGTCCTTAGTATTTTTTAAAATTAATATATACTTAAAAAAGCTATTATATAATGATAAAAAAAGAACCGATAAGGTGTAAAGTTTGCTTAAAAAGTCAGAAAACTTTTATTCTTTAATGATAAAAACAGTCTCTTGATTCATTTATGCATTTCTATTCATCATTTATTAATAATATAATATATATGCAGAAACGTACTTAAACTCTGTTTTTATTGTTGACATTTAGACTTAAGCTTCCTCTCAGTGTGAAATCACCAGGCCGTCTCTGATTGGCTGTCTGCTGCCATGGAGACTTCAGAGTGTGTGTGTGTGTGTGTGTGTGTGTGTGTGTGTGTGTGTGTGTGCTAATGGGCCCACAGAGCCCACCATTATCCTGCATGCATGCATGTCCACATTTATATCAGCTCGCCACCTGAGGATGCAGCTACGCTCACTCGGACTGTAGGGGGCGCTCAGCATGCACCCCCAAAAAACTGTTGCAGTTTTCTGCATGTTATACGGAATCCCAAAGTGTGCAATACTTAATAATTTTTAAAACATTTACTTTCCAAAATTATTATTATTATTATTTGTTCATATTTTTACAGAATTTGTTAATTTGTTCAGCATTTATAATCATTAACCCCTTAAAATGAATGGCATCGGGAGATTTTTGTTTTCCTGATTTAAGTTCAGTTTGTTTATTTATTACAACCCCAATTCTGAAAAAGTCTGGCTTTTGTGTCAAACACTCATAAAAACAGCAATGATTTGCAAATAACAGTGGAGGGAAATAACTTTTTAATTATTAAAGATGTATCAGATGCAGGTATTCACATCCAATTTAGACACTGGTATTAACTATAGAAAACTACACTGATATAGAAACCAAATATTTCAGCTAGGGCTGTCAGTGTGAACGGGTTAATCACAAAGCTTAAAAATGTTCCCTATTTCAGAAAGCATTTAATCAGCCAGTTAGCTAGCTAGCACTTAAATGATAATTAACTCTTAACTCAACCATAGTTGTTTACTTTCTCTTATGCTTGTTTAGTTTTATGCTCTTTTTTTGCCGTGTAGCACTTTTGAGATTTGGATAAGCCTTTGTCCGAGCCTTAATTTCTTTGGCACGAGTGCCTGATTGAAAAAAAATAAATAAATAAAAAAAATAAAATAAAATAAACAGAATAAAATATCTAATAACAATAATAATAAATAATTATAAAAATACATTAATAATAATACATAAATTAAAAAAATGCATTTAAATTACATTTCCAACTAAATTATACAATTTCGGTGCAGGAGCACGACTAAGAAAGCAGCAACCATAAAATGAGCTTGACTTACACATGTATCAAAGATTAAACATTACATTTCTTGTGCACTGGAGCACTCACACCTGTGGGAATATTTTAGCAGCCGGTGGTTGTTGGGCTGACGGTGGCATGTTGGAGAAAAAATGTAAAAATCACCCAGCCCTACACTTTACACCATTTTCCTACATAGTTTGATGGCTCTAACACACTTTCTGTGGCTTTTAAACCGGTTCAAAGCACATTAACAAACTTTCTTTGTGTTGCACTCAGCTCTCTAAACATTAGGAACTTGTGGTTATCAAATGTCAACACCGGTCTCCGTCCATGAGTCCAAACGAGACGGTTAAACAAGGAACAGTTCAGATCATGTTTTCTGTTTTAACCAGTCTGAGTCAGCAGACCACTGGCTCCCCCGCTGCCCAAATAACTCTCCACTTCCTTCTGCAACAAGTCCTCCGCCAAAATGTTACTGATAGAAAGCACGACAACATGAAGTGCGTAAAAGGAAACTAACCATGTGCTAAATGTTACTCAATAAGTTATCCTCCTTTTTCTGGTGTAGAGGAACAAGCTGTGACACGTTTACTGAGATACTGTAACTGACGGCATTCATTAACGTTTCTTCACACACGCCTGCTTAATGAGCTGAACTTTAAACGGTGAAACTGGAGCTCCACGGTGATAAAGTCAGACACTTCAGTCTTGGTTTTGTTCCCTGAATGTCGAGCAAACGTCCTCCCTGCTGCTGTGAAGATCTCGTGGTGACGCTGTTTCCCTGTCAGGTGGAAGCTGTGGCCAAAAATGTTTTCTTGAGGACCATCACTGCTGTTAACCCTTTCAAAACCTGAGCAAATTGGCTTGGTTTCTTTAAAAACATGGGAGGAAGGTTACAGGCCTTGAAAGGAGTCATGAACCAGAAGTCTGCAAGAAATTAAAAAAAAAATACCTGAAAACCAGTACCATGCCCTCCCCCAAAAATGAAAAGAAAACATTTCCCTAGCTTTTTTTTTACCCTAGACTTTTTTTCCCTTTAAAATAATTTCCTAAATCTACTTATTTCTTGCAACATTTCTAACCAAGAGGCTCATTTTCCCCCGTTTTTAAAAGAATTTGCACAAAATTAATACTTTTGAAAGCAGCACAAGAAAAGTGATGTTGCTCCAAGTTTCAAAGGGTTAAGAAAACTTGAGTTTTGGCTTTCTTTGTCACAGCAGGAGATGTTCTTGTTACCAGGCTTTCATTTTGACCTGAGTTGACCTTAAGTTGGACCGGTGTGAAAATTTTCCGATATTAGATTGATATGAGTTTAACATCGGACCGGACTGATTTACCGAATATTACCAGGCGTCCTGGACTCAGGAACATGTACTGCCTTTATGTGTTACTTGGAAATATCATATTTACTGTATATATGAGTTACGAGCACGAGTGGCCCTTCAAAGTCATAAACCAGTGGGGAATTTAGAAATTTAGATAAAACCTGAGCTGTGACATTTGCGTGACGTTTCAGGGCAGCAGACACGGCAGAAAGCATGGAAACTGTCTGAACAATTGATAAAACATTATATATTTCTTTATTTTTTTTCTATTATTTACTTTTAGTAGTTGTGCATTTTAGTATTATGTGAGTATAAGTGAGGAAACACCAGAGGCTGAAAAAAAAAACAATACATAAATATAATATTAATCATGAAAATAATTCAATAAAATACAATCAATATTTTATATTTATATTATATTATTTTATATTTATTTATATTTCAGTTTTATTTTTTTATAAAATGCAATTTTAGATTAAAAAATAAAAATAAAAGGATAACATAACAAATAATAGATAAAAATGTTAAAGTAATAATAATAATAATAATAATAATAATAATAATAATAATAATAATAATTGTATAGTGTCTATTAAAACTGATTAAAATGTATAAATAGCAAATAAATAAACAGGTAAAATTCAATTAAAAGCCAAACTAGAAAGGCAGGTCTTGAGTTTTCTTAAAAAAAAAACGGGAAGTTAGTCTTTCTAACAGTATATCATTTCTAGCAAGCCTTTGTCACTCCTTCCTGTCTCTGTCCTTCTCAAGAGACATATTTTTGCTGTCAGCTGTGCACTCTGGGATTTAATGAAACGCCGGCCTTCACTGAAGCGTAACACCTGCGGTAGAAGCACTCTCAGTTCTCTGCCCCAGTGTTCGCTGGGTAAGGTCTAGAGGATTTATTTGTTAAGCTCATCACTTTCACTTCCTCTGGGTGGAAATAAAAACAGATGAAAAAATCAACAGTTAGGTAAATTAAGAGTTTTACATGAATGGCATAATGGAAAAAACCTGTTGCTTGTGCTAACCTTTTAAAACCTGGGCATAAACATGGGTGGAAGGCAGTTAGCAAATTGGGAAGAAATGACAGAAATTAGGGAGATATTTGTAAAAAATAATAGAAAATTATTTAAAAATTAGAAACAAACAAAATTCCAATCAAATAAACAAAATGGGAAGTTAAATGATAATAATAAAAAAGGAATGATGTGAAAAAAAGTCTTAAAAACTATTATAGTTCTGTAATTCAGCTCTCACTAAATTGTTTTTCCTAGCTTTAAAAAAATAATTTTCTCAATCTATTAATTTCTTGCAAATTAGGTGGAAATTAGTAAAAGGTCATTTAAAATTATTTGAAAATTATGAACAAACAAAATGGGAAATTAATATTTTTTTAAAGAAAGGAAAATAAAATAATTAAAATAATTTTAAATATTTAATTAGAATTAGAATTATTAATACAGCTCTCTGATATTTTCCCTAGCTTTTAAAAAAAAAAAATAAAATAATAATAATAATAATTTCTTGCAATTCGCTGGATAATTTATTCAAGTAGCTCTTTGCCTTTTTTGCTCCACATTTTTTCTAAAGAAACCAATCTGCTCAGGGTTCACAGTTTTAAATAGATGTGAAAGGCTTCTGAGTGCAGCAAAGTGATGTCTCAAAGGTTTCAAAGGGTTAAACTGCAACATAATAATAATATTATAGGAGTTTATTCTGCCACAGGCAGGATGGGAAAGCTCGCTCTCTGGTTATCTGAGTTTCGGGTCACAGGAGGTCTCGATGTGGGTATAGAGTGTCGCTGTGCGTGTGATCCCATGTGGAAACACTAGAGCCGGCAGGTCGAGGGTTAAATGTATTGGCGTGGACTTAAACCTGGAAGGAGATTACTCCAGTAGAAAGTTGTGTGAGTTTTGTTGGAGCTGTTTGCAGGAGCAGACGCTCTCGTCTCTTCAGATCTGCAGAGAGCTGCTGGTTTCGGCTGCGCGTGTCGCTGTCACAGCAGTTACACCAGCGCGTGCACGGGAGAGCGCGCCTGCGTGCGCGAACGCTTGAGTCATAACAGTGAGAGCACACCCTAACTGCAGGGGATTTATGGGATTTTTGGGAGTTGGACACAGCGCCCTCATGTGGACACCTGTGGACATACACAGTGTTACACCCGTCCTCTCCTTTCTTGGTTTGCACGTCCTTGATTCCTTTCCTCGCCTCCTGTCCTCGTGTTTTAGACGCAGACAAGTTTTTTCCAAATCGCTGCTATGTCTTTATACTTTTAGTCGGCACTGCAGCTGTCCTTATAAAACTATGTACATCAACTGAAATTTACCTGTTTATTTATTAACTGTTTATACATTTTAGTCTGTTTCAGTAGATGCTTTACTATTATTATTATTATTATTTTAACAATTCTATTATTTCTGTTATCCTTTTATTTTTATTTATTTATTGTTATTATTTTAAAATTACATTTGATCAAATATTAAGAGTATTTTATTGATTTATTTTACTTATTATTAATATTTTATTTTAATTTTATATTTTAATTTAATCTTTTATTTATTGGTATTATCCAGCCTCTTCTAATTCCTCACTTACGGAAGCATTTCCTCAGCTCCCGGTTTTAATGAGTACTATTATTTTAGCTCTTTAATTAATTACAAAGTCTTGTTTTTTTTCACTCACATGCTTGTGTACTTGTGTGCATGTGTGTGTGTGTCTGTTTGTGCGTGTGCTTTTGGAGGATAATTTTGGTTTTATTGTATGAAGCACTTTGTGTTACAGTTTTGCTTGTATGAAAAAAAAAATATATATATATATAAGTCTAATTGACTGATTACTGTTGCATGCAGTATGCACGCAATCGGGACTACTTCTTCATAACATCGTGCCCTGAACTTTGACCCCCTTGCTCTATATATCTGTTACCTTGGAGATAAAATGCAGTTTGTCAATCACAGCAGAGACAGAGATCAGAGAGATGTCGTTACTTTGCAATTTATCTAGTTTAACTTTTAACTTACAACTTGAAGAAGCTAATATTTTCTTTTCTTTTTTGTTTTTTTATTTCTTCGTTTTGATTATTTTGTTCACTTTCATATTATTCTTATTTTTCAACTCATCTTTTGTCGCTACAGTGCTGGTCATCCATCATTGCAGCGTCTGTCAGCCGTCAACGAGCCGGCATTATATTATAAAAATATTATTTCCAAAAACATGTTTAAATTCGTTAAATGTTCTGCACGTTTTCAAATCCAAACCACAGCTCTTCCATAAATTAACCCCTTTGACTGTAATACAGCGATATTTTTGCATAAGTCCTCATTAACTGTTTCTTCAACAACCAAATTCCTCTCAAATCATGTAAACTTTCTTTCATTTGAAACATTTCGGGATGTTATTAGGCAGTACGTTTTTTGACTCATGCATGATTTGAACCGTTTTGAAATCAGCCAGATCTTTGAATTTAATTACTTTTCTATTCACTTAAATCTTTATTAAGTCTATTTTTTCCCATTCTCTTTCTAGTAATGCTTCTTCGTCTCAGTGTGTGCGTCAGTTTCTGTTCTGTTTTTTTGTTTCCTTACCTCCGTTCCGAGAATTTAAGTGCTTTTCATGTGATAAAGAGAGTTTGGTTCTCTGAAAGTGGTTTTGTTTATGTTTCTCAAGGCTCTTTTTTGATCGATGAAGGATTTGTGTATGTTTTATATTTATTTCCCCAAACTTCCACACGTTAAGTTACATTTTAGAGTACAAAGGAGCAGCAGAGAATATAGATGAATGATTTCTACCCTGTTTATAACATTTCTGTGTCTTCTGAACACTGAAGATCTTCAGCTGAGGCTCCTGAACTTGTGCTGACGGAAACTAAACACTAGAGTGCAGTAGGTCTTTATTCAGACACATAATGGTGTGTGTGTGTGTGTGTGTGTGTGTGTGTGTGTGTTTGATCAGTCAGATAAGAGATCCATTTGTCGAGTGGACATGGTGCCTTTGTGCACACACAAACACATGCATCTGTGCAAAGACAGATTGTCCCTCATCTCGTCTCCTCTCTGATGACAAAATGCCTCACGAGCTCCCCGACTGTGCGAGTGTGTGTGAAAAAAACCCTGAAAAAAACGTAAAAACAAACACAGTCAAAACACTAATGACGAGCAAACAGCATAAATAGAACATGAGGCTTTTTTTTACAGTGTGTGTGCACATTTGTGTGTGTGTGTGTGTGCGTGGAGGGGCAGTCCTCCTTATCTGGTGTCTGTCCAATCGCAGCATGATTCAGATGATTTCCACATTGACCTCAATAGATCAAAGTGAATTCAGATGAATACTCTCATTCATACGCAGACGCGCTCTCCTCGCCCTCCTCGCCCTCCTCGCTCTCTTTGTCCCGTCTTTTTCTCCGTCTCTCTCTCCCGGACAGAAACCAGTGCAGGGTTGTGTTTAAGGACGCTCACATGTTGTCATAAATGTGAAGCCGGTTGAACACAGAAACGGCTCACAGACGTGTCGGGTGGTTTCGGCACAGACAGGTCCGTTCCACATAATTGGATGGTGAGGGAGTTAGAGGGGAGGGAGCGCCGGGGCAAATGAGGTGAGAGGGGATCTCGCCTGCCAGAGTACATGCTGTGATACACACACACACACACACACACACACACACACACACACACAAAATCTCCAGTGCTTTTCTTGTGTTTGCTGCAGCTTTGTTCCTCAGAAAAGCTCGAAGGTGAGAGGTCAAACGTTACGAAGTGAGAGCCGCAGTGATTATTCAATTAATCCATTATTTGAGTGAACTTGAGTGAAAATTCTGCAGCAATTTTGATTATCAATTAACTGTTTCATCGTTTTTTGAGAAAAAATGGACAAAAACGTGATAAAAATCCAAGTTCTTGAATGATAATCAGATTGATTTCATTCACCGTTGGACTCCGTGGCCGCCGTCATGTTGAATCAGTGAAAAAAAAAGAAAGAAGAAGATGAGGGCCGACTGTGTGGGACGCACCGTGTTCACAGGGGCCGCCGGCACTCGCTGTCGGCCCAACGTGGGCGGAAAAGCGCCGCAACTTGGCAACTCAAGTATCATCGAAATGTAACAATTTCCCACTCGTAATTCTGACTCTGGAGGGCCGTTCATGTGCTTGTAACTTGTAAATCTGGTAAATATTATAGTTCTGCTCACTAGCTGCCGCTGTGGCACAGAAGTAGAGCGGGTCGTCCACTAACTGGAAGGTCAGCGGTTCGATCCTCGGCTCCTTCAGTCAATATGTCGAAGTATCCTTCAGTTTCAGGTTGCACCGTGTACGGTAGCTTCACACACTGGTGTTTGAGTGGTCCAAAAATACTAGAAAAGTGTCATACAAGTACAAGTCCGTTAGTGAATTTACTGCATTCTTTCATTCTGTTTGCCTGACGCCGTCAGTTCGAGCGCTTTTTAGTGCGAAATATGATGAACATCAGCCACTGCCATTAGTGATCTTATCTCATTTGCCGATATGCCGATGGCGTTCAACAAAGCGAATATGGGCTGATACGGATGTGCCGCTGAAGAATCAACAGATTTATCTGTGATGAACATAATCGTTAGTTGTGGCCCTAAATTACAATTCATGTGAAGTTTTCTCATAACGCACACACACACACATGGGTGTAGAGGGTGAAGAAATGGATGAAATAAAAGTAAATTTAACGGAGAAAGAAACACAGTGACGATGACAAACAGGACAGACAAAACTTGTTTCTGCAGCCGAGATGAAACTGAAACCCGAGGGTCTTATCACACCATTTCACTTCAAAATAAAAGAAATCAGCAGACGATAACAAAGAATACAAAAAAAAAGAAAAACGCCCCGGATGATTTCAGGCGTTTCCATTTAAGAAGCAGACGTTCATCACTAGTGCACTCCGGGCGTTTTAATAATGCATAGTCATTGCTCGTCCCTGCTGCCGTCTCCCCCCAACCCCCAAAACAAAGAGGACGCGTCTGAAAAACATATAGCTGGAGAATATCGTCATCCGTCTCCGAGGAGTGCGTCCACACTTCAGAGAGCTGCTGCGGGCTGAGTGACCACACAAATGCTACATCCATATATCCATGTTAGGAAACGAAGTTTAACCCTTTGAAACCTGAGCAAACTGGCTTGGTTTCTTTTAAAAATATGGGTAGAAATGAGCAACGAAAGAAGAAATAACCCCCCAAAATTAGCAAGAAATCTGTAAAAGTATGAGAAAATTACCTGGAAATTAGTGAGAAAAAAAAAAGAAAAAAACAATTACCCAAAAAACCCAAACAAACAAGGAAATTGACTTGATTTCTTTTACAAACATGGGAAGAAAGCAATCAGCAATGAATGAAGAAATTAGCCAAAAGTTAGCAAGTAATTTGTAAACAAGTACAAGAAAATTACTAAAAAATTAGTATAAATCAATCAATAAATAAAAGATGAAAAAGATTTTTAACAAAAAATTAGAAAACCAAACAAATAAGGAGGTCAGCTTGATTTCATTCAAAAAAAGTGGGAACAACACAAAGAGCAGCGAAGGAAAAAATATACAAAAATTAGCAAGAAATTAATAAAAAGTTCAAGAAAATGACCTGAAAATTAGTTTTTAAAAAAGCATACAAGCAAATGACCCGGAAAAAGTGATAAAAATTCTAATAATTTTGGAAAATAATTTTTTTAGGGTGATAAAATATGACGACAGACATTAGTCAGAAGAGGCTTTGTGCGTAAAATAAAAAGAAAAAAAAACTGGTTTTGCCCGAATACTTAGGTTTATACAAATTACCTGCATAACTAATAGTATTGTGCTGACATTAGTATTTTATGTATTTGTTATTTATTTATTATTTACCCTCTCAGAGCCAGTGCTGTGAAAGTAGAGGAGCTCATCATTATGTGTATTTTCATTTTTTGTATTTTCTCTTTGTGTATTTTTACCTTTTTTACTCGATATGTTGAGGTTTTACCATTATTTCCAACTTTAAAATTGGCATTTCAGATATTCTGAAAGAAAAAGAAAAATATAATTAATATAATGAATATTAATTTGTCTCTTTAGTGCTGCTGACTTAACTCCATCCAGCTTGAATTATTTGTATTTCTGTGCATACTGTCTCGCTCCAGCGCTTCATTAGGCTTTTTGAAGCCACTTGTATGGAAACGCTGTCTTTATGTGCACCCCCCGCCTCTCCATCGCTCTCACGTACGCTCACAAACCAGTGGAAAACATTTTGAAAGAGCGTTGGCAGACAAGGCTTTAATTTCCAGTTTACGTTATTCTGCCTGTTAGTGGTTTGGTGCCAAGCAGAGGCGGGACACAAAAACACACACACGCTGTGAAATTAGCACTATCAACAGACCACCCCCTCCTCTATGAAGCCCCGGCCCGGGGGTGAGGGTCCAAGTGTCGGGGCGAGGGGTAGATGTGGGTGGGGCAGGTGTATCCGGGTAGAACAGAGAGGACGGAGGGGCGGGAGACGGGTGGATGTTTGATTGGCTGGTGGTCCGCCACGCTGCCTAATTACACACACTCAGACACACACTCAGACACACACTGGTCTGGCACTGACCACCAGACTATATGACAGGAAATCTTTATCCAAATTTCAAAATAAGGGCCTGCACTGTAACCACATCACATCTCTCCGATCCTCGCTTCCCTCCATTGGCTCCCTGTTTGTTTTAGAATTGATTTTAAGATTTTACTGATCACTTTTGAAGCTCGTCACGCTTCAGAACAGAAATGTTGATCCCATAAATCCCAAAGTTTATGATGGGATTTTGCCAAAATAAAACGGCCTACCCCAGCTTTAAATGAATATCTCTTTTGGTCTGGTATTGATCGATAGAGCACAGTTATGGATCGACCTACAGCTGTTCATCACACTGAAACAGCGCAGAGAGGAGGAGGCTGCGTACAGTACAGACGAGGCAGGGCGGCGGTACCTCATAGCTGGATAGTTTTCAGCATGTGGATAAATAAGCTTTTCTTCTGTATATATGAAAAATATATCTTTAGCAGCGCAGCTGCATCAGTAACAGCTTTGCAGCGGGACGCTCTCCTGTCATACGGGACACGAGGGGAAAATGATTTTACTAATGTCGGCTGCTTTGTACCGGCTGTTTTCGGGCTGACGCCGTCTTGTGCATCAAAAATCATCAGCCCACTGTAAACTACGGAAGCCCAAAGAGGGGACCATTAAATTGCATTAATAGATAGATAAAAATCGATTTATCGATTTATCGCCCAGCCCTATTTGCAACGCTTAATCAGTGTGGATGTCAGATTAAATTTTGTAAATCAGACAGACATTTGAATAATTGGGCTTCAGTATGTGTATGAAATACACTGAGTTCCAGAAAAACCATTTCCATCCAAATCTGGTTAACATTTTGTTCAATATTCAGCTCCGTCCAGGATGTCGTGATCGTAACAGTTAACGCAAATTCAACCAATTCCCGTGAATTCTGTGCCACCTCGCAATTTTGTCAATCACAGCAACTTTTCTGCAGATTTTACCAATCATTGCAGCTTCCAATGATTTAACAGGCTCACTTTTTTGTGTCTGGTTGTAAAACTGCAGACATGCATGAACTTCTTACCAACCAACATTACTGTAAGAGACTGTGCAAGTCAAGTTCCTGCAAAAAATTAACTCTTTTGCACCATGTGCAATGTTTTGGCTAGCACTTATGAAGACTACATGAGCACAAGCATTTTTTCATAATGCATGGCATAAGGCTTGTTAAGGGTTTTTCAGTCGAAACACTGCAGAGAATAATCTGATTTCCTGTGGGAGTGGATGGTGCAGAGGACCTCTAACTCACATTTGACTTTGTGAAGCCTAAATATGCCTTTGAGCATCATGCGGTACAGTCGGGTTCTCACAGCAGGGTTTCATGCATGATCAAAGGGGCGTATGGATTTTTTCTTTTTTTGTGTGTGTGATGTGGTCCATATTTCTGTATTTCTGTGTCTGTCTTTGAAACCTGAGCAAATTGGCTCAATTTCTCGCTCTCTCTCAAAAAAAGTCAAAACCTAAAAAAGAAAATTTCCTGAAAAGAAAAAAAAAAAACCAAAGTTAAAAAAGAAAAAAAAGAATAATACCTTTAATACCTAATACCTGTAAAAGTGCTTGATAATAAAATAATTCTGTAACATAATTTTAAAAATGTCACTTTAATAATTATTATTATAAGTATAATTTTGTGCTATTTTTTTTCTTTTCCCCTTGGACATTTTCCCCAGCACTTTTAGTTTTCTAAATCTACTAATTAGCAAAAACTGAGTAAAAATGAATGAAAAAAGGAAAAAAAGAAAAAAAGGACAAAAAATAAGGAAATGACCTGGAAAAAGTGCTTAAAAATTCCGTTATTTTGTAACATAATTTTAAAAATGTATTTTTTATAAATATAAATATGATCTTCCCCTGTTTTTTTTTCTCTTATCCCTGGATATTTTCCGCTAGCTTTTAAAAAATAAATTTCTCAATTTACTCAATTTAAAGTACAAGAAAATTACCAGAAAAATAGCAACAAAAAAGGGAAAAAATAAAAAAACAAACAAGAAAAGACCAGTAAAAAAGTGCTTGGAAATTATAATAATTCTGTTAAATCATTTTTAATATTTAATTAGAACTATGACAATTCCTTTCTTTTTAAAAAATAATTGTATAAATCTGCAAATTTCTTGCACTTTTTGGGACATTTCTTACCATATTGCTCATTGCCTTTTTCCCTCAGATTTAAAGATTAATACTCTTGTGCGTCTTAAAGCAGGAAAAGAAAGTGATGTCGCTCCAGGTTTAAAAGGGTTAAACCAAATCACTTTCATTATTCTTTGCAAATGTCCAAAAAAAGGACACTGTGGTTGATTTTAAGCTTCCACCTGAAGGTGAACCGACACAAAGGGCCTCTTTTCCTGGAAAAAAAAAAAACAATTTCAAAATGGAGACATTTAAAATTATGATCACCTGAGGTCGAGATCTTATCCGCCCATATAATCCACCTGCTCGGCCTTTACCCTCACACACACGTGCACACACACACACACACACACACACACACACGCACACACACACACACACACACACACACACACACGCATGGAGGACTGAATGTTGACCTTTTTGGAGAATGAACCGTTGCTGGTGTGTTAAGCTTTGTTGTTGTGCTGCAGAGAGGCAGACGGCTCCCCCGAACATCTGCAACTCCAGATACTTGAGCTGCTCTCACCTGAACCAACTGTGCAAACTGGCTGACTGTGTGTGTGTGTGTGCGTGTGTGTGTGCGTGTGCGTGCATTTGTGTGTGTGTGTGTTTTCTCTGTGTCAGTGGGTCGTAGAGACAGTTAGTAATGGCCCTTTTTACAACACAGCTTGACTGCCTATTAATATTTGATAAATATACGTTTGTGACGCTCCAGGAAGATGAACATGGTGCGTCTGCATATATGGAGTGTGTGTGTGTGTGTGCGTGCGTGTGTGTGTATGTGTTTGTGCATGGCACGTGTGTGTTTGTGTTTTCTTTGTTTGGCTTTGCCCCTTGAATGATGAGATGTTAAGGAGTGGGGGGGGGGCAGCCCAAAACCCCTAGAAGACAGGTACATGCACACACACACACACACACACACACACACACACACAGAGAAATGCTGGTAGAGCTACTGCTGTGTGTGTTGTTTTTTATGTGTGTGTGTTTGTGTGTGAGAAAACCCCCCTATTGTCCCAGATTTAAGACAAAGGAAGTGTGAGGCGGTTCAGTAGATGAATCTATTTTTGATGAGGTGCCACTCATCAACCCTGCGCCTTCCTGGCATCCCCTTTGCATGAACCTCTGTGTGTGTGTGTGTGTGTGTGTGTGTGTGCGCGTGCGTGCGTGCGTGCTCTGGAAACCTTGAGTTTGTGCATGCTTTTGTAACGTCAGTGTGATTTTCCTGCTTCATAATGCAACATCTATATTAATTAATAACCCCGACACATGCACACTGTAACAAATGGCTGCAAAAATACGGCCAAATTCCAACAGTAGTGTACATTTTTTCAAAATAAAGTAAAACATTATCAATTTTGATGCTTTTTTGAGGCAATTTTAAAAGTAATGTACAGTGTAAAAAATACAGTAAAACACTGTAAATCTTGATGCTTTTTGGAGGCAGTTTTAACAATAATATACAGTTTAAAAAAATACAGTAAAACATTGTAAATCTTTTGTAAACTAATTCTAACAGTGCCTTTTTTCAATATACAGTAAAATACTAGAAATCTTAACATAATTAATTAAAAAAAATGTGAACATAATTTACAGTTTTTTTTTCCTTCCAAAATGCAGTAAAACTCTATTTCTTAATGCTTTTTGAAGGCAAATTTTAACAGTGATTTACATTTTTTCCCCCAAGATCACAGTAAAACACACATAACTTGATTCTTTTAGAGCAATATTACACTGTAAACCTTAACCTTTACTGTATTGACACTATAAAATATCGGTATGATGCTGATAAGTACATGTGGCCAAATTCTAACAATTATGTACGGTTTTATCAAAATACATTAAAACACTGTAAATCTTGCTGCTTTTTGGAGGCAATGTGATTTCTGTAAAAATATAGCCAAATTCTTACAGTAATGTATAGGGTTTTTTTTTTTTAATTAAATTATTATTTTTTTTTTACAAAATACAGTAAAACAGTGAAAATATTCCAATTCTATCAGTAATGTATTTTTTTAAGTAAAACACTGTAAATCTTGATGCTTTTTGGAATTTTTGCAATATTACGGCTTTAAAAATAGTTTTTATAAAATGCAGTAAAAAAACCCCTAAAAATCTACAGTAAAAATACCACCAAATTCTAGCAGTAATGTGCAGTAAGAGCCAATATTCCACTGTAAACCTCATTCTTTACTATAAAATACTGTAAAGAAACGTAAAGGTAAAATACTGTTAAAGTAATTTCGGGTATTGACTCTGTAAAATAACAGCAGGATGGTTTACTGGAGTTTGACAGCAGGTTTGTCTCAGTGCAGACTTACATTAAATACCTCGACACACAAACACACATATATGTCCTCTGGCGAGACGGGCGCGGGGGACGTCCTGTCGCTGGATGTATGTGTTTGTCTCCTCCAGCTGGCACATAAGGGCTGCGGAGCCAGACAAAGAGCGGTGCTCGGGGCCCGGTGCTCTGCTGCTGAGGGTGGACAAGGAGGGGGGGGGCTCCTGTCAGCTTTTGTGTCCTAATTGAAGTTTTTCTGCCTCTCAGTCCTCCTCGTCTTTCCTCCCCCCTGCTGGTTAGAGGAGGATGAGGGGGGGAGGAGTGGACCTGACAGGGGTTTCATATCGAGCTTTGTTGCTGCTGCCACGAAGATGCTCGCCTCTAATTTCTGTCTGTAGCACGTTTGCAAACGTAGAGGTGGTTAAAAAGAGCGGGTGCCGTGTGGTGATGCCATCAGCCGTCTGTGGGAGCAACAGGAGAGCTAACGTGCTCCGTTAAAAACTGACAGACTCATCGTTTGGAAATCAATAAAGCAGACCGTCAAATTCTTAATTGATTAAGGACAAAATGATTTGTTTGCGTTCCCAGCTTGGCGGAGGTTTTATTGCAATCTTATGTTTTCATGTCTGTATGTGCTGCATCTGCCCGTTTATTCTGCGTACGGCGTATCAAATACGCAGGTCTGGGATTTTAGGATGTTTGTAGGATTTTAGGACGTTTCTGGGATTTTATGACGTTTTCTATGATTTTAGGACATTTCTAGGATTTTGGGACGTATCTAGGATTTTAGGACATTTCTAGGATTTT